>NC_050498.2:8394901-8701217 GCF_012460135.2 Molothrus ater | reverse complement strand
CTCGGCGGAGCTCTGCAGAAGAGGAAGCTGCTACACCCTTATCAGGGGAGACAGCAGCAGCACAGAGCAGCTGAGCAGAGCAGCCGAGCAGCCCCGGGAGGGCATCCCCAGGCTGCCCCGCAATCCCTGCGCCCCCCCCGGGCACGATGATGGCAGCAGAGCCACAGCCGGGGCTCCAGGGGCTCGCAGCACCGCTGGCACACGGAGCTGCCTGCCCGGAGCCCCCGGGGAAGCTGCGGCAGCTCCGCGGGGTCACGGCCCGAGCCCCCCGCACGCCCGGTGCCAGCCGCGGGCTCAGGGCTTGCGGTGCGTTCACCGCCACAGCCGGATGGGTGGCGAGGCACGACCACCTCTGCTACTCCTCCTCCTCCTCTTCCTCGCCCGGTGTTTCCTCGCGGCTCCCCGGCCCGGTGGCACCGAGCCCATCCCGGCCGGACCTGTTGCCCCCCGCCTCCATCCCCGGCCCGGCCGCGCACACAAAGGCCGCCGCTCGCCCAGCCCGGCTCTCCCACCGCCAGCACCGGCGGCTCCCCCATCTCCTCCAGCGGCCGTGATGGAGCCCCCCGGGGATGCTCCACGGGATCCGCGCGGCCGCGGGCCGGGTGCAGGGGGGGATGCGGGGACACACGGACACAGACGCGGCTGTGGCGCAGCTGCGCGCGGCCGCCCAGCCCCGGCCCCGCCGCGGGCGGGCCAGGACGCTTCTCCTCGGCGGCCGCTCGCCCCTCACGCCCTCACGCTCTCCGTGCCGCCCTCACTCACCGCGGCCGCACCGAGCGCGTCCCGGCGCGGACCGAGCGCGGCGGCCGCCGACGCGCACAGAGCCCGCAGCGCCTCCCCCGTCCACCGCCTGCTCCCTCCCCCTTATACCCTGTCCGCGCTGAGCGACATCAACTCTAACCAATCAGCGCCCGCCGGCACATAGCAACACGCTGAAGATTGGCTGCCGCCGGCCGCAGCCCATTTTTGCCCAGCCATTCAGGACGCGGCGCTCCCGCCCCTCCCGCGCGCACCGGCGGGCCCGCACGCAGCGGCTGCGGCGGGCGCAGCCAATGGGAGCGCAGCTCGCGCGGCCGCAGCCAATGGGAGCGCGGCTCGCGCGGCCGCACAACAAACACGGCGCGGGCTCTTAAAGGCGCCGCACCTCCCGCGGGGATGCGCGCAGGATGCGCGGCCCCGGGGGTCCCGGGTTTCGGGGTCACGGCGCAGGGAAAGGGGCGGCTGCGGTCACTGGCCCATGGCTGTGCGGTATTTCCGTCTTTCCCCGCGCAGGTAATTAGCGCGCGTTAATGAACGGCCGTAATTAGCGGTGTCTGGTGCGCGGGGTGGGCGCTGGGGTTGGCCCCGGGGGTGGGGGAGCAGCGGCAGAGCAGAGACACAAAATGCACGAATTGAACCCCAAAAATCCACCAGTACTAACCCCAAAATTCACCAATATTAAGCCCAAAATCTACCAGTGCAAACCCCAAAATCCATCAATATTAACCTCAAAATCCACCAGTACTAATCTCAAAATTCATCATTATTAACCCCAAAATCACCAGTATTAACCCCAAAAACAATCATTATTAACCCCAAAAATCCACCAATATTAACACCAAAAAGTAGCGGTACTAACCTCAAAATTCACCAATAATAACCCCCAAAATCCACCAATGCTAAGCTCAAAGTTCATCAATATTAACCCCAAAAGCCACCAGTACTTACCCCAAAATCCACCAATATTAATCCCAAGCCCCACCAGTACTAACCCCAAAATTCACCAATATTAACCCCCCAAATTCACCAATACCAACCCAGCTTCTCCACCAGGCCTCAGGGCTAACAGCAGAACTGAGGATATTCCCTATTTCTCCTGGAAATCTCCATCCATGAATTTTTCCAGCAGATTTGTGCCCCAGCAGCTGCAGGCGTGCTCACACCCTCAGCAAACCCCAATTAAATCCATCCCCTCATAGCTCTGTAATTAACACAGCAGCACCCAGAGCTCAGGGCAGCTGAAGGCTTCTCCCTGTTTTTATTCCCTAATAACAATAATTCAGTGTATAAAGTACAGGTTTAATAATCCTAGAAGGGTTTGGGGTGGAGGGGACCTTAAAATCCATCCCATTCCGCCCCTGACATGGGCAGGGACTCTTCCCATCATCCCCTGGACATTTCCAATATTAAAAATATTTAAATTTTCTATCTGTCCATTTTTCACATCCATGATTAAAGTTCTGCACCTTCAGGGCTGAAATATATTTGTTTTATGAGATTATTTTTGTTCTAACTTTCTCTTGCTTAAGGAAATTCTTAATGATATTTGATTGCAGAATTGGTAATAAGAGCAATATTCTGGTTCAAATGTTAAATACATGGAATAATACAGGCAATATTTCCATTAATTCTGATAATTTTTGTGGGTAAAACAACATCCTAGCTCCTGCTAGAAATTATTTTCCTTCCACACAAGCCAAGCCCAGCCCTGTGATCACATCACTGAAGCAGCTGGGTGAGGAATCCCACAACCAGATTTTCAACAATAATGACATTTTTTTCACCCCCTGTGCACAATTTAAACATGCTGCTAACAAAGATTCAAGCACCAGGCTGGTTAGCAGCTATTAAATACACCCAATAAAGAGGAAAGTTGCTATTTTTTTTTAATTTAATTGTGTTATCTTTAGACAGCTGCTTTGAAAACTCACTTGAAGCTTCTTCTTTTCTCAGGTAACCTCCTGCCTTCCCCATCCTGCAGCAAAGAGCAAAACTCCAGATTTTCAGCCCCTCTCCCCAGTGCTAAAAACTCTGAATTTAACAGATCTGGACGAGGTTAGCAGCAGGAAGTGGTGACAGAATTTACTTGAACTTGAAATCACCCAGAAACCACAAGAAACCATCAGCAAAACAAATTTACATCATCAAAGAAGGGGAATTTCTCCTTTTCACCCCAGAATTTTTCAGTACATTGTTATTTACAAGGTGAACATCAATATTGTTTATATAGAAAGGTTTCTGTTGTTTATTGCTTTACAGTGATGAGAAATTGGAATTATATTGCTTTAATTCAGCATCATTGTGGAGATCTGGGGGCTCACACAGCTTGGAGGTTGTAGTAAAATATCATCATAAAAAAGCCAAAATTTATTCTTTATGCTTTGTGATTTATAAAAATTGGAAGGTTTTTAGGGATAACAATGTTTAATAGGGAGATTTTCCCTCACTTTTGTAAAATAAAACACTGGTTGATTTAAAACTTAAATTTTAATTTAAGTTTTAAATTTAAAACTACTTATTAAAGCTTTAAATCCCATTTTCACGTTTGATTCTTGGTTAGTTTGGTTGCAAACTTTGCAAGCACAGCTTGAGCAGCACCATGAAAACTCTGCTGGGCTGAGCTTTAGGGAAGCCTATTTCAAATTGAAAAAAAAAAAAATCTGAATTTTGGCTCTACAATAATTCCAACTTAGCTTTCAACTGAACACTAACCAGGCTTTTTAACCTCACTATTTGCAAACACTCATTTTTTTGGAGCCTGAGCAGCACAGCTCCTGTTTTTCCCCTGCTCGGTGTCTGATATCAGTTTAAACCTTAATTACCATTTAAACAAGCAAAGCCCAACTGCTCCAGCATCACTGCCTGGGGGAAACTTTTGTCAGGCAATTCTGAGAGGGGAGAAAATACCAGATCACCCACGGAGGTATTGCCTCAGCCTTGGGAATTAAGTGCGTGTTTGGAGCTGATAAAATCTCAGTTTCTTGGCGTTCCTGGATTTTATTTACAGCAGGTGCTAATGGCCTTGGAACCAAGATCTCTCCCCTGCTATTGCCTTTTTTCTCTATTTGGGAATAGCCTTTTTTCTCTAAAATGGGAATATCTGAAATTTTTGATGCAGAGGCATCCTTCAATGTTCCCATCATTAACAGAAGTAGGTTTTGGGGGTTATTTTCCCAATTTCACTATTTTTGGTCCAACAAAAAAAACCCCAAAATCACGAAGCCATGACAGTGCAGCTGTCAAACCACCCCGAGAGCTGATGCCTCACACGTTCCTTTCTGCAGCAATAATGCAGATTTTCCATGGGATTTCCATAGATGGATGGTAAAACCTCGGACTGCAGGAGCATCTCCCCGGGATGCAGCCCCGCAGTGCGGGCTCCCCAGCCCGGCCATGGCTGGGGATGATGATGATGATGATGATGATGATGGAGCCCTCTGGAAATGCAGAGGGCTCTGGCGGCCTCCAGCGGCAGCAGCCAGCAGGGACAGTCCCAGTTATTTCCTATTTCCTACCCAAATTCAGCCCTTCTGCTATGGGAATTTCCGGGGGAAGCCAATATTAAAAAATATAAAATCTATAAAATAAATATTATATCTATATAAATCGTATATTAATATTATATTAATATAAAATTAATATTATATTAATTATACATATTATGTATAATATGTATAATTACATATTGTATATAAAATATATGAAATAAATATTTTATATAGAAGTATATTATACAAACAAATATACTTCTATATAAATATATAGAAAAATTTATATTAAAATCTATATTAACTATAATATAGTCTATATAATATATAAAATTTTTATATAAAATTATATAATATATAATATATATAAATTTTATAAAATAAAATATAAATATAAAATATTTATAAAATATAAAATAAATAAAATATTTATATTTTATAATAATAGATAATATTTATATTTTATAATAAGATACATTTATATTTATAAAATATAAATATAAAATAAATTTATATAAAATATATAAAATTTTTATATAAAATTATATAGACTATATATTAAAATATATTCACTTATACCTTATATAGATATATAAATAAATTATATTTTTATATTATTATATTCATATTCATTATATTAACTATTGCTATAGTTATATTTATAATACATAATATAGATATATATTATATTTTATAATGAAATATATTAATACAGTAGATACATTATATTTATAGAATATACTCTATTATTATAATTATATTTATAATATAATTATAAATAATAATAATATTTTATATATATACATATATATACATATATATACATACATATATATATACACATATATATACATATATATATATATATAAATATATATAAATATAGTATAGTATATATCCTGAAAATTCCTTAAAATAATCAGCACCTTGAGCCTTCTTGCTTTGGATAAATCAATTGTGAAGTTGTTCTGAATATTCTGTTTGAGCTGCAGCTTTATGGAAGGTGACACCAGCTACAGTGGTCACAAATAAATATTTTCCATGTTAAAAGACCCTGCAATGCCCCTCAGTTCCCTGTTCTGGTTTACCAAACATTTAGGAAGTGTTTTAAGAAATCAAATTGCATCCAGAGCCATCTGGAGAATCCTCTCATTGTGCTGGAAAAATCCTTTAAAAGTTCCTGAATATTGTAACACACAAACCCCCACTTCACCTCTCTCACCTAAATACGAACCCTCGAGGCTTCAAAATTACACTTGACCTTAAAACCTAATATTTAATGTAATTTCATGGCAATCCAGAAGGAAAGCTGGGTATTTTTCCTCTAGGACAAGGGGAAACTTTATCCTCTGATCATCAGAAAGGACAGAAACCTGCTGCAGGTGGAATTCCTGTGACCACAAACTCAAACCAAGGACACTGTAAACACAAAAGCCCTCTCAGAAATTAGGTGTTTAGGGAAAGAAGTCACACCTAACAAGCATTGAGTTTTAGACCTTTTATGAGCAAAGATGTTTTAATGTGCCACATCTCAAAAGCATCAAATCCTTCTTCACATGGAAAGAGAAATCACTGCATGGCTTTGGAGCTAGAGAGGTCCACGAGAGTTTCTGCAAATGCAAAGTGCCTGAAATCCATGCAGTCATCCTTCATACACAAACCAGTTTGCAACAGGCTTGAGAACACAGTGTTAAAACAATATTTAGAGTTAAAAGTACCTGAAAAGAATCTCACCTCAGAGAGAGATGAACTGAACATCCTCCTCCTGGACAGTTGTGCAAGTTCTCAACAAAAGCTTTTCTGTACAAGTGGTTTAAAAATCACACAGCGATTCTGGAACATTCCAAACAAGATTGGATAGAACAAGGATTTGTTTTTTAGAGTTACCCCAAGTCCATGGTGGTTGTTACAAACAGCTCTCATGGCCTAGGCCCTGTGCACTGGGGCTGGGATTCACCCATGGGACATTTCCTGTGCCATGAGATCAAAGCTGGGCTCAGAATAAACCCTGCAGCTTTTCCAGCACTGGACTCCTGCCCTCCCAACCCAATTTCAGCTATTGAGCAGCAGATTCATCCAGGAGAGGTCAATGTACAAACAGCACAGTCAGGAGCTCCATCAGATGTAAGAACACTGGTGGTCTGACCAAAACAGGGCTGGAAAATGTGTTGAGAATTTGAGAAGGCAGAAATTTCCATCTCTACTGCTAGAGAGAATAAAAATATTAAAATTAAATATAAAACACTGTCATTTCAGTGCCTGTGTTTTATCATCCAATATAGAGTAATGGAAAATTGTTCATTTATTGAGTGTTGGGGGAAGCTTGATACAAAGTAAGTCAGAGATCAAAACTGGCATTTTAAAACTTAGCTCTTCCTAACTGAAACAAAACAGTTTTAATATGTTTTTGATAGAATTTTCTAAACCCATAATTATATCTGTATCTTAATATCGGTGCATGTGTTACAAATTCAACAGCAATAAAATTGAGTTTAAAAAACACACATTGCATAAAAACTATCTGGAGCTACCAAATGCTAAGAAACCCAGATTAGGACAGAAAGGTGGAATTTTTTTAATTTACTGAGCTGCATGTGGAACATTTTCTATAACTATTCTGTGGCTTCTAAAAAGCAGCAGAGCTGTGACTTGACTGATTATTAGCACTTATGTGACCAGACAGAACTGGTCTGAGAGGGAAACAGAAAGCTTAGTACCTCATAAATAACTTCATCCTTTCCCCCCATGAACAGTTAGGAAGTTACATTTTCCTCTCTTCCATTCAATAAGCAACAAGGCTGATTAAATTAGGAGGAAATTGAATCTGCAGTCATCTTCACCAGGCAGATATTCAAAAGGACAACATTAACTCATCTGCCCCCATCAGCACATGTTCACTTGAATCCTAAATGCAGCAGTTTTTTTCCATTTCACCCAGACCTGTTCCTCAGAAAGGAGCTGTGGTGCAGAAACAAACCCTCTCCCTGCAGATGGATTTGGCATCCTCACAGCCTCCTGACAGGCAGTGGAACAGCAAAGATGCTCCACAATCATAAATATGGCACAGCAGCCAGGGGGGTGCAGTAAGAACCCTCCCAAATCTGAGCTACCAAGGGGGAAAAAATGATTTAAAAATCAGTTTTTAGCACAGTGGCTGCTCCTTGCAGTAAACCCACATCTGATTACTGTGTTTATTATTTCAAATCTATTATTTTCACATGGAATCCCTTCAAGAAGCAGACACTGCTGGAGCCAAACTCCTGTTTCGAGAGGGCATCTGATGATTCAGTGGCTGAGCTCTGGACATTGGGGGTCATTAAGCCACAAAATCAAAGCCCTGAAGGCCCAGCCACAACCTGAGCACACCAAGGGGCACTGCAGGCTCCGAGCTGTCTGACACAGGGGTAACTCCTGCTCACAAGGACACACCACCATGGAAGCTTCCAGAAATACCTTCCTGCCTAACTGGGCTTTCCTGGCTTTTGCCAGTTATTCCCACATCCATGCACATAAACACGATGGGTATTGAAGGAATTTTTGTGGAGAGAAAAGTCTGTACACATTCTAGATTGACACTTCCTCCCTTTATAAATACACATAATCTGCTATGGGTGAATTCATTTAATAGGAGCATTTTCATTTGTCCCTGAAACTCCTGACCAAATTTAAGTCTTCTTTGGTCCCTCACCCTAAAAAACAACTTCCTGTTCATCAAGAACCATAGATGTGCAAAAGACTTTTAGGACATGGTGAAAAGGCTATTTCAAAGTGAGTGAAATCTGTACCAAGTGCAATTTTCCATCCTGGAAATTCAGCTACTGCCATGAGAGGCAGGCCAGAGCCAGGGGCAAAGCTGGACCCTGCACTGGAACCTGATTTAAATCCTGTGTTCAGACCTGGACCAACAAGTCACAGTGCTGCCATCACCTCAGACAGGCTCCAGATCCAGCTCCAACTCAAGTTCAACATTATTGTCAGTGAGAGGAATAGAATTTACCTGTACTGAGTTAATTTTGGCTAGAAGTGACCACCTTCACTGAGTACACCTCACTACCTGGCCAGCCACAGAGTCAGCTTTGCTGTTTCTCCTGTGCCTGTTTTTGTTTCTCTCTTTTTTTTTTTTTCTCTAGAAGTTACCTGAAATCTAAAAGCAACACAAGAAATGCAAACACACAGGCTACACTTTCAGAAATTCTTCGGTTTCTGCTCACTAGAATATAACTGGAATAACTGACATGTCTGGACAGCTGCTTAGGAACACTTGTGACAGGTAAAATGATGCTTATTATCTACAGGTACCTTATCAAGCAATTCTCTTCCTAATCATCATCATTTGTGAAGTGTGCTGTTACTAAATGAGCTATTTACAAATGTAAACTATGTCATTAAAGTTTAAAATAAATAGACAACCTTGACATTAGGTAGTGATTTGACAACAAGGTAACAGATCATCAGTTACATCTTTCCAACAAAAATGATCTGTGCATGCTGCCCCCAATTATTTTTTTTAGTGAGGAAAATCCTTGGCTCACAATCTGTTCTGGAAGGACTTTCTCAGTTTTCTTCCTTCATGCTGGGTAATTATGCAAGAACTCCTTCAGTTTTGTTGGATAGTCTGTCATCACTCCAGTAGCTCCAAGATCAAAGGCTCTCTTGTATTCTTGTTCTTCATTCAGTACCCAAATGTACACCTGTGAAATGGGAGACAACAACCAAGGTATTACAGGAAACACTCATTTCTTTTGAAAAGGTAACTTTTAACCTAAATTGTTTGATCTGAGAGAGATGTTACTGCATATTTGAAATGAGAAATGATTACACTGTGACGCTGGACTTTCCCCCCCTCACCTTCCAAAAGGGACATTTTTATTGCTGACTCCAATTCCACTACCTGAGACTTTGTATCCTTCTAAAAATCAGTATTATTTTGTGAAAGCCCACATCAGATAACTGCTTTGCAGATTTTATAGGCTTAATTTTGAAGTGGGAAAAAAAACCCCAAACTTCGAGAGATTTAAATGAAAAACTCTTCCCCCCCCCCCCCCAGATGTACAAATCTTCCTTTGCAACCAGAGCACTGCAAATATAACAGCAGCAGCTTTTGCTCAGGAGCCAAACAGCAGCTCATGGTCCCAGAAACACAAAGAGCTTGCTGGGGGGAACAGGAACCTCCTTCAGGTCTGTCTGGTTTGAATTCTCACTTCAGCTTTTCCCACTGTACCTGGATGCCCCGAGCTGTGAGGTGATCAAACAGTGCCTTCCTCATCAGCAGCCTGAGAAAGGAGAGGGAGGTTAATTAACAACTTCAGGTATTTATGGAATTTGCAGTGTCTGTTGATGACCTGCAGTGAAGTTCCCATACAGTGTGTAGAGTTTTCCATGAGCAAAATCCAATTCTAGAAATTGTTCAAGTAATTCAAGTATCAGCTCTGCTGAAGATGAAATCCAGCAGAGAAATCCTTCACCCTGCAGGGACCTTACACCTTGTCTGATGGACCACTCTGCTTTCAGGAGAGGTTTCATCCTTCCCACCAGAAGACAGGAAAATGTCCTGGAGAAATTAAACTAACAGATGTCAGAGGCAGGAGACACTGCAGTCACTGAAAAGCTGTGACTAAATCCCCTCTGAAGCACAGATATTCTTAAAATGCAAAGTGTTCCTTGTAAGGCAAACAGTGTCACTCCTCTGACAACATTATGAAACAGCCACATCCACAAAATCTGCATTCTGCATCTAATTGCATGTTAATTAGCTGAGCAGAATTAAGGGCAGAAGCTTAACAGACACAATGGGAATAATTCCCACTGTTACTGCACCTTAGAAAGCTTCAGTGTATGGAAAATAAAAGCATAAAGCACACCTACATAAGATTTGGATCTGATTTATCCTGCACTGACAAAAAGCTGGAAGGAACTGAAAATATATAATGCATAGATACAGCAATAGCTAATCTTAGTTATTTGAGTCAAGTGTTAATTTAAAGGCAAAATATAAATAAAAACTTAATCAGACAAAAATCTTACGTGTCAGCCAGCCAGATAACAAATCTCTGGCTTTTTGACATCTTCTCTGGTTCTTTCAGCCTGTTGAGGAAGAGAAAACCAAAAATTACCAGAGCACAGATTAAAATCTTAGTTGAGATGTTCCAGCAAAAGGAACATAAAGAATTAATCTTGCTCAAATTGGAGCAGTAATTTCACTGCTCAAGACAGTGACGTAGAATTGGGTTATACAAGAGAAATGAGCTACATTTAAGAGAAGCAGCAGAGATGAGAATTCTGCAGCATTTTGAGCGAAGAATGAGGAAGATTGTGAAATCTCATTTCCACCCTACTGCTGACTTGTCTCTTGGCCCTATCAGACAAATTTGTACTCAAGAAAAGAGGAGAAAAGAGCAAGAATTTATTGCAAGTACAGAACTGCTGCTTATTGCTGTGCACAGAATTCTCCCAGCAATATCCTGAAGTGCCTACAGAACCTACAGAAAAGGAACCTCAGCCCCCAAAAGCAGCTCAGGGAGGCATCAGGGATCACCAGCTCCACACTGGGGCAGCAGTGGGCTGGAACTCACTTGAGGATGATGGAAGGCATGGGAATCTCAAAGAATTCCTCCTGGAAGGGAACAAATGGCAGCAGCCCAGTGTAGAACAGGCCAAGGAGCAGGAGGACACGCTGGGCACAGAAGATGGTGGCAATGTCAGAGTTCTGCAGGAGCCAGGAAAGAGATTCTCAGTTATCTTGACTCTGATTTTGACTCTGTTGCAATTAAATTTACTCATCAATGCACGACTGAAGTTCAGCAATCACACCTGAGATTAAGCTGCTTTATGTGAATAAGTTTAACTGCTGTTCAGGTAAGAAATGGGGTGTTATCCTGCACAGATAAATTGAAATCATCAACTAGACTGAAATATCAACAAGGTGGATTTCACTCAGGTGCATCACTCCCTTGGACTAAGCACAATTTTAATTCTAAATTGTAAAACTCCTCAGCACAAGGAGGAGGAGAATTACAGCTGTGAAGGAACAGCTTCATGCTGGTGCAACTGTGTCCACTAGTGGCCACATCCATTATTTTCATGCAAAGAAACAGACAATCAGCAATCCTTGGAAAAATTGCTTTTTATCAGATGAGTGATGTGCAAAGCAGGCTTCTAAGAACTCCTGGCATAAAATTGCAATGCCCTATATTGCATAAAACAAGAATAAAACATGACTAAGCTTAATTGCTCAAGTATTTTATGGCAGGGTAGAGGAGTGTTAACTGTGCTAATCTTGTTTTAGCAGCACAATCTGAGCACAGAATTTCTCACCATGAGTAGAAGGCTGGCTCAGCTGGTTAAATCTTGATTTGCAGGGTGCTTTTCTGGAGGATTTGTGAGCACACAGTACCAAAGCTTAGCTGGACTCAGCCTTACCTCCTTGAAACACTTGCATACGATCTCATAATTGACATTGCCCCACACGGTCAGGTGCTCCCTCTTGTACTGACTCACCAGCTCTGAGACCTGCAGCACAGAAAGCACAGCTCTCACCTGGAGCCACTGGGAACGAACTGAAACTCTGCTTGCTTTGGAAATCATTCCAGGGAAATGTTCTTTATTTTTTTCCCCCATCATAAGGTGGTTGGGATGCTTTGATGGGAAATAAAAGGTGTTCAGGACAACAGATTATAGCTACAAAAAACCCTAAAGAATTCAAGGAATCTAAATGGCAAACTAATATTTTCTGGAAAGATTTCCCTCTGTGTTGAACACATCTACACAGGTGTCACCTTCTACTTTCTTACTAATTACACAGGGACTTTCAGGTTGGGCTGGGTTTTTTGTTTGGGTTCTGTATTGAGGTGAATCCTCCCCTTTGGTTTTGGGCACCAGGCACACAGAGCCCCCTGCCCACCCCACAAATGCCCTTTTCAACACCCCCAGCCCATTTCCTCCTCAACTCACCGAGTATTTGAGGTCAGATATGTTGACATCATCACTATCTACACAATCCCATCATTTTTGTGCTGCTTTGGGGACCAGCAGTCCCTAAGAAGAGCCTTCCCATGAGGCACAAACCAAACATGGCTCCAGCAGTGCTGGAGCAGTTTCTCCTCCAGATGAAGGGTCCTAAAGAGCTTTTCCAGAATACCTTGCACAAGATCCCCTCTCTGTCTCCTGCATTACCTCACTCAGGGAGCAGGACCCAACATGTGAAGGGTGAAGCAGTCCAAGAACACAGATGTTGCTATCACAGACTGCCAGAATTCCCAAAAACCCTCTGGAATATCAGCAGCATTGCCCTGCCTGCACTGCCAGCCCAGCAGGTTCCCATGTACCTTTCTGATCAACACATCGTTGTTCATTTTGATGTCAATGTTGACAGGAATCTCTGGAAATGCCTCAAACACCTCTTGCAGGAGTGGGATTCGGTTGTCTGTCCCCTCACACTGACTTTCTGGGGAAACAAGAAATTTCTCACTGCTGTGGCCACTTTTAACAAACCACAGGTAACAGCAGAAATGTCAGAGCACTCGTTACCTTCAAACTTTTATGTTAAAAGTATAAAGTTCCAAGGATAATCATATTTTTAAACAAAAAAATGACTTCATTCAGCTGTAATTAACTATGACAAGCTCATTTCCATAATGAAAATGCCCTGAGCATGTTGCACATTCAGGTTTTAACTTCATGAAATTCACTCATTATTTAGCAACAGTAGGAGTACAGGCAACATTAAAATCCTGAAATAGCAAACACAGGCTCAGTTACCACACACCAAATGCAATGAGATGAATGTGAAAAACACCAAATGAGAACAAAATTTCCTTCTGAACTCCAAGTCACACCTACAGTAACTACTGTACTGCTTTCTACAGCCAGGGCTGCATTTTTCTTTTGAAACTTCTTTTGTCATGATATTGAGAGAAGAAAATGCACTTTTCTGTTCCCTTTGCCAAATGGAAAATTGAAACAGCAAGAGGCAAACATCTCACCTTTCTGAAAGGTGACATCCAACTTGCAGAGATACGGTGGAAGTTCCTTAAAAATAAAGAGGAATGGAACATAAATTCAAATGCAGGGATATAATCATAACCATCCTCCCAAAAGACCAAAAAAAAAAAAATCCTAATTCACAAGCCACTTATCTCCTCATCCAAAAAACTGGTTTAGTAGCACCACTTTCAGTATTAATGGAACTATTTGGCATTCTCAGATTTGTGTCACCTGTAATGGAACAAAGCAAAACTTTCCCAGATGTCTGAGAATTCTGACAATTCCACTGTTGAGGCAGAGGGAGCCATCTCCCAGTTTTCCCACTAAAAATTGGTGACACCAGAAGAGCTTTTGTCCCTGTGCCATCGGTGTGACCAAACCCCCAGCTCAGAGCCATTCACCCAGGCTGACACTGAGGGGTAAATTCCCCTGTGCAATGTGCCAGGTGTGATCTCCTGACTGCACAGGGAGGGTGGTTTAGGTCGGGCTGGGTTTTTGGTTTGGGTTTTTGATTGAGGTGAATCCTCCCCTTTGGTTCTGGGCACCAGGCACACTCAGAGCCCCCTGCCCACCCCACAAATGCATTTTCAACACCCCCAGCCCATTTCCTCCTCAACTCACCGAGTATTTGAGGTCAGATATGTTGACATCAACTCCTGTTGATCTCTTGAGGTTCTCATCATGGGACACAACCACTTGCTCATCTTTTGTCAGGTGACAATCCAGCTCCAACATGTCTGTCCCCAAATTAACGGCGCTGCAAGGAAAGGCTGCCCTGAGCCACTCAGGTGCTTTGTGCAGCTCCAAACCCAACAAATTCCACAAAGCAACCCCACTGGAAGGGCTTTGGACGCTTTAATGGCGCAAGGAATCCTCCCAATCCTGCTGCAAAGCAAGGAGCAAACAGGGATCCTCACAATCCTGCTGCAGTGGGAAGCTGATGCAAGAACAAACGACAGCTCTTGAAGCAGAGATGGGATTTTTGGCTGTGTCTCCCACAGGATTTGGGAAGCTCACCTGTGGATTGCAGCCTGCCAGCCCAGGATTGAGAAACCTGCTCCTAAAGGATTGGGTCAGGATTTGGAGTGGGGTGTTTATAGCAGCAGCACATCTGCCCACTGCAGGAAGGGAGGTTTTGAAAAAGGAAATTGAATTTGTGGTTAGAAACAACAAATGACAGGGGTGTGAAAGTTGTTTTGGTTTTGGTTTTTTTTTTTACTTTATTTATATTCACCAGAAAGGGATGGATCAGGAAATTAGCAGTGGGACTTTCAGGCTTTTGGCTGTTTTATTGGCTAGCAAAACAACCTGAAACTATTGTTTTAATGAAAAAGTTTTAATTTAAATTAAAAAGGAAAGAAACCACTAAACATCCAGTCATAGTTTTCAAAGCAAAGTAACTATTCCTGTTCCAACCCACTGCTTTGAAAAGCTCTAATCCAACCCCAATTCCACTCCATAGTAGTTTGGTTCATAGAAGGAGTAAGGAAAGCAAAAAGTAATAATGATATTGATGGATATAAGAACAAGAAACCTCCCACCAGAACAAAAAAAAGCTTTACTGCAATGAGCAGTGAATTGCTCATTTAACTAGAAAAGAGGTGTCATTCCAGCAGACAGATAAAAGGCTGAACTCTTCCTTCAAAACTTTTTCATCCAGCTCTGAGCAAACCCACAGCACCTGTGAGCTGTGCCTACCTGAGAGCCAAAGCTCTGTAAATTCAGTAACAACCTTTTCCTTGTGGGCTTTATTGGCTGCTGAACACAGCCCATGAGCATCCACTGATGGAGTAACAAACCAAAAAATAAATCAGAACACACTCCCCAAAGTGTTCAACACAATTTCTGCTCCAGCTGGGATGATGATCAAGGAGGGTCGTCAAATTGAAGCCAATTTCTGAACTGCTTGCCAGTGCTGCTAATTAAGAATTAGAAGAGGAACAGAATCCTGTTACATATGGAAGAATCACAGGCTGTACTGGGTGATTTTTTCCTCCTGAGGGAAAGCAACTCCAAATCTGCTGCAGGAGATTTGCCAAATCTGTAGATGTTCCCATCTTTTATCAGCTCACCAGCAGATTTTTATTAGCAATATTTCTTGCTTTAGAAAGCCAGGGCTGCTGCTGCATGGAAAGGGGAGAACAAGAACTTTCCTTGTTACCAGATTTGAGGCTGTGCCAGGCCCTTACAAGCAGCTCAGTGCTAAATAAGCTCCTCAAGTGCTGAGCTGTCCCAGCTGGAAATCAGTTTGTTCTGTCAAATTCACACTGCTCCAGAGAAGGCTCCAGATTCAGAACATCATTGTGGATTCAGATCCAACTGCTCCAGAACTCAAGCTGTGAGGTAGGCTCACATTTGTAAGTTAGGGTGAGAGTGCTCCTGCTTAAAATCTGTTGTTTTATAATCTAAAACCACCACAGAAGCATTTAAATATGGTAGAACAAGATTATAATCCTACTCCCCCATCTATTATGCATCTTACCCAATAAAACAAAACTAAAAAAATATTGTCTTTGGTACAAAAAGCTTCTCATTTCCTTCCAGAATATTTGGAAATTAAGCAGTATAGAAACTGAAATTGCCAATAAAGGTTTCCTCCCCCCGTAGAAACATTCACCTACAGCAACAGGCAAATGTTCCTGCTTGTGCAAACCTGCAAGGACAGTTCCTGCAGACACACCCTGTCTGGCTTCACACAGAATCTGATGCATTATCAATTGATCAGCTCACATCAGCTCTTTGAGCCAATCCTGACCATTTTGCACCAGCCAGATCACTGATTTTCTACCCCGTTCCTTTTGCTACTTATTTGTGAAGATGGGAATGAGCAAATGGGATGGACAAAGCCTTTACCCCTTCCCAAAAGGAGCCAGAAGAGTTCCCACTCCTAACAGGGGGAAATTGCTCTGCTTCCTGCAGAGCTACCCTGGCTCTCTTTGCTCTGATGAACTTTGCTATTGGCAGCTGCTGTGGGTTCAAAAACTGCACCTCAGTGTATTTGTCCCACCACAGCTCTAAAATTATTAAATGGGCAGAAGAGAGTCAGAAAAACTCATCACAAAATGTATTTCCCCCAGCACAGTCCTTACTCTAAGTATTACTGCTTATTTCTGGGAATAAAATAAAAATAGATGATTTATGGAATTATTTATTATAATGGAGTAACTTCCCTTGCAAGAGCTCTTTGTGTACAGAATGAGTGTGTATGATATGAAATGAAAATTAAGAAATGGTTAAAAAAAGGAAGAAGCACTTTCAGAAAGTCTGGTAGCAGACTTGCAAAAAGGCAGGCCAGCAGGAAAAAAACCCAACCAAACAAAAAGCCACACAAAACTATGCTGAGCTTCCATGGAGATAGAAAATAGTGCAGAACTTTCTTTTATTTGGTTGGGAAAGCTGGCACCCCTCAGGCTGCAGGGAAACAGCAAACTGCTGAGGCTCCTTAGCACAAAGCAAATCAGAAAAACCCCAAACTAAACAAAGAGGAGCCCACATAACGGGGTCCCTTCTCAGCAGCAGCTGGAGTTTCAGATATGCTGCTTCTTCAAATGCCTTTGAGAACCTTGTTAAAATTCACTGCTTCAATGCTGGAGGCTTAAAAGGCTTTCTGGTCCCAGCCCCACTTTAAAGCCCTAAGAGGCTTTCACACATTGCAAGGCTGTAGAGTGTGAGTGCAGGAAACAAACACAAACAGCAGCATTTTCTGCTTTATAGAGATAAATTAATGAATAGAAGTAACCAGCATCAAGCACAGCATTGTGTGCTGGTTTGCTGGCTAGCACAGGCCCCAGGGGTTGTTTCCATTCGTTCCTGAGCACAGACCATAATTTGTGGTATCCCAACTCCTCCTGGTGAAACTGGAGTGGATGTTTGGCAATGCACAGGGGTTATCCAGAGGAGAGCTGACTTTCAGAAACGGGACACTGTGACCCCAAAGAACGGAGGATTCCCACCTCCCTTGGTGTTTCACTCACTAAAGACACTGAGAACACCTCATTTAGATGTTCTCATCCTTCTGTACTCACTGGTGAAAGGCTGCCATTGTGTTCTCCAGGTTCTCTCCAGCACCTACAGAAACAACAAAAATAAAACTTACACTAAATCCTTTTCCTCCCCTCAATCCCGCTGAAAATATAATTTAAAAGTAGCAGGTTCTAAAAATATGCATATTTTGAGAAATTAGGGTGAAGCTCAAGGCAGAAATCTCTGTTGCCACTAATGTTCTGGAGAGACACAACCTTCTTCAGGTAAAATTATTTTAAAAAAGAATTGATCTTGGATTTGTGTAACATTTAGAATATTCAAACCAAAGTGTTTGTTTTACCAGAGGTATTTAGCTAGGACAATAAGCCCCACAGGCACAGGGAAAGCACATGCAAAAATGGAGTTGAGAGTTGATGGGAAGAGTAACGAGAGAAAAAAAATAACAAAAAAAGCTATGAATTAAAGCACCCAAGTCATTCTAAAGCTGACACCCTCTAAATGTATAACCCAGCTGGGGTGAAATAGGTGACAACCTATAGGTGACAACCTGTGCTCAGTGCAAGGACATTCCCCAACCAGCACAGATCTGCCAATAAAGGTCTGTGCTGCAGGAGAAGGGAGGTCTCACACACAAGGAATCAAACACGCATCCATTTCAGCTAAGAAATGAAAGGACAAGCAAATTTAATTTTCTCTCAGGCAGGATTAAACTCTGCAAGTCCTAAGCCAGCAATCTCTGCATAAAAATCTTTAAAAATCAGCCTGATTAGGGACTGGAAAAGGTTGTGCCTTTTCAGCCTTTTTCTGAGGCAATATTATAGACTGGAAAACAAAACAACCTCAGGAGGATACACGTGCTGATGAAGATATCTATGCAAATTTCACCTGCTCTCTGACAGTAATGAATGACAGACTTTGTAAACAGCAATTATAAGAGCTCCAATTAAGGCCTTGCCTATTAACAAAGCCTCACCAGGACATACTTACCTAAACCTGTGCTCAGTTACTTAATTAAAGCAATGCACAACCACCAATTTAAAATTGTTGTTCTCAGGCAGGTGTACAAAATGGAAGACTTAGGAGCATGATGACAAAAATCTGCAGGGTTTAATGTAAAACAATATGGTGAGACCACAGCAGCTCCTGTGATCAGACATTCACCAGCATTTTATGGGATCTGACTGCAGCACTGGGAGTTGGCTGAGTAGCAAAAGTGAACCATGGGACAGAGGAGAGCAGGAGAACCTCAGGGTACCCATCTGGTGATTGCCCAACAAATGGGAATCCCCTGCACAGGGCCTGGCTGATCAGTTACAAATTAACTGCAATAATAATTGAGGTTTTTAGATAACTTATCAGCTGTGGCAATCCAGCCCATACATCCTGAACAGTGAGGGAAGGACCAAAACACCCGAGTCAAGGCTTCAATCTGTGAGCAAAGCAAGAGTACCCTGGCATTCCTGGGCAGAAAGTTCCAAAGATAAAAGTTTGAGGTGGCTGATGTGACAAATCACATGGCAGGGAGGTGGTCAAGGGCCAGGGATGGTGACATGGCAGGGGTGGTGAGTCAAATGCCTGACTTGTAGCATCTGGGGAAATGAGGAACAAAGTTGAGAGATCAGCTGAAAGAGGAATTCTAAATCAGCAACCACAGGCAGAAAAGGGAACTACACAAGTTAATAGATAAAAGTAATTTTCTCCCAGAAAAGTGAGAGGGCTGGGCTGACCAAAGGGCTCCTGACACTTCCTCAAACACCCCTCCAGCTTCATGGGCTCATTCCCTGTGAGGAACAGACCCTCCCCAGCCAAAATGGCACATCCAGACTTCAGGAGGGCACATTCCCACTCTGCAAGCACCACCACAGCCAAGAGAGAGCCAGCACCAAGCACTGCCTCAGGAGGTGACCCTCAGAAGGTTTTGGGGCCAGCAGCTCAAGGGGGGTGATTGCTCCCCTCTGCTCAGCATTGCTGAAACCACAGCTGGAGCACCACGTCCAGTTCTGGGCTCCAAAGCACAAGATTGACCTGGATCTACCAGAGAAAGTCCAAGGAAGGGCTGTGAAAATTAAGGGATGAGAGGCTGAGGGTGCTGGAATTGCTTTGTCTGGAAAGGATCCTGCACATGTAAATACTGGATGGGAGGGAGTAAAGACTCAGGCAAACTCTTCATGGTGGTGCCCAGGGAAAGGACAAGAGGAATGGGAACAGGTTTAAGTGCCGGAAATTCAGTTTATAAATGTAAGAAAAACCCCTTTTTTGTTGCAGGAGTGAGCAAACTTTGGAACAGGCTCCCTGGAGAGGTTGTGGAGGCTCCATCCCTGGATGTACTCAAAACCTAACTGGACCAGGTCCTGGTTAACCTGCTCTGGTCGGATGCAATCTCCAGAGGTCCCTTCCAATCTGAATTATTCTGTGTAAAAATCATCATGCTACCCTCTCTCTGAGACCCTGCAGCCCAGGCTGCTGGCATTGACAGAGGACTCCAACACAGAATATCAAGACTCAATAATTGCCCTCAGAAATGACCAGTTTTAAAATTATGCAGACATGAAGAAATAATTCAGGGATGATTCTACGAAACGAGGTGACAAAATCCTTGAATGAAAAAGCACCATAAATCAAGCCCCTCAGACTTTAAAAAAACCTGACTGTACAAGGTTTCATCCCAGAGAGGAAAAAGCCAAACAAGTTAAGCTAATTGGAGTAATGCAATAGGAAACATGACACTGAGTCTAAAGCTACAGCGTGACTAAAGCCGGGAACTCAAGTCCCACAGGAATTTATGTTACAGGGTAAACACCAAGGAGAGCAAAGCACGAGTGATCTTCAGCCTCAGATGGGCAAAAAGCTGCTGGGAACGCCCAGGGCTGCCCTCCCGCCTCAGGTGGATTTCACAGGAACAATTCGCAGCCCGTGGACTTTGAATGCCTGAGGAATAATCCTGCCTTGAGCGAGGCTTTGCTGCAGTTCCGATGGAGCTCAGAGCGACCGGGCCGAGCCCTCGCATTCCAGGCTCGGGGCTGTGTATCTTAACGAAGGTGCTTGCAAAGGAGTGAGAACAGAAGATGAAGTTCCGACAAAGTCGCCTGCAAGTTTTTAACAGTTTACAAATAAAAAAAAAAAAAAAAAAAACAAATTGGGAAATCCCTAAATTAAGAACCTTTTCTTTCGCTGAAGGAAAAATATAAATACCAAGTAACAGATAATATAGATAGTCCACACAAAAAGCTACATTTTACTAGTTACAAAGAAACTTAAACTGCCAAATGAACTAAATGAAAGAAGCGCCAGGAATAAAATTATTACGAGATCAGATCCAGTTTTTAGATTTCAATAATTCAAGGCAGCAGCATTTGTCAAGGACCACTGGCTAAAACTGTGATCACCCCCTACGTAAACCGGCACTAAGTTTGATATTGAAAATTGTTTAAACTCGGCACCAGACATCTCTCACACAAAATATCGAAAAATATTTACTAGCAAACTACCTATTTTCA
Organism: Molothrus ater; assembly: GCF_012460135.2. NCBI lineage: Eukaryota > Metazoa > Chordata > Aves > Passeriformes > Icteridae > Molothrus > Molothrus ater. The sequence goes on along the minus strand of NC_050498.2, from coordinate 8,680,507 downwards.
AAAACGAGGTGAGGCAGCAGGGAAGAGCACAGAGCTGATCTCTACAGAACAGGAAGACACACCTTACTGCATTTCCCCCCTCCCATTGCTTTGGAATAGCTGGGAGAAACTTAAAAGCCTATTTTAGACGGAATCAACATGCCTGACTTTCAAATGCGAGAGGGTTTTCCCAGGGCACTGAGCCATTCACTGTCTGCCTGCAACACCGAGGGGAACAAGAACAGAGTCACAGCAAATTCTGCTTCCCCTGAAAGCAGAAAGCAAAGCAAACAGGAGGTCAGAAGCAAGAAAATTGCTCTCTTGTACCTGACCTAAGCAACAGCCAGACGCCCATCTGGTTGGGGAGAGAAATGCCAGGATACAGAATCGTCAGAAGAAAAAAAAAAAAAAAATAGACGTGTTTGAGAGGGAAAACATCACGCCCCATAACTAAAAAAAAAAAAAAAAAAAAAAAGGAAAAAAAAGCTGATTTTCGACTAGCGCGGTCGGACTTCGGAGATTAATTCCGCGCTGAACCGAGGCACTGGTCAGCAGGTGGCACCTAAAATTAGGCTAAGGGAGGAAGGTTTAAAGGGAGCCCGCTGCAAGGCACGGACAGCGCGCAGTCCCTCAGGAGCCTCCCGCGCTCGGGGGCCCGAGCAGCGCCCCGGGGTCGTGAGGGAGCAGCGCCCGCGGGCCGCGGAGCCCCGAGCGCCGGGCGGGGACCGTCCCTCAGGAGCGGCAGAGAGCAGAAAGGCTCCCGCATCCCCTCGCCTCCATCCCCGCACCCCCTCACTCACCGCCGCGGTGCGAGATGTGCCGGCAGCGAAAGCGCTGCCGCTTGGGCCGGTGGAGCAGCCCCGGGCACTTGAGGAGAAGCGCGGAGGTGAGGACGTATCCACCCAGCGTGGAGAGCACGTAGAGCGTGGCCGACATCCTTCACCCGTCACCGGCTGTCCCGGCCCGTCCTGCCGCGGTCCGTGTCCGTGTCCCAGCCCGCAGCCGGCTCGCAGCGAGGCGGAGCCGCTGCGGGACGCGGAGGCTCCGAGGCAGCAGCGGCGGCGGCTCTGAGGGAGCGCAGCCTCTGCGCCCGCGCAGCCGCCCCGGCACCGCCAGGAGCGCAGCGCGCAGGCGCGGCGGCCCCGCGTCCTTCCCTTCCCGCCCGGCCCTGAGGGGCTGCTCGCAGCTACCGCTGCTTCCCAATCGCTCTGCGGGTAATTCCCAATTAAACGCTTTAATTCCCAACTGCGCCGTGCCGGCTGTCTGCTCTCAGGTGGAGGGATGTGTTTTCCACACCCCCGCCCAGCGCCCGCCTCATGGGCGGGGCTGTCACGGTCAAAAAGCACTTCGCAAGTGCTGCGGGGTAATTCTCAATTACGCGCTTTTATTTTTCACCTGGCTGTGCCGGCTCTCTCCTCAGAGGTGGAAGGATGCGTTTCCCACACCCAGCCCCCCAGAGATGTCGTATTCCTAAGGAAGGGATGTGTTTTCCCCCACCTAGCCCCTTAGACCGGTCATATGCCAAATGGGAGGGATGCTCTTTCCCCACACACCCCCTCAGAGGTCATAAAATCATAGAACAGTTGGGTTGGATCTTTAGAGATCACCTAGTCCAGCCCCTTATGTCGTATTCCAAACAGGAGGGATGCATTTTCCACACCCAACCCCTCAGAGAGATCATATTCCAAACGCAGGGATGTGTTTTCTTCATCCACTCCCTCAGCGATGTCATATTCCCAATGGGAGGGACACATTTCCCACATCCAGCCCCTGAGAGATCACAGAACCACGGAATGCTTGGAAAAGATCTTTAAAGACCATCTAACCCAAGCCCTACTGCTGTATTCCATAGGAAGAGACGTCTTTTCCTCACCCAGCCCCTCACAGATGTCGTATTCTGAGCAGAAAGCAGGTCTCAGCTCCGGTCATGCAGTGTAATTACTGTACTGTAGCAAACTGGCAAATTAAATTTTGTGTGCATGCTAATTAGAAACAAATATTCTAGAAATTAAATTAGGTCTCAGCATACAGCCTTACATCTTACCTCAGTTAAAAGTCAATTTACTGTGGCTGATTTTTTGGCACTTAAGAGTCACTTGATACAGGTGAGCACAGTTTCTGGCTTTGCTGTTAATATACATCAGAACTGCAGTATCTTTTTTTTTTAAAGACAAAATTAGTTCTCCAATCATCACATTAAAAGCATCATTTACATACAAATAGCTTGTTCAGAAAAAGAAAAGATTTTTCTCATCATTGCCTCAATATGACAAAGTAAACTCTTGATTTCAGGCAGTGCTAATTTTTTAATTTTTCTAAACAGGTATACAAAAGACAGGATGGGGAAAAGCACTGTCATCTAAACATTTAGTAATACAGGATCAGCACTTTACGAAAACCAGCTTTTATTTTTTACATATGAAAACTTAATAAATGGAAAATTTACATGTCTCAGATCCCTTTTCCTGCTTTGATATCAACTTTATTTCCAATCTGACCGCGTTCCAGTGAAATACAGTGGGGGCTTCATACAATTGCAGTGACAAGTGTTGGGTAACAAAAACCCATGAGCAGGATTGAAGACAGCCTTCTTAACCTCAAACAGAGATATCCAAAACCATTCTTATTGTGTGATTGCTTTCAGTATTCCTCGGAGAACTTTGTAGCTCATTAACTGTTGGCTTTCTTTGGGAGGGAAGCAGGGCCCCCGTTCTGTCACGTAGGCGTAGGGAAACCTCAGCACCCAGAGTCCATCAGAGGGAAGGGTGATTTCCTGCTTCTCGGGGTAAAATATAGGGCAGGGTGGTGGTCCTGGCTGAACCTAAAGGCAAAAGAAAACATCAGTAGGTAACCAAACAGCATTACTACCTTAAAAAGGACTAAAATGCAAATGGAGTTTTTTCAAATATGTATTGAAATAAAAATGGAAGAAACAGTGAAGAATTCTCCAGCTAGGAATACCAACATTTTTTCACCTCTTAAATTCAGATTGTAACTAATAATAATTGAGCAATGAGTCACCGCTTTTCTTCATGACATTTAAAATGACAAAGTCATTCTTAAAGAATCATTGTAATCTTTTTTTTTTTTTTTAATAAAAGCCATTATTACAACAGGGAATGCCAATAACTCATCCTTGGTAAAATATTTTTGTAAACTCACTTTATACAAAGTATAAATTTGAAGTTTGAGAAATCACAAGTGCTTATGTAACAGATACTTTTGGAAACAACTGTGTTGGCTGAAGCTGGTTTGAGTCGGAGTTTCTTGACGCCCTTTTGCTGTCACCCTTGTCAATTAATGTCTCCCCAACCAGCCGTGCCTCTGCTGTTCCCAGATTCCCTGCTGCACTCCCTACCTGAGGCGTTAAGGTGATCTGCAGAGGAGCATCAGGAACCACCACGAAGAGCCTCATGAACTGGGCGTAGTGGGGCTTGAGGCCCCGTCCCTGCGTCGAGGACAGGATGTACAGGGGCATGTCGGAGTTGAGGGCTTTCAGGGCAGATTCCTTCGGCCCCCCTCCCATCACCTTCATCACCTTGTCAGGCCCCGAGCACATGAACCTCCTCCCACGTGCATCTTCATACTCAAAGCCCACAAAAGCCCGAGCGATGTCGTCCCTGCGCCGGCCTCTTCCCATCACCACGGCGCTCCTTTTCCCAGGAACAGCCTTGTTGGGAGCAGGCCAGGAATTGGTGTCTAAATCTCCTTCATCTTCAGTTCTCGTCCTGATGACAATGTCCCAAGGCATTAAATAGTTTGTTCCCGGGATAAAACCCTGTTGATCTAAGCCCGTGTGGAAGTTGTAAGCCTTAGCAGGCCCCAGCTTGACCAGTGACCAGCTGGAGAATTTGGGCAGAAGGCCTTTGGGGCAGTTGGAATGGAGCATCCCGGGGAGGTACTCGACAGTGGACGCCTGGCGATCCACCAGGCTCGGCCTCTTCTCGCCCTTGGAGTCCCCGCTCTGCCCGTGGCTCTCTGCATTGTCCCCTGCACCCTGGGCATCGGGTGGGTAAGTGCCCAGGCTGCCCGTGGACTGGCCCAGGCTCAGGGCTAAGCTCAGGCCTGTGCTCTCTCCCTGAGTCTGAGGCTCTTTCTCTTTGAGTTTCTCCATCTCGCCTTCAGGAGGGGCGGGTGATGCCTCGTCCCGGGCAGGTGCTGGGTCAGGTGTGCTTGGCTGAAATATGGGGAAGTTGATGTGCTCCAGTTTCCCACAGCACTTCTCTTCCAGCAGCTGCAAAAAAGAAAAGGTGGTTTAGTATCCACCCCGAGATGAGGGAGCTCAGAGCCACAACATTCAGCAGCTATAATTAAGATTTAAGACATTTGCACCACGTGAGAACTAAAGCAGCGATGGGAACATGGCCCACAGACCTGATTATTTGGAATTCACATGGACCGACACATTCTAAGTGTAAGCAGGTGCATTAACTGGTGCTCCTGTGTGTGTGGTAAAGACTGGAACTGCCCATCCTGGTCAGCCCATTTCTGCTCCCAGAAACGTCTCCCCCAAGCAAAATGTTGGTAAGGTTAAGAGGAAACTTGTGGTCACTTCCGAATACAGGCTCTGCAGATGGAACAAAAGCACTGCTTGAAGCACCAACAGACCTAAGAGTTACCTGGTAAAAGTCATAATTAGCTGCTTTGATATCAAAGGGGTCCTCCCGAGGAGCTTGTTTCCTTCCACAGTTACAGGCACCCGTGGAACGAGCCCGGCTGTTGTGGTACAGAATCGGAGGATTTCTGTCTGCTTCTGGCTTTTCCCCTAAAAACAAAATCAATCAAACCTTGGGCAAATTGCTCACCATTCAAAACTTTCTTTATTCTCTTCATCCATTGCTCCCTCCCTGCTGTACACAAATACAAAATCTTTGTCAAGCAACTCCTCCGTTTCCCACTTTTGATAATACAAAGTTCCAGTAGAGGTTATACCACTAAACTGAATCTTATTTGTTTTTACAACCTCTTCCTGAAAGCTCAAAGTTCTTCTGCCTGCAATAACCCTGCAGAAGTCAGTTTTGACTCCCTGATCAATCAGGTTATTTCAAAAAAAGGGGGATGCTTATGCTTTTTAGAGAATTTTGTTCTTAGGCTCCTCTCATTAGAAGGACTCCAATGTAATTGTTTTTAGCTAGTAAGACAGAATCAGAGTTACTGCTAAAATCAGAATATAAGAGTAAGAGTTACTACTAACAGTGGACTGGCTCCTAAACTCAACATAAAGGAAACCTGCACATCAGCTCTGCTATGATCCCACTGTAGAGATGATCACAGAATCATTTGGGGTGGAAAAGACCTCTGAGACCATCGTGTCCAACCTTTGCCTGGTCACCACCTTGTGAGCTGGAGCACAGCACCGAGTGCCACACCCAGTCCTTGAACATCTGGCTTTAAAGCTGCAAACTTCACCTCCCACAACATTTCAGAGCCGGGGCTCTCAGCCTAAGGCATTTTTAACACAGATACAAAACTAAACCATGAAACCAAAGCACAAGCGAGCACCTTTACCTGCTTTGGGGAGCAGATGGAACTTGTGCACGCAGTGCTGGTCCGTCAAGCTCCGCTCCTCGCAGAGCTGGTGCCCGTTGCTCCAGAACTTGTAGCAGTCCTCGTTGAGCTGCATGGCGTATTTGTGGAAGGCCGGGCCCCGGGCGTGCTGGCTGTACACACGCAGGGCCTGGGCCAGCTGGTTCTTGTGCACTGTCATGGTGTAATTGTGGGGCAGGTTGGACTGGTAGGCGCTGTGGGCCATGGGCAGAGCCTTCTGGCAACGGTTTTCGGAGAACTTGGTGTCTATGTCTAAGTAGCCCTCCAAAACTTTGATGCTGCTCATGATTTTTGAGCTCAGCTCGCCACAGGTCGGGTCATCGTCTTTGCCTTCGATGGTCACTTCATAGAGTCTTAGAGCAGCTGCCACCCACTTCTGGTAGGTCGGGAGCTCAAAGTGAGAGGGCTGTGGATTCCTCCCCACGCTGTCTTCAAAGCCCTTCTTGCTGAGCACCAGCTCCACGTGCTGCCACAAGAACTCCTTGAGGGTGCAGTCCACGAGCTGCCCAGAGGAGCTGGAGCTGGAGCTGCTACTCTCTGCATGGAAGGAGAGCTGCTGCCGGCCGTGCCTCATCATCTGATACCTCCTGGGTCCCGACAGGGTGGGAGCCAGCAGCGAGTCAGTCTCTCTCATGGTGCAGTTGCTCCTGAGCTGGTCGAGAAGCATGGCCACGGGATCATCTCCATCCTGGGGCCCACCAGCCACGATGTACACGAAAGCCTGGTTGGCAGGCACGGTGAACAGGCAGTTGATGCTCTGGTTGGTCAGCACCCGGCTCTTGCGGAAGATGCGGTAGATCTGATCCTCCAGAGCGTGCTGCAGCCTCCTCTTGGGGGAATGCTTCTTGGGAGGAGGCTTTTCCAGGTGACCACAGGGGTCCTGACCCCTGTTGGGCAGCGGATCCACCTTCAGAGCCCCGTTGAGCTGGAAGAGGAAGAGGAGGCGTGGAGGGCATGGCCTGCAGTTGAGCTTCCACTCCTTGCCGACAGGACAGTCCTTGATGGCAGCCTTCAGGGAGGGCAGCACCTTCTGCCGCAGCCCGTCCAGCGCCCTGAACACGCGGTCGTAGGTGATGTCGAAGGAGCAGGTGGGATGCACCAGCAGCAGGATGTGGCACACGGAGAAGAGGTAGAGGAGGCTCAGGCAGTGCAGCTTCTCCTGGTGCTTCCAGAACTCGTGTGCCTCGGCGTGGGGCAGCGGGGCAGGGCCTCCGGAGGGGTGGCCGGGCCCGGCCTCTCTGTTCTCGGCCGCCGCCAGGTCCCCGCAGGCGCGCAGCAGCTGCGGCGTGTCGCAGATGGAGGTGAGCACCAGGTACAGCACGCGGCTCTCCTGGCTGTAGTACGCCTGCAGCTGGTTGTAGTCCTTGGTGGCCGGGTCCCCCTCCTGCCCCGCGGCGCCGTCCGCCAGCTCGGGATCCTCCTCGGGGAAGAGCGGGAACACCTGCCGGTCGCACACGGTGCTCACCAGGGCCTCCTTCTCGGAGCAGAGCTGCAGCGCGGTTTTGCCGAAGATGCCCACCACGCACACCTCGTCCTCGCCGCCCGCCGCGCCGCCCGCCTCGGCCGCCAGCAGCAGCTCCCGCAGGCTCATGGGCCCCACGGCCGTGCCCATGGCCCCGGGCGGCCCGGCCCCGGGCAGCGGCATCGCCCGGCCCCGCTCCCGGCCCCCGCTCCCGGCCGGAAGCGGCGGAGCCCCGGCCCCGGCCCCGCGCATGAGCGGCTCCGCCCCGGAGGGCGCGGACACGGGCACGGGGGGCGGGCGCTGCGGGGCGGCAGCGCCCGGGTGTGACAGCACGGTGGGCACCGCACGGCCGGGACTGACAGCAGGGCGAGATCCGCACCGCCCGGGGGTGACAGCACGGCGGGCACCGCCCGGGTGTGACAGCACGGCGGGCACCGCACCGCCCGGGGGTGACAGCACGGCGAGATCCGCACCGCCCGGGTGTGACAGCACGGTGGGCACCGCACGGCCGGGACTGACAGCACAGCGGGCACCGCCCGGGGGTGACAGGCACGGTGGGCACCGCACCGCCGGGGGTGACAGCACGGCGAGCTCTGCACCGCCCGGGGGTGACAGCACGGCGAGATCCGCACCGCCCGGGGGTGACAGCACGGTGGGCACCGCACCGCCGGGACTGACAGCACAGCGGCACCGCCCGGGTGTGACAGCACGGCGGGCACCGCACGGCTGGGACTGACAGCACAGCGGCACCGCCCGGGGGTGACAGCACGGTGGGCACCGCACCGCCGGGACTGACAGCAGGGCGAGCTCTGCACCGCCCGGGGGTGACAGCACGCCGGGACCGCGGGTCCCCATCGCCCCCGAGGGTCGGCTCCGCACGGCCGGGGGTGACAGCACAGCGGGCACCGCGGGTCCCCATCGCGCCCGAGGGGCTCCCACGGACCGTGCCCGGTACGGGCACAAGCTCTGCCCACCCCGTGACATGGACGAAGTTTTGAGTTCATCGCCTTTAAGCATTGCTTGCAGCCGTTTAATCGCGATCAGCCAGCAGTGATACGCAGTGCTAGGGCCTCTTACGTTTGTAGGCACAGACTCAAAGTGTTCGTTGAAGCTTGCAGCTTTCCACTTTAATAACGTTAGTGCATTAAAGTGTTGTTTTTCTTTGAAACTGTACAAATACCGTCAAGATATTTTTTGTTAAAAAAAGATAGGGAAATACTGAATTTCAGCAAATACATATTTGTATGACAAGCAGCACCAGTGCTAGGAATATAATAGTCCCTGCTTCAGCAGCACCCAGGTGTCAAAAGACTTGGGCAACTTCTTTTTTTTTTTTCCATTATGAATAAAGATGCAACCAAATTGACAGACATTAGAGAGAGATAAAAAAACACAATCTCCTTTACAGGGTTTCATAATGCCCTGTTTTCCTGTGCATTACATTTACTTACAAATACACGTGCCTGAGTGTAATAAAAATGGGATTCAAGTGTCTTCCTGACCACAAATGGAAAATTGCTCCATAAATCTACTTTCCTTTTCACTTTTCATCAAAGCTGTTTGCAGCACTCAGCCGTGCAGGAGAGGGACTCTTAGGGTGAGCCATCTGTCAAAAGAAGGGAAGGGTCAGAACTTGGATATCTGAGCTCATTATCACTGAGATAAAACAGTGCAATTCTTAGCTGGCACCTTAAAACAGGCACAACAAATCAGTAAAATGAAAGATGCTATTCACCCTCACGTTTTGTTCTTCTGCAAAGTGGAACTAGGGCTTTGAAAGTTGCATTGAGGCACCCCATTGGCCACCAAAAAAGCAATTCTTCCTCTTCGTATCGTCAAATAACCTGCCCTGGGATGTCCATTCTGCAGAGCCCTTAAACCAGTAGGGAATTCTGTGACTGTAAAGGCACTTTATGATTCCAAGAAGAGGGACAGAGGGACTTGCCTGAAACTTGCGCCGTAGTGCCCGTGTCATGATTGGGGTCAGCCCAGAGCCACATTCCGTGTTTTCTTTGCTGTTTAGAGGAGTGCCACCAGGACTTCTGCAAGGGCAATTATGACTGGTTTGACTGGTTTTCTAGTTTTTCTAGATCAAAAACAACAATTCAAGAGAACAGAAAGGAACAGACCTTTGTATATCGACTTTCTTCAGATGCTTCCGAAGATCAATCTGATTTTTAGGGGAGGTACTAAGAGAAAAAAAGAAATTGGTACAATGAAATGTTTCCCACTCAGTAAAAAAACACGAATCACTGTTTAAAACAGAAGAATCTAATATCTAATCAAGGAAGAAAGTATCTTACATTAAAGATTTTGTAGCATGAGGTGATGGCTTGGATTTAGGTCTCAGACTAACACTCTGTAGATCTGTGACTGTAATTAATGCCCTGCGTGGCTTCACTGGTGATTGTTCCTACAGCAAGGAAAGAAATGTTACCTCAAATAAAACTTCAGAAGGTCTCACTATCCTGAAATCCATTTAATGTTTAATAAATCTGAAAGATTTTTGTGGTTTATGGCTTTTATACTTTTTTTGAATTATTAAGATTCGAATGTGCCTTGGATAAAAATGGATTTAGGAAAAACCAACCAAAAAAAAAACCTAAACAAGGGGTTTTTTTTCCTGCAAAAAGGTTCCAGCTGGGCAAAAGGAGTCCAAAAATCTACTGATAACACACAAAGCTGCATGAAAGCTCCATGACCTTAATGTAAAATTAGAGCTGTCCTGAGTGCCAGGTGAGATTGGAGTTTGTCACTTTATTCCTTCCCTTCCAGAGCCCAGGTGCAGAATCAGAATGGTCACTAGAAACTGATCACTGGGTATTTGGATGAGAATCAATTCATTAAAGAATAAAGCAGGAAATACAGCACTTCCAGGGTGGGTTTTCCCTTGATTCACCTCCCAGTTTACCTTGTCCATTCTCAGGTTGCTGTTTGTCTTCTTCAGTTTAACATTCAGGAGGTCTTTGAGGGTGATGTGCATGGGCCCATCCTTTTTCACTGGTGCTGCCTGGAAGCAAAGGGGGAAATCAGGAAGGGGAAGTGACTGAGCACTCACAGAGTGATGTGCTGATGAATCCAGGTCCAAAAGGAACCCAGGCATGAAATAAAAAACACAGGAACCTTCTGATTCCCTACCAGTTTAGAGGCTGTGCCCCGTTGGAGGAGGAGAGGAGCTGCAGGCAGTTTTGGTGGAGGCAGCGGCGGTGGAGGAGGAGGAGGAGGAGGAGGAAGAGGAGGAGGAGGGGGGGGGATGGACACAGGCACGGATGCTGAGGGTGGAGGATCCCCCTGTGTCCCCACAGGAGCACCCAGGACTGGCTTGTGACACCTCTGGCAAAGGGAACTTTCTGAGGACAGAGCTGCCACATTGTTCATCTGAAAGCGACAGAAATAAATAAAGAGAACATTAAATCCACCAGAAAAAGGTGGGATTTTAAAGAACCAAGGTGCTGGCTAAGGCTGAGCTGTAAAGATACAAACAGGTCCCTCCTGCTGTGAGGCAGCAGAAGTTCTGCAGCTCTGAGTGAACAGAATGCCCCTGAGGGGCTGCTCAGACCTCAGAGCATCTGCACTGAGCACAATTCCTCATCCTCACACAAACAAATGTTACCCTGCCCCAGCTGGACTGAGACTGACCTGGAGGGCTCCTTGTAGCTTGGAAAATTCACTTTCCAACTTCTCCAGTTTCTCCCTGAATGTATTTAGTTCCCTTAAGTAGACTTGTGATGGAAATATGGTGTCTTTAAGCACCTGGAAGCTCTAAGCATAAAAAGAAACAGATTATGTGTATTTGTGTGTTGATTTTCTTCAGATGTTTCTGAAGATCAATCTGATTTTTAGGAGGGGTAGGAACAGAACAGAAAAAATTGGTACATTTTTTTTTATACCAATATTTCATTGGTACAATGAAATATTTCCCACATAGTAAACAGCATTAATCCCTGCTTAAAACAGAAAAATCCAATATCAAAGAAAGGATGTACCTGTGCAACCCTGCTCTGGCACCACCAATACAGAAATGATGCTGCTGTTGTCAAGGGTCTGACCACACTTTTTACACTGGGCAAGGCTAAAGGCCAGTGGGAGCACTTTGGGATTGGTGATGAGTTCAGAGGGACATGAGCTGGTGACCTGCAACAGAACAAGGCCAGAATTCTATTTATCAACTCAGCTTTTAATAAAGTAACTGTGACCAATCATGTGGGAATTACAAGCAGGTAACAACAGAGCAAACGTGATCACAGAAAGGCCAAGATACATTTCAATAAAGGGTGGGGAAAAATTCTATTGAAAATACTTTTTTTATTCAAATTGCTTTTCCTGGTTATTAATCATAGAAACATTAAGGTTGGAAAATATCTCCAAGGTCACACCAAAGGATACCATGGAGTGCCATGTACTTGGCACAAATCTTTGCCTCTTTTCCATGAGCCATTGGGAGCAAACAGCAAACCCAGGGATGGGGTGAGAAGGCAAAATTCAAGCAGAGCCTCTTACCGTGGAGAGGGACAAACTGAGCCCTGGGGAGTTGCAGCATTTCTCTTCTTTTCCACTCGAAATTTCGCTCGGGCTCTTCGTTTTCGTTTGCATTTCTTATACCTTGCCATTACTGGAGAAAAAGACACATTGCAAACGGATGGAGAGAGAGAAATCAAATGATACATTGGGACAGAGCTGCCACCAAAGAGAATAGCACAGGCAGCACCTCAGAAATACAGACAGAGACTACTCACAGCTGCCTTGGTGGAATGATCACAGACCAGTGATAGAAAATACCCCCTTAATTTCATATGATCCATGGGGATGTGTTTGCACACAGAAAACACCGTTTTATATGGGCTTATTCCTCCCCTATTCTATTTGTATCATAGCATTAATAAATAGCTATTATAAATACAATAAAATATGAATTAGTTAAATAAGTACACGTGAAAAACACTATAAATAATACTATAAATAAGCGTAAATAAACAAGAAAGTAATTAGAAATACTATCACCTAAATAAAAACGTTGCAACTATTAATATGTAAGCACAATAAAAATAAACAGATGTTCAATTTTTCGTTATGCTGGCGTGCCAAGCACTGAATTTGGGGAAAACGACGCTTGGGGAGAACGGTGACAAAAGACACGGAGAAGCCACGGAAGGATGCTGGGGGCGGCCCGGGCCGGTCTCTGACCGGCGATCGGTGACACCCCAGCCCCGCCCACCCGGGACCCCGCACGGAGAACGGGGATTTCTCTCTCTGTCTCACTCACACATACATCGGCACACACCTGTGGGGGTGTCCCGGGGCCGCCCCGTCCCCCGGGCCGCGCTCCACGCCCGCCGCCGCCGCCGATTCAAACCGCTCCCCGCGCCGCGCCAGCCAATGGCAGCGCCGCTCTCTGCAGGCCCCCCCACGCGCCGCATGTAAGCCGCGCGCTGATTGGCCGCCGCGCCGAGGCGCGCCCGCGCTCCACGGGAGAGGGGCCGGTGCTGCCCCGCCCCGGCCCGGCCGCGCTGAGGCGAGCGGCGCCGCCATTGGACGAGCGGGCTCGGTGCCGCCAATCGGCTGCGGGCAGCGCTCGGCTGGGGAAGGCCGGCGGGGTGAACCGAGCGAGCAGCGGCCCCGCCGGCGCTACCGGCGCGACCGGGAGAGAACCGGGGAGGAGGAGCGGCGGCACCGCCCCCTCAGGGCCGCAGCGGACCGGCCAGCGCCGCTTCCCGCCAGCGCCGCGCGCCCCGCCCCGGCCAATCACGGCCGGAGCCCACTCCGGGCCAATGGGCTCGGCCGTACCTCGGAGCGGGTTTACATTCTCCGCGGGCCAATGGCGAGCGCGCCCCGCGAGCCGCCAGCCAATGGGAGGCGCGCGGCGAGTGACAGCTGGCCAATGGGCGCCGCCGACTCTCCCGTGCCGCGGCGCGGGGGGTGGGGATCTCCCCGCCGCCGCCTGAGGAATGTCAACTATTCAACATGGAGACGGCGGTTACCAGGCTCGAGACCCTGGTGAGGGCGGGCGGCGGCCGCGCTGAGGGGCGGCCGCGCCGCGGGCCGGCGGCGGCGACGCCTCGGAGGGCGCGGGGCCGCCGCGGAAGGGAGGGAGGAAGGGAGGGAGAAGCGGGCGCGCGGGCGCGGCGCGACGGAAGAGCGGCCCCTCAGCCGCGCCCGCGTTCCCCATCCGGGCCCTGAGAGCGGCCCGCGCCGCCCTCGACGGGGCGCCCGCCGGCCGCGTCCGGGTCAGGCGGGTTCGGCCGGGCCGGTCCATTCCGCTCCCCCCCACACCCCCCTCGAGGGGCGGGGCTTGCGCCGCTCCATTCACCCCTCAGCGCGGGGCAGGGCGCGGCCATTTCCCGCGCACCTGGGGGGGGGGCGGGGGGTGGGCGCGCTCATTGCCCGCCTCGCGGGGGGACGCGGCCGGGCCGGGCCGCTCCATGTGCCCGCGGCGGGAGGGGGGGCAGAGCGGAGATCCCGGACTAGTCCATTTTTTCTCAGGGGGCGGTGAGGGTGGAGCGCTCACCTGGGCTGGACCATTGTGGCTACGGAGGGGGGGAGAGGCGGGCTGGGCTGGTCCATTGGCGCGGGTGCGCGGGGGGAGCGGGGCGATGGCCCCTCCGCCTCAGGGGCTGAGCCCCAAAATCGCGGAGTTTTCCCCGCTTTTCTCTCCGTTCCACGGGGCTGCCCCTCAGGGAATGATGCCCTCTCTCTCAGCCCCACTCTTGGAAAAGTGGAAAAAAGGAGGTTTTTTCCTCCTTTTTCTCCTTTTCCAACAGAGAGCTTCATTTTTTACCTCACACGGGAGGGCTCTGGGAAGCGGTGTCCAACCAGCCGAGTTCCTCGTGCCGTCCCTCAAACCTTCATCTTCCTGCTACAAAGTATTTTTTCCATTTTTGCCCACAGTGTAAGCTTGATCTTCCCATATCTAGCATTCTGTATTTTTTCTGAAGCCTGGTTTAATTTAGAAATATGATTAAAGATACTTGGGTTAGATGTTTAATTATTGAATTTATTTATTGTCATGGTTCATTGAAAGTCATGCTTTCAACTGATTCTCATTTTAGGACGTGTGAACAGAGAGGTGTTTTTGCCCCCTTCAAGCTAACAGGGGCTTTTATTCTGGAATTTAGAATAATCTCACATCTCACAGCTTTGCGTCTCCTCCTTTCCCTTCTGCTTTGTTGTTTCCCGTCCTGGATTTCCTGTGAAGTCAGCTCTCTCCACAGAAGTGTGATAAAATAACACTTCTTATTTCCCTGGAGCTTTTGACATGAATTTCATGGAAAGCTCCCTTTTGGAAGCAGGGATAAAGTAATTACTGGGAGCTTGAAGAGAAAAATAGGTATGAGAATAATAAAATCAACCAGGTAATCAATGGTTATTTGTGACAGGAGCACCGTAAGAGTGTTAGATTAATTATGGAAAAGATCACAGAGCTGGCAGTGCTTCATTCAGAGCAGTTCAGTTCATTTTTGGCACTGCTTTTTTGGGATCCTGCACCTCCTTTGGCCCTGAGTCGTGTCTGTCCAGTGCCCTTTTTATGTTGTACTACTGGTGATGATGCACAAAAAGCAGTGCAATGTTAAAAGGGCATTGGCCAGCAATACAATCTGCATTATTCTCTATTCTTTTTAATCATATACAGGCCCAAAATCTGTCTGAGACAACAAAACAGCTGTAAAATGAGATTGCCACTGTTTTTTTGGTTTGTTTTTTTCCTTTTTTTAAGGAGAAACATTGGCCATTTAATGACAAATGCCATCATCTCTGTCTTGAAATGGCCCAGGTCACTCAGCTCTGTGTACATCCCCAAAAATCCCCTTTCTCCACTCCATTCCCAGCTTTCTTGGTGTTTTGTAAAATATCTCAGCAGCTCCCAAAGCTGAGAGCTCTCCAGCTCTCAATAAGTGTTAAAAATGCCAATAATCACTGACATTTCTGGCTCACACCCTCCCTGTGGTGGTGTTCTCACTCCCCACTGGTAAAGGCCATCCCCAGAGCTGGGCAAGGGGTGTTTAAGTGCATTTATTGGAGTTTTAAAGTGCATTTTCCTGTGATTCAGCACTGGAAATGATAAAGAATAAACTCTGCTGTCTAGAAGGTGTTCCCTGTAATGCAGTTTAGCAACATCTGTCTGATGGCAGTTTGGAACCTTAGCTTGCTGTGAGGCAAATCCAAGCAATAAATACACTTGGAAATGGAATTTCCAGTTTAGAAGGCACCAAATAGTTGGAAATTGAATTTCTGGCAGATCTCTTGAGACTTTTGCTGCGTGGTTGGGTTTTTTCCCCCTCTCATGATCAGTGGAATGGCAGATTCTGAATAATAAAAAAAATAATAATAATAATAATAATGATGGTTTTTGTGTGTGTGTGCCTGTTAGGATTTGATGAGCTTTAACCTTATCCAGCTCTTCCCCATCCACAGAAACCTCTGGCTGAGCTGATGTGGGTTTTTTGCCCTTTTTTTGGTGAGTGTGTGATTGATTGTTGCCCAGAATTGTTGCTGCTAACGAGTGCTCTGACTTTATTGCACTACTGTGCTATACAGAGAGCAGTGCAATAGTATTGTCAAAGCATCTGAGAGCAGAGCCCTCTGCACTGGCCTCACTCCCTTTTCACATTTCCTTCCAAACCTGTGAGTAAATTACAAATTTACACTTCAAACCCTGCATTTTCTGTGTGGTTTATTGTAAAATAATCGTCCTACAAATGCTTCTGAGCTAGAATTATTAAGGGGGGATTTTTGCAGGTGAAATGCAGCAAGAAATAAATATTTACAAAACTAAAAGCAGTCCTAATGAACTGTGGTAATGTCTTCTTAAAATTCTGGCCACATTTAGCTTCACATCCAGTTTTTAATGTAAGTTAGCTCCTTATGGAAATGTCAAATTATCAGTATTGAACATTTAATGGGTCAAATTACAAATTTACACTTCAAACCCTGCATTTTCTGGGTGGTTTATTGTAAAATAATCGTCCTACAAATGCTTCTGAGCTAGAATATTTTAGGGGGGTTTTTTGCAGGTGGATGTTTCCTGAAATGCAGCAAGAAATAACTATTTACAAAAATAAAAACCAGTCCTAATTAATTGTGTTAATGTCTTCACAAAGCTTAAAATTCTGGCCACATTTAGCTTCACATCCAGTTTTTAATGTCCTGAATCACAGTGTGTAAGTTAGCTCCTTATGGAAATGTCAAATTATCAGTATTGAACATTTAATGGGTCATTTTGAAAGCATCTTCTTGTCTGCTTTTCCAAAAACTCATCAAATGGATTTATTTTTTGCTTTTCTCCAGAAAAAGAAATCCCTTGTGAGCTCTTTAGAATGTACAGTGTGCTGAAAAAGTATTTTATTCTTGGATTTGGTCCTGGCTGCTTTCTGGGGCAGGTGTGGGAAGGAGCTTTGCTGGGCAGATGGTGAATTATGGCAGCACTGGGGGAAAGCTTTCCCCTTGATTTATAGATGCTCCTGCTCTTCACTAGATTTATTTTCCTTTTCACAAGCTATTATTTGAAAATGTGCTGGAGGTGTGTGAAACATCATCCATCACCCCCTCAGAAAGAGGCTCTTATTGGAGATCAAATCCTGCTCCTTCAGGCTGAATCTCCAGCCTCCCAAGGGCATTAATGGCCATTCCTTAAGGCTGATGTTCAAAACATAAATATAGAAATCCACAGACTGTGGGTATTTATTCCTGTATAACAAATATAGAAATATAGCCTTGCATTGATCCTTAAAAAAAAAACCACTAAAATCGGAGTGGCCACTTTGGGGTTAATCTCAGAATAAACAGTGAAAAGCAAGTTAAGGAAGTCACAACCATTTTGAACTTGCTTTCATCATTGTCTCTTGTGTGACTGTAAAATCACTGAATTCTCGTGTCAGAGTTAATGAGTTGCTGGGGAGCTGGGGAAAGTGCCTTTCTGGAAAGGGGAAGTCTTTAACAGATATTAAAATTGCAGACTGAAATGAATGAAGTAGTAATGCTAGCAGCAGACTGTTTTACAAGGCAATCAGACAATTCTCTGGTGGCTTCTTTATCCCAAGGAAAGAAAAGTGATGTCATCCATTTCATGAGCTCTTAGTCTGGATTATTAGGGAATAATCAAGTGTACTGTGGACATTAAAACCACCTGAAAGAACACATCCTCATGTGATTATTCATAAAAGCTCTGATGATTCTCTTGGATCCTGAATTTACTCATAATCTCCTCTGTGTAAATAACTCGAGTCTTGTAGTTTTGCTAACAGAACCTTTTATGTTTGAAAAAATTAAATTTGAAAACTTTTATGGTCTCTGAGCTTTTCAGAGTGAGGCAGCTGCCTCTTACTTTCCTGAAACACAGCTTGGGGTTTGTCTGCAGTTTTTGGGTTTTAATAGGCTGTGCCTGACCTTAAATATTTTAGTTCCAGAAAGCAGAATCTGATCTGGATTATATTCAGCGCAGAGTGGAGTTTGAAATAATGAAAAATCTTCCTGATGATACAGCAGCAGAGGTAGTATTTTCAGATGAAATTCAATTTTATTGCATGAACTTGGTCATAAATGGGTATTTTTATCTTTAAACCTGAAATATATGTGGCTGTTCTTTCATCTACTTGTCAGGTGGTGGATATTAATTTTTTTTATTATTATTATTATTATTATTATTATTATTATTATTATTATTATTATTATTATTATTAATAATAATAATAATAATAATAATAATAATAATAATAATAATAATAATAATAAAAAATTTGGGATTATTATTCGTATAATTTCTATTTATTTATTTATTTACTTACTTACTTCCTGCATCACATATCAAGATAAGTGGCCTAATATGAATTCAAACCAAACTCCTTTGGTTTCTTGGGACAGTGACATTCTCCCGTGTTCTGCTCTGAGAAATCAGTGGTGTTAGCACCTAAATCCAGGTTACAGATTCCAGTCTGAGCTAAAACTCAGCCTTGCTCTGAGAACCAAGATAAACTTGCCAACAAGCAGTGACTAAATTCAGATTTGGGGGAGAGATGAGAGGAAAGCAATGAATGACATCAAGGATTTTGTAGATAAACCCTTTTCTCCTGTACATTTTCACTGTCAAGGATTATTTCATGTTAAATGTCCAACACCTGCACTTTTAAATGAAGTGTGGCCACGTGAATTTTATCATTTCATGTAATTGAAATGTTCTGCTCCCCCAGGAGGATCCAGCTGCTCTCCTGAAGGAGCTCCCAGTGCTGAAATCCAGGTACAAATCCCTGTGTGCCCAGATGGAAGAGATTTCCCTGGAGCAGAAGGAATCCATGGAGAGCATCCGTGCTGCCCTGCAGAAAACAATGGAGATCGCTCAGGCCCTGCAGCAGCAAACCCAGCTGGAGGTGACATTTTCATTTTGATCACTTTGTTCTCACTGCTGGCAGGGAGCACCAACTTTGTAACCTTTGTGTGCCACGCCTGCTTCCACTGGGAATTGTTTGTGCAGACCTGGAGAAGATCAGGAGACTCAGAAGGAATCCTGGCAGGATTGGAGCTCTGTTTGTAAATCCCAATCCCCAGCAGTCAAAAATCAGTAAAATCAGTGCTGTTCAGATTTGATTAAAATAAAATCTAAATCTAATCTTACTTTAATCTAATTTGATTAAAGTAAAATCTGCTATTCAGATTTTTTACTGATTGAATTTTTTTACCAATTTAAACATTATCTATGAAATGACCCAGATTGTGTCACTGAGGAGTGTCAACAGAGTGACACAATCTGGGTCATTTCACAGCAATTGACACCTCAGGGCCACACTGACACCTTCAAGAAAATACAAAGTGAAACCACTTTTAAAAGGCTAAAAACTTTGAATTTATAAATGTGTTTTCAGTGTCTAAAGGGAGAAAGTTAAACCATTGTAACAAACCCCCTGGGACCACTGTTATTCCAAAGCTGGTTTTCCTAAGATAATGTTTAAATTGGTAAAAAACTCAGCAACAAACAACATTTTCTTAAGTGGTCTTCAGACACTGCTTCATTATTGAAGAGGTGAAAACATTAATTTTGACCCTTTACAAATGAGCTGATTTAGACCAATGTTCTAATGCCTGGAGATTTAGCCAGATTAATAAATCTGTCGAATAAATTTTGATAGACAAAATGGGCTGTGTCATGATTTAAAAGACAGTGGTTATATGTCACAGAAAGGAAAATAGATCATATCTAACTGTGTTTTGAGGATATTCTGCCCAGAATAATTTTACACTTGGATTTTCTCAAAGTGGAAAACCCTTCTCTTGAGTTATATGTAGAGCATTAGGTAAAGATTTTCTTGCACTTTTTATATTTCCTAAACCAAAGATGGATCAAACTTCTGGAGAAATAAAAGTCTTTAAATTAAATACCTTTTTTTTCTTTAATTGAAAAATTTCTCTTGCTTGACTAATGTATGGTATTGGTGCTAGAGGAAGATTTTGGCTGATTTTTCAGCACCACTTTGCTCTCAGTGGGAGGAAACCAGGAGTCCACTGTCAGTTTCTATGAGCAAAGGGCTGCACAAACATTGAGTCCCTCTGTAAATACCATCCCCTCAGGAGCTGAAGGCTCAGACTTCTCTGTGTTTGCTTTTCCTTATTTTCCCAGAACTTACCTCTGTCAGCAGAGGAACAGACTGCAGCCCAGCAGTTACACCTGAAAACTGGGAAAGAAATGGAATGTTCAGTGCAAGAGGTAACTGGGGCATGGAATGTCAGCATTCCAGAAACCTTCAATCCCAGCTGAGTGCAGGAGGGGCTGATTTTGTGATTTGATACCTCTCAAATGAATGGAATTTTTCAGAAATGGGATTAAGTTCCTCAACAAACCTTTTCATTTTTATTCTAGACAGATTAAGCTTTTTTAATTGCTCCGATTAGATGGTCCACAAAGGAGAAATTAGCTTTGATGGAAGACTTTGTTCCTGTTGTTTTTTAATGGGGATGTGTCTGTGTTTCTTGGGAATGCAGTTGGTTGCTCTTGTTGATCTTCTTGATAAAGAAACATTTGGGTGGGAGTGAGGGATGGCATCGATTCAAACCAATGCAGGGAGCAATTTCATTTCCTGTGAAATATTAAACAAATGTTGGGATATGAGTAACAATCTATCCTATCTGTAATGCAGTAGAACTTAGATCTAAATTAATATTTGTTAAAAAAGTCAGATATTCTCCCATAGCTCGATGTGTAATTATCCAATATAATTATCTGCAAATACCTGCTCTGGGTCTCATATTAAAAACACTAAAGAAGGTTAACAGGGGGTGTTTCTCTGCCTGACCTTTTTACTTCCCCTCAACTCCCACTGTCACAGGGACCTCACTTTGTGTCCCTTTATTGCCACAGAACCTGTCCAGCTCCTGCAGCCTCCCTCAGCCTTTGTTTGCAAATATCTGCTCCTCCCTTGAGAAATGCTCCCATTTATGTCCCTCACTAACTCTAAATCACGTGCAGGGCTTTCACATCTGTGCTGGAAAGCTGCAGAGGCTCATCTGGCTCGCACATTAACCTTTCTGGACCCATTTTAAACTTCATTTTTAAACTCTGCTTAATCCCTAAGATTTTGCTGTTGACCTCAGTGGCTGCAACATCCTTGGTTATCCAATGGTAAAATGTAATTAATGTAAATTTCATGCAGAAATGAAAGTGGAAAGAAAGATTTCTAGGCAAAACACTAACAAATACTGACATTGTTGTTTCTTTTTAGCCATCCTCCCCAGGATCTACAGCCCCTGGCTCAGCTGAAGGTAAGTGCTGAAAAATGAACTTCCCACTGATTTAATTTCACAGAGGCTGTGATAGGCAGGAACTTCAGTGTTTTCACTCAAGCACCAGGATCTGCTGCTTTTATGTGAAGAATTTAGGCTTTGCTAGAAGGACCTGACCCCTCAGTTACATTCCAGGAATAGTTGCCATGTTTCTGGGATGTTTTTCCTTGCTTTCAACGGGATTGAAGAGGAAAACTTGTTGTGTTTAAGCTTTGGAAGAAATGGTGCACTAATCTTACCATAGAAATTGCTCTTTTTAAATTCATTTATCCCTGCTTACAGGAAGGAATTTTCACAGTTGGTTTTGGTTTGTAAAAAAAAACCAAAAAAAAAAACAAGCCCAAAAAACAAAGCCAGCTGGTCATGGACAGACCAAATCTGTCAGTCCTTATCAGATCTCAAATTAAATGATTTTTTACTGAGTCTCCAGATCCAGTGATTGTTTTTTCTCTCCTTTCTGTTGCTGGAAAATCTTTCTTTAGTCCCACCTAGGGGTATGATCAAACACTAATGAAGCACTTTCTATCTTTGATGCAATTTCTGAAGAAACAAATATTTTCCATTTATTTTTTATTTTTAACAAATATCTTCTGTTTCCAATTCTTTAGAAGCCCAGTTCACCCCACTGACTGAGGAAACATTTCTGAGTGTGCCCAGGAGCATCAGAAGCACTGTCAAGTTAGCAGACTTGAATTATTTCTACAAGGAGTTATTTAACCATTTCATTGTTCAGAACAACAGGTGAGGCTCAAAGCCATTCATGAGAAGATTTCAGCTTTTTTAAATTAAATAAAAGCAGCTAGTTAAGGATATTGTAACTTCAAAAAGCCCTGGGACCAAACCATGGCCCCCAAACCCTGCCCTCCCCTCACCATCCCCTCCCGACCCTTCTCAGTGCTGGGGGTTTCTTACAGGCTGATGTTATAGAAAAAGGAAGTTTTAAACTCAGCAATTCTGTCTTTTTAACCCTGAGATTTACAAATGACTGCTGGGGTTTGAAGTGGCCTAGAAAAGTCGATTTTAATCTGAATAAATTTGAGCATTCACAAAAATCATTGATTAACCAGCGTGTGCTTTTTAGCCTTTTTCTGCCAGGCCTGATGTTTGATCCCTGTTTTACCAAATTGTTTTTGTCTTACAGAGCAGCACTGAGTCTTTCACAGATGAAAAAGATGAATATGAAAGCCACTGACTCAAGAATTCAAATCCTGGAAGAACTGGGGATTGTAGAACTCAACAAACAAGGAAATGTTAAATTAGCTGTGTGAAAGAAAACTCATCTGCCACAGAAGCATCCTGGTGCAGCTCCTGGGTTATTGGGGAACAAGAATTTCTCTGGAAGAAGGGTCCCACTGTGGGGTTTTGTTCGTGTTTCTGTAGAAATATTCTGTGGGTAACACTTGAAATTGGAGAGTTCAGGATCACTGAGGTTGGCACTTTACCTTGGCTGTTCAAAGGATTATGGTTGATGCATTTTTAAGGAATGTTGTGAGTCCTGTGGTGCTTCCACTTTCTTGCTGCGTTCCTGAGGGGGATTTAAAGGCAAATAATCCAAGCCTCTTAATTGTCCTTGCATTCCTGAATAAAGTTTTATTATACTTTGGTTTAAGTGACTCCTGACCGTGATCCCTGCCCTGATTTATTTCCCTTTGATGTGAATTCCCTTGGGTTTTTACAGTCCAGGCAGGGCCAGAAGGGATTTCTGGGCACTGCCCAATCCAAGCCCCTAAACTGCAGCTCAGGGCAGAATCCTCAAAATTCCCAAGGATGCAGAATTTGCAACCTCTGTTACACTGTTTGACCACTCTAACAGTGAGAAACGTAACATTTTTTTCTTATTTGTAATATTTCTATATTCTATATATTATACATTTTATATATAATATGCTTTTTAATATTTATAATTATATTGTTATATTTCAGCATAATTTGAGAGGGTAAGATACATGAATTTTTATTAAGTTACTGTGGGGTTTTTTTGTGAAAAATCATGTCTGTCAAAGGAGAGAAATCTAAATTAGTGCTCTTAGGAAAGGCTGATTCCTGAACCCATCCATGAACTGGCTTTGATGGGAAGAGAAACAGGCTGGGTATTGAAGAGGAAAGAACAAGGATAAGTTGATTTTATGGTGTCTGCTGCCAAGTGGTCCCTTTTAGGAGTAACTAATCAGTTTCAAGCACTTCTTCAGTTTCACAAACCGATTTAGTACTTTTTAACCACATTGATCTTCTAATAGAAAACTCAATCCTTGCACTACCAATAGCAGCGTTAAATATTTCATTTCAAGCTGGCTATAGGAACTGAAGGCAGCTGCCAGAGGAGAGGGGAAACCCATCCCCACTCCTGAAACATTGCAGGCAAGGAAGAATAAAGAAAAATAAGAACAAAAATAACGAAAAATAAAGAAAATAAAAGGAAAATAGAGGAAGATCCAAACGCGGGGCTTTCTCCCTGCCGGTTCCCCTCAGGCGCTGCTGCTCCTCCTGCATAACCATAACCCTAATCCTAGGTCTAACCCTAACCCTAGCACTAACCCTAACCCTAATCCTAGGTCTACCCCTAACCCTAATCCTAGGTCTAACCCTAACCCTAGGTCTAACCCTAACCCTAATCCTAGCTCCAACTCTAAGCCTAATCCTAGGTCTAACCCTAACCCTAGGTCTAACCCTAACCCTAATCCTAGGTCTAACCCTAACCCTAACCCTAACCCTAATCCTAGCTCTAGCCCTAACCCTAATCCTAGGTCTAACCCTAATCCTAGGTCTAACCCTAACCCTAGCACTAACCCTAACCCTAATCCTAGCTCTAACCCTAACCCTAACCCTAGGTCTAACCCTAACCCTCACCCTAAACCTAACCCTAGGTGTAACTAAGGCTGGTTTTAAGGAAAAAGCCATGGAGGCAGCCCTGTTGTGTTCCCCTTGGGATGCCCTTGGCAGCTGCAGTGTGTCACTATAGGACACGAAAGAACACAAGCGCACACTGCTGCTCTCAAGGTGAAGAAAAAAAGTGGAACATTTGTTTTCTGACTCCAAAATTTATAGTTTTCCAAAAGTGACAGTGGGTTGGTGGACAGTGCCACCTCTCCAATGACACTGGACAAACCAACAGTCCATCAAATTTCTCCTCCTCCATAAATGAATGCAAAACAATGAGTTATTTGCAGAAAATGTGTGAGAAAGTTCATTACAAGAATGTAAACATCAGAAGGCTTAGAAAATCTTGAAAAATATCTTAAAAAATCAGGGTGACAGCAGTGTGCCTGGAGCTCTGGGCTTTGTGGTTTCAGAGATGCTAGCCCTAGGTCTAACCTTAACCCTAAGCAGGAAAGGCAGCCCTGGGCTAGGGCTGGTTCCAAGGACAAAGCCGTGGAAGCAGCCGTGTTGTGGCAATTTTGTGTTCTACTTGGGATCCTTTTGCAGCTGCAGTGTGCCTGGAGCTCTGGGTTTTGTGGTTTAAAAACCCTAACCCTAGGTGGAACACTAAGCCTAACCCCTAGGCAGGAATACAGCTCTGGGCTAGGGCTGGTTTTAAGGAAAGAGCCGTGGTGGAAGCCATGTTGTGGCAGTTTTGCGTTCCCTTTGGGATGCCTTTTTTAGCTTCGGTGTGCGTGGAGCTCTGAGTTTTGCGCTTTCAAACCCCGTCCCAGGTCTCACCCTCACCTAACCCCGGGCATTGATCGCAGCCCGGCCGCCTCACGCTCCGCCGCGCCCTTTTCGGGCGGTCCCGCGCATGCGCAGCGCGGGCGGGGCGGGGCGGTCTCCCCGCCGCGATCACGGCCCGGCCGGTGCGCGGGCTCGAGCCCGGTGCGTTGGCTCCGCTCCTCGCAGCGCCGTTCCCGGAGATTCTGCTCCTCACCCGCGGGCACGGACAGCGAGCTCGGGGACAGCCGTCCCTGCTGCCGCCGCTGGCGGAGCCGCAGCCATGGACGAGCAGAGCGTGGAGGTGAGGGCGGGCGGGCGGGAGGCGCGCGCTCCCTCAGGGCGGTGAGGGGGCAGCGGCTGCGGCTTCTCCTCCCGCGGTGAGGGGGCAGCGGCTGCGGCACCCGCCCGCTTTTACCGGAGCCCCTCGGAGCGTCCTTGTACGCTGTGTGAGGGGGGAAAAAAGGCCGAGCGGTAGCGAGCGGTGTCGGCCCGGGCGCTGGGAACAGCCTGCGGCGCTGCGGGGCTTGGCTCGGGTGGGCAGGCAGGTGCGGAGGGGGTCGGAAATGAGCTGGCGGAGCGCCGCGGGTGCCGTTTCCGGAGGGAGATGGAGCCATGGAGGGATGGAGACCTGGCGCACACCGAAGCCGCCCTGGCACCGTGGAGGTGCAGGAGTGGCTGTGACCCGGCAGCTCGAACACCTGCTGGGGGCTGTGTCACTGCCACGCTGGGACAGGATGTAAAAGACCGGCTGCGGTTTTCTCCTGTAAACGCGTATGATGCGTTTCAATGGCTTGTAGCTGTTAAAGGAGGTGTTAATGTGTGGGAGATATATTGGTATCCGTAAATTGAAGATGTCTTGCTTTTGTGCTGATTCACAATCTCAGTGCTGTGGGAAAAAAGAATTACCCCACCTGAAGGACCTTATGAAATTCCAGAGTTATAACCAGAGGTATTTTAAGTCGTGTATGATACAGGATGTAAAACTTCCCTATCAGTTAAAAATTATCAATATGGAAAGCAAACATTGCTTTCAAAATATCTTTCTCATTTGGGGAATGTTTTTATCACCCAAAATCGATTAAATAGGGTGGGGGAGAGTGTAGAAATCGTGGAGCTAATGGTAGACCTTAAAAGAATATAGGTGTTATAAAAGTAAAAAATAATACCCAGTTCAGTTCAACACCTCTTTTGTATTACACATACATGCACTTACCACGATCTAAAATAGTTTAGTTCCAGGGCACTATCTGCAGGTACAACCCCATTTCTTCTGGCAGCTGCTCAATCCCGTGTGAACACACGCAGGAATATCTTGGCTACAGAAAGGCCTGCTCCGAAAGAGATAAGACAAACAGAAAGTATTCCTTGGAGAAAGAGAATAGTGTTGTAAACCAGCTGCTGGTGCAGTGTAGGAGAAGCTGAGGGGGAGAGTTGTGGTTGCAGGTTGTATCTCCCTTAGAGAGGTGCTGTTTGGAACAGGACAGAAACCTGGCGCCGTGCCTGGGGAACGAATGCAGCCCTGGTGTGTCAGAGGCGTGTTTGACAATAGTGCTAATCCCCCTTTGCAGAGCATTGCCGAGGTGTTCCGATGTTTCATTTGTATGGAGAAGCTGCGGGACGCCCGCCTGTGCCCTCACTGCTCCAAGCTCTGCTGTTTCAGCTGTATCCGGGTGAGTTTGCTTGCTTTAGTCTGTTCTTTCAAAGGTTTGAACTGAAAACTGGCTGAGCTTATGAAAACATTCTTTTCCTGGAGTTCCAAGGATTCCTTTTTTGCTTTTTTCCCCCCCCCCCTCCCCTTTAGTTTCCCTTTCAAAACCTTTTATAACACCCCTGAGGAAGAAGTAGGCAGGCTGTGTGCATTGCCTTCAGTGCTGCTAATTATAGGCACCATCTGGAATAATTGCTTTAAGGAAGAGACACACAATGATCCCTTCTTTAGCACCTCCTGAGAGCTGGTGATGCCTGTATGGAAGATAAAAGTTGGGACAGAAATCAGATGCTGACTTTGCATCCGGGAAGGTCACAGCATCACCTCGTGTACCCTGGAGGTGTTTCATAATGCTTCTCAGGCTGGGCTGGTGGGATCAGGTGGGGCTAAATCTTTCTCAGGGGAGTCTGAGGCAGCACCTGAATCCTCATTTCCTTGCTGATGCCCTGGTTCCCAGTGTGTCACACTCCAGTTCCAAATCCAGGTGCTGTTTTGTGTTGCTGTAGCAGCAAAAGGTTCAGCTGAGGTTTCCAGACCTCCAGTAGTATTTCCAGAAATTGGAACAGACATTCATCCTTCACTCTGGAAGCTCTGACAAGAGCTGTAGGTGAAGGATTCGTGCTGCATATTAAGGATTTTAGTGACATATTGTTGCTGGGTGGTGAGAGATTATTCATGAGACTCTTGAAATGTAGTAGAGAGCTGACAAATATAAACCCATCAAGTGCTGAGCTTTTACACTTGTGAGTTGTAGTGGGCAGGTGAAGTTCTTTGCTCAGCTGTTTGTCCCTGGAGCTTTCTGGAAGAGAAACATTCACAGGCTCCTTGTGGATTTGATCGTTGAACTTCAGCTATTTAATTTGTCTATAAATAACTCAAGAGGAAGAAATAAATTACCTTGAAGACTAATTAGACTCTGAGAAAGATGCTTGTGGTGTCTTTTTCTTTCTTTTATTGCTTTAGTCTAAGACTCTGGGAATCTGCCAGGTGGGTGGTTCCTAATGCAATATTTGGTACCTCAGAATTCTCTGTACAGTTTTAACTGAAGCATCTCTGACATCTGAAGACAAAGTGGCTGCTTGTTACTAAGACACAAATAGCAGCTTCTTCTGTGACTAAGTGATTGAACAGTTAAATTGAAAATTTGCTTAACAGGGAAAAAGTATAGGAAAGCTGTAATGAAAACAAGTAACTCTAATTAATGATAGAACATATTTGCCTGCAGTTCTTTCATTGCAGTCTGTTTAAAAAGGTTTCTCCTTTTTCCACCACAGCGTTGGCTGACTGAACAAAGAGCTCAGTGCCCTCATTGTAGGTAAGGTATTTTTAATATCAGGAATTGGGTGGATTGTCCTGTTATGATCAATCTCCTTTTCAATGCAGCTTGCACTAAATTTATAAGCTTTAAATTTTCTTCAGACCTGCCTGCTGTTTCTATAAAAATTGGCCCTGGTATAATACTTCTTCTAAAATGCATTCTAGTTTTGTGACAAGCTGAGCAGGATCTTTGTTCTTCCCACATAACACTGCTGTGCACATAGCTGGTGTAACAGGAGCACCTAGAGGGAATTCCTCTTT
Organism: Molothrus ater; assembly: GCF_012460135.2. NCBI lineage: Eukaryota > Metazoa > Chordata > Aves > Passeriformes > Icteridae > Molothrus > Molothrus ater. The sequence continues at coordinate 8,652,827 of NC_050498.2, read as the reverse complement.
ATATTCTTCCTTCAAAAGTCAGAGCCCAGGAGCTTCAGTTTTCAGGGTGAAAGTGTCCATTTTTAGTGCCTGTGCAGCCATTCTGTGTATCACTGCAGGCTGCAGTTCCCACCTCTCCCAAATGATCAAACTGACTCAATTTTTACTTAATAACTAATCCAAATTCTGCTCTTTTTTTACCTGTGACTCTTCTGGTAACGTAGAAACGAACTGAGCTCATTTCAGTGCTTCTTGTTTAGCTGCTGGAGCCAAATGCCTGCTCTAACTGTGCCATCCTCCCTGCAGAGCGCCCCTGCAGCTCCGCGAGCTCGTCAACTGTCGCTGGGCAGAGGAGGTCACCCAGCAGCTGGACACACTTCAGCTCTGCAGCCTCACAAAGCACGAGGAGAATGAAAAGGACAAGTAAATGGAGTGTTCTCTGCATCGAGCGTTTTGTGGTTTGAATTATAGCAGCTAATTTTAGTAATGTACTCTGTGTGTCTGTGAAGGGCTTCTGGAGAGAATACTAAAAGCAACGTTTGTCTTACCAAAGGTTTTTATTGACTACAGCTGTTCCTCCTGCAAAAGATGTTTAATGCTTTGCTTGCAGGATTGTGTAGCAGAACAAGTGCAAATGCTTAGCTGAGTCTATAGAAAATTCATAGCTATTTTCTGTGGGTGATATGTGGATTTTTTTGGTTTAAGGTGTGAAAATCATCATGAGAAGCTCAGTGTTTTCTGCTGGACCTGCAAGAAGTGTATCTGCCACCAGTGTGCACTTTGGGGAGGAATGGTAAGGGGAGATGGACACGGTATGAGGGCCTTCAAACTGTGTCTGACAGTGGTTTTGAAGAACCAAAAATGCTGTGAAACTGCTGCTGTGGCTGTTGGATTGCCATGCAAATGCTGCAGTTTTAGGTGTATTTATTATTTAGTACCACTGCTTGTGAAACACAATACTGTCAGTTCATAATTAGAGAAGGAAATGGAGTTTTTACCAAAGCCAGGTCAGAATTACCTTCCTTGGTATAAACTTCATGATATTTTGGACAAATTCTTTGTGGTGGGGAGATTTTGTGGGCAAAGGAAGAAGCCTTGCTCAGAAAACACAGATAACACTTGTTGTTTAATTGTCCTGGCCTCCAATCTTCAAAGCTATTAAATTCATCAGGGTTTATCCATCCAGTTGGGTATTCAAGGAGAAACAGCTGTTGCTGTTTGGAATGTAAATGGTTAACTGCCTTTGTTTGGGAAGGGTGTTTTAATAATAATAATAATAATAATGATAAAAATAAACCTTCTGTCAATATTTGATTTGGTAAAGGATTGCACAGTGAATGAAGCAGTTTATTTTTGGAGGACTCTTGAGATTCCAAATAACTCCTGACAGGAAGCTTTGATGGAATGAGAGCCAACTTCATGATTTCTTACAAAGGGAAGTGAAAGACTGACTTCCTACATACAATCTGCTTTGGAACCTTTCCAGAATGAGGGATGCACTCGTAGGCTTTCTTCCCTTCTCTTTCAGGAATTTAATAGGAGTGGAATAAAGTGGAAAAGAGATGCTGTATTATTCACCACCACCTCCTCCTCTTCCTCCCTTTTTCTCTCTTTGAACAGCATGGGGGACATACTTTTAAACCACTGGCAGAAATCTACGAGCAGCACGTCACCAAAGTCAACGAAGAGGTGGCAAAGCTGAGGAGAAGACTCATGGAACTGATCAGTTTGGTGCAGGAAGTGGTGAGAAACTTCTCCTGTGGTGGCAAAGGAAACTGTAAAGTGGGAAGTGGAAGTAGTCCCTGTTAGAAGGTGGTGAGATTATCCCACAGAGAGACCTTTTTGTTTTTTCATTGACTCTTTTTATACAATGTGGAAAGATCAAAATATTCTCAGTTCTGGTTTAGAGTTAGGTAATAGAATTTTTCTCCTTGGGTGTGCTGTTTAAAAGCTGGAGTTGGACACTTCTTTGAAATATATATTTTGGTCAACACTTAATGTGTTCTGTCATGTTAAATGAGTACAAAACCACTTTATTCTAGCAGCTTATTTTCCTTTTTCTAGGATAATAAATTGTAAATGTATTTGAGCCTGCAGGATGAGCAGCTCACCAGTTGCAGATATGTTTGTGCACCTTCTTTTTCTTCCCTGTGGGGTAAACATGTCAAAAATCTGAATATTGACACATGCACCTTGGGCAGTTTCAGTGGGAATTCCAGCAATCTGATGCAGTTTCTGGTATCCCAGGAAGAATGACTTTTGTGTTCTGTTACATTTATGATGTGTAGTCCTTTTGCACATAAACCCAGGAATTTTTGCAGCGAGTTTCTGTATGATTTTTGCCCATTTTTCAGGTGCTTGTTTGCCACATGCACTAACAGTTTTGCTCTTCTCCAGCTCAGATGTGACTTTATAAACACCAGTGTGGTGATAAAATGCTGGGAGTTTGTGGCCTTACCCTGGCAGGGAGAAGGATGCTGGTTTTATCCATTACCACAAAACTTTTCTGGTTTTAGTATGTTATTCTTGTTACCACAAAGAGTAAAACGCTTTTCTGTGCTGTTCCAGTTGCAGAAGAGAAACTGGCAGCTGCATTTACGGGTCTGATCCTAAAGAATCCCCACATGACAAATCCCTGTGTGATCAGACAGCGTTTCTCAGCTTCCCGGTTCCCCTTGGGGCTCTCTGAGGGAATCCAGTGAAATCACTCATCAAAACCAGCACTCCCCTTTTCCCTCTTGGGGGATTTAGGGACACTTAAAGCTTTTCTGGGGGCTGAGAGAATGGAGGCAGGGTGTGGCTGAGGGGAGGTGCAGCGTGTGAGGGTTCCTGTCCCCTGCAGGAGCGGAACGTGGAGGCCGTGCGCAGCGCCAAGGACGAGCGCGTGCGCGAGATCCGCAATGCCGTGGAGATGATGATCGCCCGCCTGGACACCCAGCTCAAGAACAAGCTCATCACCCTCATGGGTGGGTATGGCCTCTGGCAGGACGAGGAGAAATGTGTTAACAATGGCTAAACCCACTGAGAAGCTTTGTTTCTCTGGGAGGGTGAATTCTTCCACGCCCTGGTGTTGAGCAAGTTCACTGCTGGCTGAAAACTTCCCCCTGCAGCAAAGCCTTTGGTTAATGATGTAGGTACTGTGCAAAGTTCTAAATTTGCTATAACCTGATTACATTCTGTAACTGGGAAAACATTCCCATCTAGCTGGAAGTTATTTAGCACTTTTCAACTAAAGTGCTTTTACTTCCTCGTTTATGTTGGTCAAGAAGTGGATCTTTCTAATTTGAAAATGCATCTTTGTAATAGATACTCCTTTTAATGTAATTTTAATATAAGAAGGCCTTGTCTGGATAAGAGTCAAACCTGCTGTTCTTTCTGTCCATAAAAGCACCCCAGACCAACACACCTGCCATTTCTGGGACAGAGAGTGCTTGGTTACTGACTTAACCTCAAATGAGTTCTTCAGTACAGCTCTAATTAAAAATGCAGACTTGCTTTTCAGATGCTTTCTCAATCAGCCTTGGTACATTTAGAAATCCTTTACCTTAGTATGTTCTGGGGCAGCTTCCAAGTGGAAACAAAAAAAAAAAGAAAATACACTTAAGAAATATTGAGTATGTGTTTTAGGGGCTTTTTAACATCATTTCTTTAAACAGGTCAAAAGACATCACTTACTCAAGAAACTGAACTTCTGGAAACCCTGCTTCAAGAAGTAGAACATCAGGTAATTATGAAAGGAGATTAAATGTTGTGTAGATAGGCCAGCTGAGGAGGGATCTTTCTTACTTACTTTTTTCTTTTAAAAATATTAATTGATGGATATTTCTGGAGAACATATTTTCATTGATGTGGCCTTAGGTTGCACAGTTTCTTCTTAAAAATAAGTGTGTCTTCTAGAGATACTCAGAAGTGTTGTGTTGCTTGAAAAGTTACTACAGGGATTAATGGCAATATCATACAAAATTATCCAGTTCTAAGTAAGGGAAATACACAGTGGCTGTTGTAACTTCCATTGTGAATTCCAGAAAATAAAATAACCCAAAACCTCCAAGCTCCGTTTTGTCACTGTGTTGTGGATAAACTTTCTGAAGCTGTCACAAACATGTAATTCAGTTGTTTAAAACCAGAAGTGGATCAAACCTGTGCTTTTTACTGAATTAAGGATTTTTTCCCCTCTTTTTTCCCCTCCCAGTTGCGGTCCTGCAGCAAGAGTGAGCTGATATCCAAGAGCTCCGAGATCCTGATGATGTTCCAGCAGGTCCATCGGAAACCCATGGCCTCCTTTGTCACCACTCCTGTCCCCCCAGACTTCACAAGGTGAGTGTTGCACTTCTGTTTGTTCAGTGTTTCAAACCATATTTAAAGTACCTGAGAGGAGAGTTTGCTCTTAACTTACTCCCTGTAGTAACCTGTGCTGCAAGTAGGCTTTTCTGTCCCAGCAGGGCTTAGTTTGTGTCTGTAGTCCCTGCTGGGGAGTCAGGACACTGGGTTCCAGCTCACAACTTTTTTTTTTTTCTCTTCTACACATAGTTTACTGATTTGTCCTTTTTTTCCCTTATTATTGGGTCATTCAGTGTATAATTGCCAGGCTCTCATGAGATGCCTCTGCAGGTCACCTTAATTCAGAATATACAGCCAAAATCATTTCATAGCACAATTCTTCATCAGGAGAATGCTGCTGGTGCTGGGTTCTGAGGGAGCCCGCGCTGAAAAAATGTCTCCAGAAAATGGAAAGTCAGAGAAGTGTCAAGAATTCCTCAGCAAAAATTGGTTTGGCTGTGTCATGGTTTAAATCTGAATGTTTATTTTCCAATGGCACCAAGGAGTCTCCTCCTGAGGAGGTGTATAAATGGAATTCTACTGCAATAACCCACTGTAGTCCTGATGAATTTCAGTGGCTCTGGTGACCTAAGACATCTGAAGTTCTACAGATGGCAAACGTTGGGATTTTTAATGCCATGTTATTCGAGTGTAATATATTTATTCTTTCCCCACACAGTGAATTGGTTCCAGCCTATGACTCAACTACATTTGTCTTGGAAAACTTCAGGTAAGAATATCTTCAATTACTGTGAATATTGGCACCATCCTTCTGTTCCTTCTGTACATGAGAAGTGTTATTTAAAACACACAACAACCTCTACAGAAAAACAGCGAGATGTAGACTAAACTATGGGAATTCCATTAAAAATCTCTTGTTTACCAGGTGAACAATCATTGTCCATGATAAGGACAATTCTCTGTGCAGCTCCTGGCTCTGTGAGGGCTTTGCTGTGTCCCAGTGCCCAATGTTTTGCTCCTGTCTCCCCAGCACCCTGCGGCAGCGAGCGGATCCTGTGTACAGCCCTCCCCTGCAGGTGTCAGGACTGTGCTGGAGATTAAAGGTTTACCCGGTGAGTTTTGCCTTCAGCTGCAGCTGTTCTCCCATCCCAGCTCATTCCCAGTAAGGAATCGTGTTTGTCTCATGCTGTACATGAAAAGCTGTAGGAAAAGAAAAGAACATTCTAAGGAGTGGATCCCCAGCCTTTGGAGAGTTCCCTCTCTGCCTCCAGATCTCCAGTGAGAACATGCTCAGTAGGGTTTGGTTCATTTAGAAGCAATTAAAGATGGGTCCCACTGATATTGCAGAGGAACTCTGATGGATATTTTAATGGGATTTTTGCAGATGTTCTTACAGAACTGAGCTATAGAGTAACTTACCCTGTTTGAGTGATGCTTCCTGGGGAAGGTGGGAGGAGGACCAAGCATTTGTTCTTGACTCTGCATCCAGCTCTCAAACTGGACATTAAAACTTGGATTTTGCTATGTCCCTTCAGAGGGCTGAATATTCCAGTTTCTGAAGTTTTGTCCGTGTTGGGGTGTTGACCCCCAAGCTGGGATCTTCCCACATTCTCTGCTCTGCTCAGTGCTGCTCCTGCAGCTGTGTGGAGCAGGAGGAGTTTGGTGGTGGAGCAGCAGCTCTGTCTTAGTGATTTTTGTGGCATCCTTGAAAAATTGGCTCCAAAAGTTAAGCCCATGTATGCCCAGAATTGAATTACTGCAGTGCAGAGGTGGAACTGTGTGGAAGTTTCCAGAGTATTGTAAATTCAGGATTAGCTACCTGAGCTGTGCTGTCAGAAGGCATTAAAATTTATTTTTTCAATGGTAAGTTGAAATGTTTCTTCAAGCTGGAGGATTCAAGTTGAGCCATTCTTCATCCTTGATTCAGGTGAGTGTGATGGAGGTTTTGCTGTATTTTTTTCTTGACTTCTGGTGACTCTAATATTGTTTCTCAGTTAACTGCCCTAACTTTTCATGTTGCATGGGATTTTTTTCTGAAGAAATTGCTCTTTCCTCAAAAATTAAGTAACTTTGAAATGTGACTGTATGTAAAATACTTCAGAACTAATGTTTAACCTAAAATAATATTTTTCTGATATCTTGAGTGTTTGTCTATTCAGACTTCCACTTAATCAAATACCTAAAGTGTTAGAGCAATTAAAGCTTTGTCTTTATTTATATCTGAGATACCAATACTGGACTGTGAATGTGCTTCTTGTTGATTCGTGTTACAGTAGGAGGTCGCTGAAGACTAAAAATCACAACTGTAACATCCAGAGTAGATTCCTGCTGCAAATCCAGTGTTGATTGAAGCTGTTTTCTAAACTTTTCTAAGTCTTCTGTATCAAATTGTTTTGGTTTTAAAATTTTTTCTAGTTTTTCCTTTCTGTTTTTAATCAATGTCTTGATTTCATTTCAAGGATGGAAATGGAGTAGTTCGAGGCTACTACCTGTCAGTGTTCCTGGAGCTGTCTGCTGGGTTGCCAGAGACATCCAAGTAAGCAAAGCTGCAGTAGGAACAGATGTTGGGGTTTTTCTGTCAGAGACTGCAAAGCCCTTTGAAAAAGAACGGTGACACTTCTGTCGTCCATTTAGCTTTGACTCAGGCACAGAGATAATATTTTAAAGTTGTTACTCAGTGGCTTTCTTGAGATAAAAAAGAAGCTGGTGAAACAACTGATAAGAGTATCTGTGTAGTAGTTCAGCCCTGGAGTTCACTCTACTCCATATTCCTGCTCTCTTTTAGTTTTCATTGTTTATTTAAGTGCTCAGTACGATTTTAGGCCTGGCTCACTCATTCAGCTGGGCAAGAAAGCGCAGCTCTTAAACCACTCAACAATTCTGACATCTTTTGCTCCAAATCCCCGTTCCTCTGCCCTGTCCAGGTACGAATACCGTGTAGAAATGGTTCACCAGTCCACCAACGATCCCACCAAAAACATCATCCGGGAATTCGCCTCTGATTTTGAAGTTGGGGAGTGCTGGGGCTACAACCGCTTCTTCCGCCTGGACCTGCTGGCCAACGAGGGCTACCTGAACCGCCAGAACGACACCGTCATCCTCAGGTGGGGCTGCTGCTCTCCTCCCCAAGGGCACCCCAGCCTCTGCTGAAATTGGGAGTTATTTTCCTGTTGGAATTGAAAACGTTGCTGGCGTGTTTTGTTCCGAGTGGATTTCGCTCTCGGCGGGTTGAAAGAAGGAAATGTGCCCAAGGGAGTTGTGGAGTGTTTCAAGTCTGTCTTCCTTTGAGGAGTGGCTGCTCCTGGCATTAATAAGGGTTAGAGAGCTGTAGCTACCAGAATTAAAGGAAAAAGGTGCTTTCTCTCCCTCTTTAGAAACAGTTTTAGTGAGCATTGGAGAGCTTTGGGAATAAAAGGCTGTGAGTCCCTGCTACAGAACTCACTGTGGCCAGTCAGGGTGTTCAGGACACTGAGCCCGTAAGGACCTTTTTGTTACGTTTATTTCACCACTAGATTTCAGGTTTTAAGGTTTTGGAGGAATGGACTTTTAAAAACAAACCTCAAACCAAACAAATTCCCTCAAAAACCCCATTTCAAATGTTCCTTTGAAGGTTCCAAGTGCGCTCACCCACCTTCTTCCAGAAGTGCCGGGATCAGCACTGGTACATTGCTCAGCTGGAAGCAGCTCAGACAAGTTACATCCAGCAAATAAATAACCTGAAAGAAGTAAGTGGGATGTTTGTGAATGTAAAATCACCTCTTGGAGTGTCTCTGCAAGTCAACAAAAGTGCTTGATTTGCTGCTGCTGCTGCTCCATTGCTGTTATTTGTGTGCTGCTCTTCCAGAGGCTCGCGATTGAACTGTCCCGGACCCAGAAGTCCCGAGGGGTTTCCCCTCCAGACACTCACCTCAGTCCCCAGAATGATGAGGGCTCAGAGACAAGAGCAAAAAAACCTGGACAAAGCATTGAAGCACTGCTTGAGAATTTCACTGCTCCAGGACTGGCACGGGAGAACAAGGAGGAGGAGGAAGAGAAGACTCAGCAGGAAGACTTTAATGTAGGAATTCTCTGTTTATGTGCAGCTTTCTTTGATAAGGCAGCAATAGAAACAGGGGAACTTGTGAATTGTAAATGAGGTTTATTATCCTTGCTATGGAAATAGGAGATGACACACTTGAGAGCTGTGAGTGAGAGGTGACTCCAGAGAGATGGTCCAGAACTGAGCTAAAAGATCTCACCACAAAAAGTCTCCAAGTTGCAGCTAAAAAATCGGATTTGTGTTTGTTCTTTAATGTGCTTTGAGAGCCTCCTCAGGGCTGTGTGATAGTGACACTGGGGACAGAGAGTGTCTGTTCATAGCTTTTGGGGATGCATCAAGGTGCTGCTCGATGTTTCTACATCAAAACCCTCCTGTTTTTCCTGCAGCACGAGCTCTCAGATGGTGACCTGGATATAGATCTTGCTGGGGAAGATGAGGTGAACCACCTCGATGGCAGCAGCTCTTCAGCAAGTTCAACAGCAACCAGTAACACTGAAGAAAATGATATTGATGAAGAAACTATGTAAGTAACTAAAAATGTCTTTCAGCTCATCCTGTGCCCAGGGTAATCATCCTAATTCCAGTGGGAACTGAGTAATTTGAGTAATTTGCTGGGGTGTGTGGGATTCCAGTGTGATTTGAGAGGTGGTTCCTATACTGGGAGCAACACAAACTCATAGAGTCAGTGCTAAACACTGAATTTTTGGTCAGCTAATGAGTGTCTTTCTGATCTCTTTATTTACGTTAGTGCTGCACTCTGTCTTTGACAAGTGATAATCTGTGAAGGTTCTTTCCCAAAACACCATTAAGGAATCTGTCTCAGCTCTGTAACAGAGTAGAGGTCTGCTTCTGGGAAGTGTTGCAGTAGTAGGAGAGTGATGATGAGGCCAGGTACTTAAATTAGGAAATTCAAGACTGAGCAGAGCTGATGTCAAATCCTGGAATCTTAATTAAAACCTGACAATCTGCTGCTGCACTTACAAACACTGGAGTTTGCAGCATCACATTTTGCAGTCTAGGTACATACAGCACTTTTGGCCTCTTGGGTAATGAGACAGTCATTTAATTACTACACTTGCTTTGTTCAGTTTGGCTAGCCTGAATGCAGGAAATACAATTTACAGCACTTTATGTTGTTTTTTGAGGTTTGTGCCACAACGTTTACCAAGAGCGCTGAGGAAAGCTAACAGTTGTATTTTCCTTTTCCCTGATCACCCCTGAAGGTCTGGAGAGAATGATGTGGAATACAGCAGCACTATGGAGCTGGAAGATGGAGATCTCATGGAGGATGCAGCAGCTGCTGCTACTCCTGGAGCATCAGGTATGAAAAATGAGTCCAGAATTCCCATAAAAGTGAAACGCTGCTGGATTCCTTCCCCTGCTCCTCCTGGAAGCAAAGCCAAGCTGTGTGTTCTGCAGGCAGTTCTATTTTGGGAACTGCTGCATCATGTGGTTTGTACTGATTATTGCAGTGTAGCAGAAACACTTCATTGGTTCAATAAAAAAAAAAAAGGGGGGGGGGGAGGAAATCTGAATGTGCTGGTTTAAAAATGATGGCAAAGTTTGGAGGGCAGCTTTGAAATTCCTTGTGTTCCAATCAATAGGAGACTGACAAGGAATTTTTACTGATGTCAGGGTGACCTGAGTGGGTGCCACATTCCCTTGGGGTTCAGTGCAGTGCAAAAACCAAAGAATTTGGAGGGAATGAAGTAAAGAATACTCACAATACATTTTAAATGCAACACAATAAGGTGTTCTGGGATTTTTTGCAGCCTGGAGATAAACACAGCCCAAATTAGCCACAAGATTCTGAAAGAAATGGATATCTATATGGAATACAGAGAGATATTGTGGAATCTGAGTGTATTTATTTAGGACAAAGATACCAGAAATAGTGTTTGTGCTGCTGTAAAAGTCTCTTGGTGCTTGAAGGACAGAATTCCTCTTTTGAAGTTCTGGAGGTCAGAGAGGGACATGTTTGTCTCCTTATTCCTTTAGAGTAACTCTAATCTTTGTATTTATTTATTAACAAATCTGTTCATTAAGAGATTTTTATAAGAGCTATGAATGAAGCATTTCCCCTTTTCCAGCTGTTTTTATCTTATTCTTTAATTAGCAGCACATCTGATTGCTTTCAGCATCCAGAAATCCACAAAACACCCACGTCTCCTTAATTTCATGGGGGTCAATTAATTCCTAATCTACTTGTGTGACTCTTTTTTTGTTTTCCCCAGGTAATAAATGACCCCTGTGTCCCACAGCTCCCACCTTTGTGTCTCTCCTGCTCCTCAGGTACCAGCCACAGCTCCGGCAGAGCCTCGCGGCGCGGAGCCAGCGCCCTGGGCTCCACGGCCAGCAGCAGCCTGCTGGACATAGACCCCCTCATTCTCATCCACCTCTTGGACCTCAAGGACAGGAATGGCATGGAAAACCTCTGGGGCCTTCAGCCACGTCCTCCTGCCTCCCTTCTGCAGAACAGAGGTAGCTACAGCACGTGTCTGATGGTTTTGTTCTGCCTGGAGGTGCAGGGGGATGAGGGAAAAGCCACTGTTCTGGAAGGGGTTGGCACTGGAGGACAGCACAACACACAATTCTGTGCTGAGGCAGCAGCTTCACCTCTCCCTGCACACTTGGAGCACGGTGCAAACCAAAAAGATAAATCCTGGAATTTAGAGGACATTAGAGCTAGAAAAAGTGAGTGGTTGTAAGGGCTGGAAAAGGAAAAAAAAATAGAAAAATGGATCAAAATGTCAGGAGCCAAAAATAGTGATGGTATTTAAATAATTGAGGAGTATTTGTGGTTCATTGGGACCCTTGACCCGAAAATAGCCATTAACTCCATGTGCAGCAGCAGGGCTGGCAGCCCTGGCTCTTCCTGGAGGTTGCTTGTTCCTCTGGCAGTGAGGAATTAAATTTATTATTGAGGTTTGATTGAATTTTGTCATGATTGACACTTACTTAACTGCTGGCCCAGAACCATTTGGTGACTTTCTGGAACAGAAAGAGAAATAAATGTCCCTTTGCTCCAAGTGATGCTTGGGTTTGCTGCCATAATGCCATTGGTGGCACTGAATTTAAAAGCTGGCTCAAACTCTTTGTTCCTTTGTCATTAGCTTTTAAATGGGGTTACAGAAACAGCCGTGAATTTTCAGTGAATGTAATCCATATTCCCAAAAATTGAAGTCCCTTCTAGAAGAAGTAAAAAAAAAAAAAAAAAAGGGAACAGCTCATGAACTGAGAGTCCCAGTTGTGTTTTGCTTTTGGAAAAAGGAGCCTTTTCCCTGGACAAAAGGAGCTCAGGAGAGGGCAGAGCACTTGGTGCTGTGCCACTCAGGCAGGGTGAAGCTCACACTGAGCTCTGTGAATCTTTAGCTCCTGAGCACAGAGCTAAAATCACCTGTTCTGTGGAGCTTCCCTTGGGGTTTGGCTGTTCCCAGCCAGGTTGAACTTGGTCAGTAAAGACAAAGCTGCTCTTCCATTTGGAGTTTGCCAGACCTCACCTGCTGAGGTGAAGGTTTCTAGGAGCCACTTGACTTTACAGTTTGGAACAGCTGAATTTGCAGAGAAACACAGAATTTATAACACTTCAGATAGATCCAGGTTGATCTAATCCCAGCTGAACAGCACAGAGGTTTATTCAGGTATTGGCTGCTCAGCCTGCTCTTCTGCTGTGGGCTACTTAAGGGAATTCCTTCCCTAGCTGCAATTTCTTTGTGTTATGAGATATTGGTGGTCTGAGAATCTCCTACACAAAGTCAACAAGTGTTATAAAAACAAATTTGACACGAGCTGGCAGCCTGGCTGGCAGGGTGGGCGCTCAGGTGTCACCAGGATTCCTGGGATCAGCAGCCCTGGGGACCTTCCTCCATGACTGGGAACAAAGCCCTGCAGTGCCAGCCCTGGGCAGTGCCTGCAGCCTCGGTGGGTGCAGTGCCAGCACAGAATGGGTGTCCCTCACTCTTACAGCAGGACACAAGGTACAGTTCTTGGGTGTCCATGTTTATCTGAGGATGGTTTCCTGACCTGCTGTGCTCTCTGCCTGTTCCTTTGGCAAAGCCTCATCCTACTCCCTGAAGGAGCGAGAGCAGCGCAGGCACCAGGCCATGTGGAGGGTGCCCCCAGACCTGAAAATGCTGAAAAGACTCAAAACCCAGATGGCAGAAGTTCGGAGCAAGATGTCAGATGTGAAGAACCAGCTGTCTGAAGTGAGGAGCAGCAATGCTGGCTCAGGGGAGGCACAGCCCAGCTTCTTCTCCATTGAGCAGGGGGCCCTGGCTGCCTGTGGCACTGACAGCTGCAGCAAGCTGCAGGAAATTGGGATGGAGCTGCTGACCAAGTCCTCAGTCACCAGCTGCTACATAAGGAATTGTAAGTGCCTGGGGAAGGGGGGTTTAATCACCCTTACAGGTGGTTCATGTCCCCAGGGACTTCCTCATAGCCAGGGTCAGCTGGAAGATCAGAAATGTAAACCTGCCCTGCCCTTTGAAACAGCAGACTGGACCCCACAGGCACTGCCAGACCTGATCCAGTGACAGTGTCAGAGGGTTACCCAGTGCCAGAGGCTGCAGTGACACTGTCCTGAGGGTTACCCCAGTGTCTGTCAGACTGCAGTGACAGTGTCAGAGGGTTACCCCAGTGTCTGTCAGACTGCAGTGACAGTGTCAGAGGGTTACCCCAGTGTCTGTCAGACTGCAGTGACAGTGTCAGAGGGTTACCCCAGTGCCAGGCTGCACTGACAGTGTCAGAGGGTTACCCCAGTGCCAGAGACTGCAGTGACAGTGTCAGAGGGTTACCCCAGTGCCAGAGCTGCAGTGACAGTGTCAGAGGGTTACCCCAGTGTCAGAGGCTGCAGTGACAGTGTCAGAGGGTTACCCCAGTGCCAGACTGCAGTGACAGTGTCAGAGGGTTACCCCAGTGTCAGAGGCTGCAGTGACAGTGTCCTGAGGGTTAGCCCAGTGCCAGAGGCTGCAGTGACAGTGTCAGAGGGTTGCCCCAGTGCCAGGCTGCAGTGACAGTGTCAGAGGGTTGCCCCAGTGCCAGGCTGCACTGTGTTTGTCTATCATTTATATTCTCATGCTGGCTGAAGGAATGTGGTGGAGCTTTCTGGAGGATGTTCCAGTGGAGGGAAGTGAACATGAGCTGAGCAGCCCAGGCCTCTGACAGGAAGGTGTGGAAGGATTTTGTGCAGGACTGGGGGTTAATAAACAATGAGAATAATGTGGAGCTTCACTTACAAGCAGCATCAGGCCAGGGTACAGCAGTGCTTTCACTGAACACTGTCACATTTTTACCCTTTTTTGCAGCTGCCAGCAAGAAAAGTTCCTCAGCCAAGCCCCTTCGCTCAGGAGCCGCCGGGAGCCTGTCCCTGAGGAGAGCCATGGACAGTGGGGACGGGAACCTGCGCCTGAAGGGGGACAGCAGCCACCCTGCTGAGGGTACCTGGGCACTGAGGGGACCCTGAGGGGGACAGCAGCCACCCTGCTGAGGGTACCTGGGCACTGAGGGGACCCTGAGGGGGACAGCAGCCACCCTGCTGAGGGTACCTGGGCACTGAGGGGACCCTGAGGGGGACAGCAGCCACCCTGCTGAGGGTACCTGGGCACTGAGGGGACACTGAGGGGGACAGCAGCCACCCTGCTGAGGGTACCTGGGCACTGCCACCTGGGGGGTGGAACTGCCATCTCTTCTACAAAAGCTTCTCAATGAAGATTTTATTTAGAAACTGGAGTTTCCCCTAAATTTGCATGGATGCTTTTTCCCCACCCAATGAGTTCCTGTAGCTGAGCTGGGGGGCAGCACCTGACATTGACTGAGCAGAGCATAAATCTGTGTGTTATGTTGTGACCTCTCAGGAGTGAACCTGACAGTGAAAATCCAGGATTAAAGAGCCCTGAGCCAGGTTGAAATTGTGATTTTGCTTAGAGGGAACTCAAGGAAGCTCCAGTAAGAGTTTTATGGTAGAGCTGCTCCTGAGTTGCACGATGCCCTTCCTTCAGTGCAAGCACAGGGAAACCAACCCCTGACCCAGAACTGGTGTTTGCTCCTCGGCAGCGTTCACAGGGGAGGAGGGGAGGATCCCAAGGGTCTCATTCGTGCTCTCCCTGCTCAGGAGGCCTGGGGAGCTCCAAGCTGAGTGCTCGGCCCCACAGCCGCGCCCTGGCGGGCCCCGAGGCGCTGCCCAAGCAGGAGGAGCCGCCCTGTGAGGGCTCAGACTCTGAGCTGGGAGCTGCTGCCCTGAACGGCCTGGCTGCTGCAGAGAAGAACAGGAAAGTTGCTGTTCTGGGGTAGGGGTTTCTTCTTTTTTTTTTTTTTTCTCTTATCTCCTCCCCCACCTTCCCTTGATCTGCAAAAACCCCACAATCTCCTAAAACCAGGTGCTTGTAGCATGAAAGAGAAATTACTTTGAAGTTTGCTTGGTTGCTGCTGTTCCCTCTGGACAGCAATTTTTGGGTTTATAACTAGGTTACAAGCTGTCTTTTTTTCTTTTCTTTTTTCTTTTTTTTTTTTTCATTTTTCTCTTATTTTGATCAGCTCTGGCTGGAGTCTGACACTCAGAAATGAAAGGCAGCCCAGGTCTGCTTTCCCACTGTTCCATGCAAAATACCCTCTAAGTGACATTTAATCACTTTTGATTTCCTCATTTAAGATGAAGCTTTTCACTCTTAACTCGATTTTTCAGCCATTTCATGATAATTCTCTGTTGGCCACCTAAGCAAAGGACAATGGAGTTTTCAGGTTATTTTTTTTCTAAATAAGTAGAGTCACTTTTTTTTGGAAAATATTCAAACTTTTCAAGGTTTTTTGATTGATTTAGAAATATTAAAATGTTAAAAAAAAGCTGGAAATTCAAGTGAGTGTGCAGAAGACTTAAACAAGGAGTAAAACTCAATGTGGCACTAAAGGGCTTTGTTTCCAGAGCTGAGCTCAGGCTGCATTTCTAACGTGGGGTTTTCTGTTTCTCCTCAATTCTTTCCCAAGCTCGAACTCCAAGGGGTGTCGGGCAGAGGGAGCCCAGCCTGGAGGCCTGGAGGGCAGCTCAGAGCCCGGGGAGCTGCAGGGGCTGGGCCCTGAGGCAGCAGCAGCAGAGGAAGGTAAATGGGGCTTGGTGGGGAGGGAGGAGAGAACCCCCCAGAGCTGCTTCCATGGCTGCTGAGCTCTGCTGGGAGCTGGAGAATAAATCTGGGGGAGCTCAGAGGATCCCTGTGCCCCTGCTGAGCTCCTGGGGCTGGGGCTGCTTTTTGTACCTCGAGACAGCTCCAGGTCTTTGTTGTTCGGTGGAGTGGCCTTGAGAAGTTGCTCATATCTAATTTAAACAGAATCCACTGACCTTGGCTGGTAATTCTGCTGCCTTCAGGGACAGCCCCTGGGGTAACTTTGTCCACAGCCACACAAGAGCCTCTCCAGCACTTCAGTCCTGCTGGCTGTTGTGGTGCATAATCCAGTTTCCTTAGAGACTTGAAGGAAAGTTTCCCTCTCTCTTCCTGCATCCTTTCCATGCTGGAAAAAAATAACATTGCTTTTTTTTCCCCTTCTGAAAGTCCACACAGAGTTTTTCTTATCTTGCTAAAACTCTCCTGCCTTCCACCCCTGCACTAATTTGAATTTCAATGACTGGATTGTAGCACAAAGCCTATATTAAGGTGCCAGCATCCATCTCGAGCTGCAGTGTGCAATATTGTGTGGGAGTTGGCATTTACAGAAGGTCTCTCAGTGACAAAACTGAATTTCTGCTCTTAGTCACTGCAGCATGATCGTGATGTGCTCCTGCAGTTCTGCTCTCAGAGCAGGGAGCCCAATAGGAAAACGCTTTAGAAACTCAAATACTTCATTGTTAAAAACACCAGGAAGCAAATATTACACATCTTCTTTCCTTCAGAGGAAAAACTGCAGTAGAATTGGCCTCTCACTTTGCTTTTTCTTAGCACTGAGTATCAGCCCTTGAGAAGCAGAGCCTGTGCTGTCCATGGGGAGTTCTGGCTGCCCTGTGCACACCCTGGGCCATCACCTGGAGCCACCCGAGCTCTGCTTCTGCTTTGGAGGGGAAATTTGTAATGTGAGACTCAAACTCTTTATTGCTGCTTGAAGGCTCTGCAGGCTCACCTGCCCCAAGGTTGTGCTGCTTTTTAGCTGCCAGAAAAGCAACTTTTATTTTCTGTCCCAGTTGCAGAGTGGAGTGAGCAGCTGAGCTGGTGACACAGGACAAACCCAGCTGTGTTGAGGGCTGGTCCCCAGTGCCCCATCAGAGCCCTGGGTGCTTGGGAATTGCTCCTTCCCTCTGCTCTGACACCAAATCCCAGGAGCTGGCAGGATGGGACATGGGACAGAGTCAGCAGTGCAGATCCTGTGCCATCCTTGTGCCCTGGCTGGCTCTGGTCTCTCTTGCAGCTGGGCTGTGTCAGAAGCACGTCCTGCACCTCCTGCCGGGGATGAGCAGTGACAGTGACATCGAATGTGACACGGAGAACGAGGAGCAGGAAGATGCCACCTCCCCCTCAGAGGTGTTCAACCAGGCCTTCTCTGCCCAGCCCTCCAGTGAAGGTAGAGCTGCTGGAGCCCCTCTTCCCAAACATTCCCAAACATTCCCAAACATTCCCAGAGCTCCTCAGATGCAGATCCCTGGGAGGGGAGGCTGTGGAGGTGTTAAAGCTCCAAGTGCCAGTAAAATTTGGAACTCTTCTCTTGGGATCCCAATTAAAACAGCTCAAAACAGGAGAGGGAAACTCTTGCTAGCCTTGAGAAGTCAGTTGAGGTGAATCTCCTGGGAAGGGCTGGAAAACCCAGAGCTCCAGTTCCCAACTGGAACTCCCTGTGTGCCAGGACTGGCACTGTAAGTAGGCAAATTCCAGGGAGGTAACCACTGCCTTAGACACTGATTTGCATCTTAATTGGCAGGAATGTGCTTCCAGCAGCCTGAGCTTCAGAGAGTCCTCTGGTTGAGCTTTCACTTCCTTCCAATGGATCAAAGCTGTGAGGCCAGGGGGTGAAGTTTTGGCCTGAGTGAAGGGAGGGCAGGGAGCATTCCTGGCTCTGCAGTGTCACTGGGAGGGTGACTGGGCTGTGCTGGTGCTGTGTTCACCCTCAGGACACTCCTCGGTGGGACCAGATGGGGACCAGGCCAGTTCTGAGGATCTCAGCTTTGTCCCTGCAGATGACAGCACCAGGTAACTGGGAAGGTTCTCCTTGGGGCTGCTCAGCCTGTGCCAGGATCCTGAGCTCCCTCTGGCTCTGAGGGAGCGAGGGCTGAGCTCTAAATGCTCCCAAAACTGGCTGGGTTGAAGCAGCTGGCACAAAATTTTAACTCTTAGATTGTGTTTGTTTGAAGCCTTCAAACTGCTCCAGCAGGAGAGTTCTCAGTGCAAACTGCCTTTGTTTGGAGCAGGTAGAGCGTGGGCTGGGGCCTGAAGATCCGTGGCTGCAGCCCTGGGAGAGCTGTGAGAGTCCCTGGAGCTGTGCCCTCTCCACTCTGGGGTTCTTCTGCCACTGTCTCACCCTGCCCGGGGCACAAGGACCTTTGCAGGGGTGGCACTGCAGCTCCACCAGCCTCAGCTGCTCTGGGGAAGGTGCTGAGCCCCAGCTGGGATCAGAGTCCTGCTGTGCCACTGGAATGAGCAGAGTCCTGTGGAATGCTGGGGTGGCTCCAGAGCTGGGGGCAATCAGCCACCACTCCATTGTTCCCCCAGTTGGTGACGTGGACCAACCACACCCATTGCCAAACTCTTTGTTCGTTGCATTTTGAGCTGCTGCAGTCCTTGTGGAGCTCCTCTGAGAGCTGATGCCTGGTTAGTGACAAAGCATGAGCCCTGTCAGTACCTGCCTGGTGTTGTCCTCGTGTGGCTGCCTGTGCCCTGTGTCCGTGTGAATGTGCTCTACAACTCCCCGTTTAAAACTGTTTGCACTTTGTTAATAAAATGAATGTTGAAATCTGAATTTCAGGTGTTTTGTGTGTGGATAAGTAAAATGGTGGAGGCTGTCAGGGTCAGCTCCACTTGCTGCAGCACCTGGCTGCACATGGAGCGACTTTTTCCTGTCACTTTTTTCTTTAATTATTCAGTGAAAAGCACTAAAACCCCTCTGGGATTTATTTGTAGAAGCTGAAATCTCCTTGATTCAAAGAGGAATCGAGAAGGATGCAGAGTTTTCTCCAAAGTTGCTTTGTTACTGCAGAGGGAGCAGATGCTGGGCCAGGCCAGGCCCCAGCCTGGAGGTGCCTTGGGCGTGTTTGGGGCTGTGGTGGTCACAGCTCAGTCCCTGGGGCCGTGGAGCTCTGCTCTGCCCTCACTGAGGGGCACAGGGGCTGCTCTGGCTGAGAGGAGCTGCTGCTTTGCTCACCTTGTGCGGGCAGCTTATTCAGAGCTGGTTGGGAAAGGGGCTTGGAGGGCATTGATCTCCTCGGGCTGTGCCATGACTGCCCCTTCCCTTCGGGCCACAATGGAAAGCCAGAGCTCACCAGGGTCACTGCAGTTCCATATCCACAAAGGAAAGCCCGGTTCCATATCCAAAGGAAACCCCCTTTCACCACACCAAAGGCACAGCTGCTCGCTGCCTTTGTTAGCTCTTCAATAACCAGACTAGCTGGAGTGTGGTTTAAATTACTGTTTTATTAAGATATTGGTAAAACTTCAACAGTTTTTCCTGTATAAACAGCTTTCATAAATAAAATATGGATGACTAATACATGGTTAGAACTAAACTCGCGGGTGAACTGTAGAACAAGATTGCAAATGGGAAAGTCCCAACACGGGTACATGATTTAGCTTGAATTTATTCACTTCATAAAGAACATGTTTCATGAACAAGGTACTACAGAAAGGTCAGCAGGAGCACCCAGGAGCTGAGACCGTGCCTGGCTGGCCACGAGCAGCAGCACTCGGGGTGAGCTCAGCCACCTCCCCTGCTCTCGTCCCGAGGTGTCTTCAGAGGGAAGGAGAGGAAAGACCGGACAGGACAAGGGTTGTACGAGACCCTGACAGGTGGGGCTTGTTTGTCTTTAATGCTGGCAAGGGCTGTGCCATGGCTGGGGTGCCAGGGCTGGAGAGGGGCACGGACATCGGGCTCCGAGGTCCTGTTAATGCTTCCTTGTTATCGTACACGATACGAGGGTAGAAAGTTTTGTTCCTGTCGCAAAGAGGATGTGAATTAAAGAAAGATTGCCCTAAATTACAGACATGAACAAAGCTGCAGTATCCCCTTGGATGGCTTTGTTTATGTGACTTGAGTGCCGAGTGAAGAAATTGTGCTAAAGCAGCCCCTAATTTAGACCAATCTTTCTCATTTTGCTTTATTCCCGCAGAATCTTGGGGTGGGGAGGATTTGGTGAGGAGAGAGTGGACCTGAACTACAGCAGCCATGTCTGTGCACACAACTCCTTGTGCCTCATCTGCCCATGGGACAACTGACACACAGTGCTCCAAAAACAGGTGGAGTTTCTAGGATGATGCACCACCAGAAACGTGGTGTAAGTTAAAGTCTGCTTGGACATTGTCCTCCAGCGCTGCAGCTCAGCAGCTCAGCTACGAATGGTTCTCGCTCACAAGGACAATGGATGGCACTTCTAGGTAAAGAAAAGTTCCACACGTGCGTTTCCACCCACCTCTAGTGCAAATGGAATGGGTGAAGAGCTCCCTGCCCTGGTGCTGTTCTGCTCTCTGCAGCGCACACATTCCTCAGCCTTTGGAAAGCACCGCGGCCCCTCCGGCGCGGGAGCCCCGCGGCGCTCACAGTGAAGAGCTCACGAGCCAGTTTTGAGCAGCTCCAGGCAAAGCGGCCCCGAGCCCCTTCCTCAAAACCACCACAACTGAAACAGAACAAAACTGAAGTCACGTTGTCACTGCTACCTCCTGGTTCTGCAACCACGGTCAGCACGTCGACCGAGAGGGATGCGGGGTTGTGTGAACGCGGCAAAGGGATACTTCAGCTCTTTATTGGAAAGATTCATTGTACAAATTTTCACCACCACTAAGATACACGATAAAAATACAAAACACAGGTCACAGACTAAATCTCAGTATCAACAGTTAATAAATACAATGAGATAGTTCTCTATTAGCCTAATATTTTACACTGTCACCAGACAGACGATCAAGGTACGAGATACAGAACACTTAGATACCGTTAGAGAGGGATTATTGCTTACGTCAGCAAGCAGCAGATAAGGGCACAGGAGTTTGAACTGAAGGAACTACTTCCTATCACCAGTGGCATTAAGAGAAAACACTGCATTTCACAAGCACTGCTTTTTGTCTAGTGTGTAGAATCAAGAGCAGCATAATCAGACCAATAACCACTACTTTTAATATTATAGAACTTTAAAGGACTTACCTTACAAATGGTTCCTATTTACTCTATAAATATGCAGTTAGTGAAGAAATGAACACTTGCTCTATCTATACAATGGTTTTACCTGACCACACTGCAACTACGATGGTGGATTGGTTTTTTTTCTCCTAGCAAGATAAATGGGATGAGTCGCAGAATTACCATTTATGAATCCACACCTAAAAAAGCTAGATCCTTCCCAAAACAGCACACATGCAGTCCAGTGCTCTTCAACTGCTCCTGCAGACTGGGAAGAAGTTTTATCATCCATGACGGGTTTGCATTCTAATTTACTCACATCAAGAATTGCACTTACACCACCTTTCTCTCCAGAACATGACAGTCAGCTAAAGATGGACTTTCAGTGAGTCATTATTACTGTGAATAATTTAAAACAAAGGCACCGCAGAGATGCCCCAGAGTTGCATATTTTACCATTTCATGGTTTCTTAAATTTCCTCCGTGAATCTGACTTGGAACAGAAGCTGAAGCTAAAGAGAACGTTGACAACAGCTGAGGCAGAATAAGATGGCCGATAAGAGCCAATGATCCCGTAAGATTAAAACAAAGTCTGAAAAAGATCAAAGGAATCTAAAGCCACACTCCAACTCCTGGTTGCTCACAAAGCCTTTTGCTGTTCATCAGATTGCTTTTAAAATAGTGCATCAAAGAGAGAAGCAGCGGAAATCGGCAGAATTCAAGCCTCGCCATCTTGTCATGTTGAATAATTTTCTTGACTACTTAATATTAAAATACTTTGCAAATTCTAGCTAAACACTAATACTACTATTGTTACTGCTAAAATGATATGGATTGTTCACTAAGTGCCTATGAAGATTTATTTTGTTCATCCTCCTCCCAATGCATCGCTGGAACAAAGGGTAGGACCGGGATCTGGACTCGGTGGAGCTGATGGGAATCGGCCGCTTATTTACGTCCCAATTAGCGGCTCCGCTAAGGGCGTGCCCTCACCTGGGGAGCGGGGAGGGGCTGGGGGCCGCTGCCTGTGCAAGAAGGGCGGCCGAGCTCGGGCCTGGCCCTGCCGGGCCCGGGGCAGCCGGAGCAGAGCCCGGGCACTGCGTTCCTCCCTCTCCGCTGCAGCCCCAGCGCGGCCCCTGCTCTGCTGCACCCTCGGCATTTGCATCCCTTGGGATCGCTCCGGCGTCCTTCCCTACACACCTGAACACGCAGCCCTGGTGCTGCCTCCTTCCTGCTGCCACTGGCTGTGAAATGCTGCCTTTGCCAGCTGGGAATCCTCACCAGAACCACACAGCTCATCCAGCAGCTCCTGATCTCCGCTGGGACGGGCGCGGGGACAGAGGGTGGGACTGGACACTTCCACGGGTTGGGTTCTTTTAAGACCTGAGATGAAGTTAAGGTGGGAAGAGGTTGGCTCAAAGCATTAAGCACAGTCATGTTCAACTCATTGAGAACAATTTCCTAAACTGAGAAATGAGAAAAATGCCACTAAAAGCACCAGAAAGATACGAAATTCCCTACACTGCACCTCCAGCTATAGGAAATTATTTTTTTTTAAACTGCAAGAAAAGTTTTCTTCATACTCTGCATTTTATATTACATGGGAAAAAAAAGGTAAATGATGAGTCTGTACCTCGATGGGAGTCTGAGACCAGAGCAGCAGGAGCTTAGTGTGTCCATTCCTAAGGTACCTGGTAAACCCTGTATGGCTTTTAGTCGTCTACCTGCAAAAGTGGATGTAATTTTCTAATTCATCTTAACGCTCATCTGGAATAAACAGAAAGCAGAACACGAACGGAAAAACAAAAACCCAAAAAAACCCCCACACCTCGACTCTATGGAAACTTCCCCCCGCTCTAAAAAAATTTGGCAGTTCTAACCCAGATCGTTCTTTGAGTATTGCTCCACAGACATTTCTCAGGCAGGTGCAACCTTCTGCGTGTGTCAGGACCGTGCCCTGGCGTTGTCTGTCTGTCTGTCTGTCTGTCTGTCCACGTGCAGCGCTGCTGGGCTCTCCCTGCTGATGTGGCTGACACTCGTGTGTGCGGGTGGTCGGGCGGCTGCGGCATTGCTGGGGGTGGCACCACCACCAAACTTTGTTAGAGATCCAAACACCTACATTGGTTAATTCCTAGTTCTATTTACACAGGGGTTGAGCTTGGCAGGGGACTGGAGTACAGTTCGGAAATGCCCACCTCTTTTTTTTTTTTTTTCTTTTTTTTTTCTTTTTTTTTTTTTTTTTCGCTTTCTGATGATGCCAGTTTTATTTTGGGAATGTCTACTTTGGGAGTCTGACAGGGGAACACGAGGGGATGGTTACATTTTACAGCATTGATGAAGGTGTGGGTCTGGTATACAATGACTTTGTCTTCGCATCGAACACTCGCTGTAAGAGCCGTGGCTGGGCAGCCTCCGCCACGGGGAGGGTCGGGCCAATGCCCTCCTGCTCCTGCGGCCCCGGGCAGGGAAGGGCAGGCCGGATCCTTCTCCCTGGGAAGGCTCCTGAGCCCAGAGCGGCGTGTGAAACTTTGGTTTGAGCCTGGCTCCTCGCCGCCTCTTCCCGCTGCAGAGCCGGAGATGAGAGAACGCAGCTCGTTTTCCCAAGGATTGGAACAGTTCATCTTCCAGCCCGAAGGAGACGGGGGATGAGCCCCTGACCCTGTAGATGCCCTGCCCTGCAGCCCCCGAGCTCAGAGGGGCCAGCTCGTCCTCCCTGCGATCGCTCCGCCCGCAGCCCCAGGGCGCGCTGAGCTCCGGGGCCTCGCTCTTCACCGGGGAGCTGCTGATCGGACCCGCGCTCTTTGGTACGCCAGGACTAAACGCTTGGACTGGGGGCAGACATTTGGCACTCTGAGGTGTACTAGTTTCTGGTTTTGTCAGGTCTAAATAGCCTTGATCATCCAAGGGGTTAACGCTGGAGCCTATGCTTAAGCTAGTTCTGTCAGTGAAGGAGTCCACTCGTCCTTCATAGCCTAAATCTGCAGGTGCTGAGCACTGGTGCTGGGGCCAGGGCCGTTTGCAGTCTCCATGGTTCTCCTTGTCTTCCCCGTTGTCTTCTTGCCCCCCTTGGAAGGAGTTCTCAGTCCAGTCCGACTCCTCGCTGACCGCGACCGCCGCGTTCATGTCCCTGAGGAACACCACGATGACCGTGATGTTGTCGCTGGAGCCGGCATCGCGAGCAGATGCCACCAATTTATGTGCTACCATGCTGCTGTCACCGTTATTCTCCTTCAGATGGTCAGCCACCACTTTGACCGCCTCATCGGGGTTCACTGTGTCGTAGAAGCCATCACAGGCCAGAATGAGGTAGTCTTCAGAGCCATCCAGCACCGTGGAGGCAGAGTCTGCGTCCCCACAGATGTATGGCTTGTGCTCAGCATCTCCTGTGGAAGAACAGCAGAGAAACACAACTGTGGGTTTGCAGCCACAGCTTCCAGCAGCCCTTTATTAACTCAGTGTGGAGCCAGTGACTCTTACCCCAAGTTAAAGCAATTATTTGGAAATTATTCCCTCAGACTGTAGGGGGAAAAATAGAGGTTGTTGCTCATAGGTCTATCTTCAGCTGTATGTCAAATTTTGATGACTAGAAAATTAAAATTTTATAGTTAAAAAGCAAAGCAAGTCTCAAAAAGGAATGAAGGCTCTCTCTTACCAATAGCTCTGGAGACAGAGAGGCTCCCGTTCACCCTCCAGGCTCCAAACCAGACCACGCAGCCACCCAGGGCCTCGATTCGCTTCTTCTCATCCTGAACAGCAACACAAGACAGAGCAGTCAGAGCTGCACCACACACTCAGCTCTCCCATCAACATCTGGATTTTCACAAACACAGCAGGCCCAATGAGACAAAGGATTTGCTCACAGATCCAAACAAACCAGGATAAGTGGAACGTGCTGTGCTGCTCACAGAGATCCTGGCACGGCAGCGCTCCCCAGAGCTGGTACCTGTGCTGGTCACTGCCCAGGGATGTTCACACAGGCCCTTCTCACCTCTCGATCTGGTTTGTGGGGTTTCATCAGTTCCACAGCTTGGCCTCTCCTCACCAGCATGACCTGGGAGTCCCCCAGCCAAGCCACATGCAGCATATTCCCTCGGATGAAAGTCACCACGCCGGTGGTTCCGCAGCGCAGACTCTGGAAAAAAATACATTTCCATTTCAAAGCACTTTCTTCCTTAACTCAGGGACAGAACACATGGAAACTGCAGCACAGAGCCTATTCCCAGGGAGGAACAGGCAGTGCTTTCCCTACAGCTACAACTGCTCACTATAGCAGCCCCTCAGAGCCAACACCAATGTGCCCCATGACATCCCTGGCATGGGACCTGCCTGCCAGGAGCTGGGCCTGCTCCTGCTGCTGCCAGGCACAGCTGGGTGTTGGTGACCCCGAGGGCTGAGCCTGGGAGGCAGCTGAGGTGGGAATGGCAGCAGCATCCTTGAGAGGAGCTGGAAGCTGGGAGAAGCAGGAGCTGACATTTTGATGGGATGTGAAGCTATGGACAGAAAGGCACCATTGGGGCATGGAGAGCTCTGTGCTGATTCCACTGTGACTCTCTGGAAAGGCAAGATTGATTTGCAGGGTAATGCTCTCAGAGCCCTGTTGGAATTATTTACCAGTATAACCAGATGGGATGTGCCTGGCCTGTCTGGCCCTTGCTGCTTGAGCAAAGATGGCAGCTGTGGTGGTTTCACCTCAGAGACACCTTTGGCTGGCTGGATGCTGCAGCTGGGCACTTGGAGGCAAGTCCAGACATGCAGGAGCTCAGGTTTACCTTTGGTGGAGAAGTTTTAAGGTGAGGTGAAGGAAAAGGAGTCGGGTTCTGCTGGAGGGTTTGGATCCAGAGCTTTATTCCTGGCCCTCAGGCCTCTGAACCCCACAACAGCTCTAACAGAACCTCCCTGACCCCGTGGTTGCTGCTCCTTTTAACCCCAGGGAGAGGGGGAGGGAAGGGGTAGGGAGCCACCAACCAGGTAAGGGGGGGAGTCTCAGGGGACAAATGACACCTGGATGGCCCAATGTCCCCAGGGCTCAGAGGCATCTTTTGAACTCTGCCAATGACTCGATGCCCTTCTGGAATGCTGGACTGACAGACAGTGCTGAGCAGGGGTCAGGGTGGGGAAAGGAGAGGTGATTGGCACACCTGGGGAAATCTCCAGGGAGAAACCCGGGGTATGGAGGCAGAGCATGAGATCACAGTGCAGCAGAGCCCTCACCTCCCTGGCTGCCTTCTGCACGAAGCGCTCGTCGGTGACGCGGAAGGCGCGGCACAGAGCCTCGGCCGGGTCCTGCTGGAACATCTCCTGGTGGACCATGTTCACGTGCAGGTGGATGGAGGCATAGATGGCAGCATCCACTCCTCCATGGCCATCAAACACTGCAAAATAAGCTTGTTCTTCTTGGTCCTGCCAGAGGAAACACAGGGAGGAAAAAACTCAGGTGAAAGCAACACAAAGAGCTCATTGGATTGTCTTAAAGCTTTGAACTTGGGATTTGCGATGTCCTCATTAAATTGCAATTAGAGACAGAGTCTCCACTAGAAAAGCAAACTACCCTGACCACCTACACTTGCATCAGTGGGAAATTTCCACCCTGCTGTTGAATTCTACCTGCAAAATGCAAGAGATGCCCTGCCAGAATCCCCTGTGTAGTGCTCTCAGTGCTCCTTAGGTCCCATTTGTTCCAGCTCAGTCACACAACTCAAATAGGAAGTGCCATTCTCATCAAATTGTGCAGGAGATTTTGTGACTGCAAAAACCACAGAGAGAGAAGAACATCCAATACAGTTTGCATGAAGTCTACATCATGATTGGAATCCACCAGGGATAAAATGCCAGTACTGTTAAAATGTGAAGCCAGCCAGTCTTTGCTTTCACTCTTCTTTTTTCCTTAAATCTAAAATATATCATCTTAGATGCCTGGGTTTTAAAAAAACCTGCATGTGCTCTCTCATCAGAAAATTGTGATTACATTCACAAATCAAATACAGCAAAATCACTCATCTTCAAGGCAGTTTTCTCAGCTTCCCCTCCTCTGTTCAGAGAAACAACGTGGTACCAGGAGACAGCAACTCCAGCAACTCACACACACAACACCAACCCACTGACAGAGCCAATTCAACCTTGACAGCCAGCTCAGTGACTGGAATATTTGCACATTGTAATTTTTAGGTAATGGGCTCCAACACAAATTGGAATAAGAAAGCTGACAATTGACAGGCAAAGGAAACATCTGCCTCTGTTTGCATTAGTATCTTTTAAAGGTAAGACTGTGGATGGGACAGAAGATGGTTATTAAAGTGACAGGGTGTAATAAAGAAGTAATTATGCAGCAATTTGATCCTTAAGGTAAAATTCTTGCCATTTTCTTTTACTTTCCATTCCTGGGTGTCCAGTTTTATATGTCAAGGGAGAGCAAGAATGAGTGTTTGACCAGTGGCCACATCAAGAAATTAATGGAAGGGAAGACAAGCCCCAGTTCCACCAAACTACTCACATTTCTAGAATTGTGTGTGAGCTGCACCCCATAGTCCTGAAAGTTTTGGGTTTGTTTGGGGTTTTTTAACTTAATTTCCTTATTTTTGCTTTTGGCTTCTTCCTCCCGAGAGGAAGGCTTGAAAAGCAGAGCAGATCCACCCCCAGCTGCCAAGTGGCTTGAGAGATGAACTGTGAGGTGACCAACTGCCAGTCCTGCTGAGGTCCATCACCCTTCACTCCCTCAGTGGAAAACCTCCTGCATTCCTAGGATGCAAACCACTGACCTGTGGCATTCACATTCTCTGAAAAAAATTCCCTCACCCAGGACTTTTCTCCTGGGAAGCTGAAAGGCAGTGAGAGAGGCCTCAGAGAAAAGGAAAACAATTCTTATCTCATTTGCTTCTCCTGTGGTGTGCTTGTCTGGAATGTGTTTGGAGATTGTTTACCCACAGGTGATTGTTCCATTGGACTCTGCTGTGAGTTGTTTTGACTCATTGGCCAGTCAGGGCCAAGCTTTGTCAGGACTCTGGAAAGAGTCAGGAGTTTTCATTATCTTTTTAGCATTCAGTGAGTATCTTTATTCTTTAGTGTATTATAGTATTCTTTAATATAACATAGTATAATAAAGTAATAAATTAGCCTTCTGAGAAGATGGAGTCAGATGCATCATTCTCTCCCCTGGTTGCTGGAGCAGCATTTACAATACTGAGCACAGAATGTGTGTGTGTGTGTGTGCTCACCTCGAGGTTGAAGAGCATGTTGAAGTCAGGGATGCAGACGTGCTTGTCCTCCATCTTCCTGCGCATGTTCTTGATGGCGTGGATGGAGGTCTCGTAGTAGCGGTGGGGCTTGGGCTGCAGGGGGAAATCTTTCACCCAGCTGCTGCAGATCTCGTGCAGCTTGCTGTAAACTAAACGGGCCAACTTCACCGTCTCGATCTCTGAGGAAGGCACAAACCACAGATGAAAGCCTTGAGAGTGTTATTAAGTCAGAGTTTTCTTCCTTGCATACATTAGAAAGATGAAACAAAACCATTTTAGCCAAGCAGTTGATGTCAGCAGGGAAATTCTGGGCTCTGATGCATGAAAAGAAGAAGCCAAAGTCACCATAATCAGCATTCATCAGTAAGCAGCTCATTGTTTGTTTGTCTTTTTAACTTAAACAGTTCCCTGTGCCTTTGGGGAACTCATTTGCAGCAGCAGAGAAAATGAAAGGCACGAAAAGTGTTGGGTCCCTGGCGTGGCCCTGCCCAGGGTGGTGCAGCTCTGACAGGGACTGTGTCATGGCACAGGGTGCCACCTACAGAACCCCACCCTCCGTGACAATGACACTCTGGGTTTGGACCAAATGCTCTATTCTAAACACCATTTCATTGCAGAGCTGAGTCAAGACAGTGGAAACAATCTGCAGAAATTAGTGGAGTTATTTTAAGATGTTTTGTGCACTTTCAGCAGTGCACAGGTGCCTTCTTAGCTATTTCCTGGTTTCCTATTATTACCATATTCCTGACAATGGTGTGTCAGAGAAATCTGCAGGAGCAAATGAGAAAACCGTGAAGGCCTTAAATTTAAGAAAATGCTGAACTGGCACTCCTGAGAAATTGTCATTTTAAAATGTGAAAACTCAGGCATGAGTTTTCTTGACATTTGTTCTGAAATTCAGGAGAGGAAAACAGGAAGTCAGCATCAGAGCTGAACACATCCACGTCTCTTTGTTCATGCTGGCTCACCAAAGGCAGGGATCCTCAAAGCCGAACAGCAGCAATCCAGGAGTGCCAATCACTCCTGGAGGAGGAGGGGCTCACATGCAGGGAGGAGAGGAGGGACTTGCAGCATCTCTCAGTTCACAGGAATTCTGGGAAGAGCCTAAAAGCAGCGTTTACAAATTTCTGTCCTAGCTCTACAGTGACCAGGGGGCCAAGACCCTCAGGAACAAGATACTGTCCCAGCTCTGTTGATTATGGGTTGGTTCAATCAAGAGGCATTAAACTGAAAATACACTGGATAAATAAATTGATCACACAGCTTTAAAACCAAGGGGTGGAAATCAAACAGCTGGGTCATCCCACCACTGCCACAGAGTGAGGGGGGGGTCTCACCCCACCTGTGCTGCTCTCTCTGGGGCCACCAGAAATCTCTGGGTAATGTATTTACAGAGGGAACAGGTCCAACCTGAGGTGTCCAAGTTGTATTTTCCAGAGGAAAGCTCACAGATTTTGCTCTCCCATCCCTCCCCACTGGGCAGGGGTGAAGGGAAGTGGGCACATGGCAGAGTCACCTGTGGCCCCTCTGCAGGAGGGTGGCAGTGAGCCCAGTGGCCCTGCTGAGAGCCTCACTGCCCTTCCCAGGGGACCCTGTGTGGTGTCAGCAGCATCAGTAACTGCTCGTGAGGTTCAAACAGAAGAATAATAAAATGCCTCAATAAAAGCCACCCCCTCACAGCTGGAAATTACTCATCAATTGTTAATGCTGCCACGCTGAGCCAGAGCTGACTCAGCTGGCACTGCAGTTGTGTCATGGAGAATTTCATTTCCCTCCTGCTGCTCCCAAATCCCCAAGGTTGGAGGGAATGCTGAGCTGCACCACAGTGAGTGGGAAATCCAGCTCAGGCATTGTTGTTCCCAATGATGACAGGGCAGAAGGAGGGTGGAAAGGATACCAGGAATCAGGTCCTGCTTTTTAGTGCCATGTTTTATGAGCTGTGTTGATAACATGGACAGGTCAGAATCAAGGTTTTCCTTAATCTAGGAGCTCTAGATCCCTTTGGATATCTCTAGGATCCATCTCCTAGAACGTGGAACAACTGGGTAATGGACATTATGATTTGCTTTGTGATATCTGGAAATTTGATACCACCACCAGGTCACACGCTCCTGCTATCCAGCCTTTGCTGGTTCCTTAACAATGCCAAACTTCCACGAGATTCTCTTCCTCCACAAACAAACCCCAAACCTAAATGTCCTTAACCTGACCTTTCAAAAAAGAAATCCAACATCATTCAGGTCTCATGGAAAATCTCTTTCAGCTGGAAGAGAGTCGTGGCCTGTGACTCAGATATCCAAAAACACATGGTCACCCCAAATTACAACAGACCCCTAATCTTGCAATCCTACATTTGTGGACTCCAACCAGTTTTTCTTCTTGTAAGATTTGCATTCTTCTGTCATGGAGTTTCTCATTTCTCTCCACACCAAGAACTGCTCTCACCACTCCTAAGCACAGGACATGATTTGTCACGTTGCAATTCTCAGAGTGAAATGTGCCACTAAGGAAATTTGAAACAGCTATTTTTTTATCTTTCAGCAAATTCAAACTTGAGGCAAATCAGGTAAATGTCTCCTTGTATTACACAGAGTAAAAATCTTTCTGGGTCCATAAAAAACCTGACATAGAACTGGATATTAAAGCCAGGCAGTGAAATTCAGCTTGGTTTCACATTCTGCAGCAGCTCAAACAGCATCAGGGCACAGTGAACTCTGAGCATCAAACTTCAGGATGTAGAAATCCCATTTTCACCACCTGCCACATTTTGCTTTGCTTTCTTCCAAAGCATTGAATTCTCCCTGTGTGGCACCACTGAGGGCAGATCTCCTCTGAGCACCAGCCCAGCCTTCTCCAGGCCTCCCCTGGAAGGGTCTCCAGGATGGAGCTGCTGCTGCTGCCACCAGTTTTGTCTGGGTTTGCTGGGCCAAGCCTGGCCCTGGTGGCTGAGGAGGCACTGATGGAGCAGCTCTGGCTGCCCCTGGACCCCTGGAGGTGCCCAAGGCCAGGCTGGATGGACCCTGGGGCAACCTGGGATGGTGGAAGGTGTCCCTGCCCATGGCAGGGGGTGGGACTTGATCTTTAATGTGCCAAAGCTCTCTGTGATTCTGTCATTCTATGACACTTGAGCTGATGTCCTGCTTTGGAAAATTATAACTTTGATTATTTGAAATTGCAGGGTTTGTATGAAGCTGTTGCTTTACTACAGGCCAGAGGATTTCTCTCTTCCTCTCCCCCTAAACCCTGACAATTTAACACTCACACTGCATCAGCAAAGGGATATTTTATTTCCAAGTATCCTCATTATGACAATTCACCTCAACAAACTGCATCTGGAGCCCTATTCTTAGTGCCTGCTCCAGTTTGTTCCCATCTCAAACTATGTTTGCCTCTGTCTTACAGCCTTAGATATATTTAAATGTCAATTTCTGTAGGTGTGAGGGTTCTGTGGTGGCTTCTTTTCCCTTTCTTTTTTCCTTTTTTGTTGAATTCTGTAGATATTCTGTGTGGAGGCTTAGTCAACATTTCCTTGGAGACTGTCAAATATTTATGCAAGTTTCAGAGATCTCAATTTGAAATTAATGAAAGCTGCTCAGCCAGAACAATGACAAATCTATTCCATTTACCTGCTCAGCAGGAGGAGGCAGCAATACCTACAGAAAGGGAACCCAGAACAGGTTTTTCCCTTCCTAAGGTTTCCAAGGGCCTCTGGGGAACACAGAAAAATCTTCCTTTTTGAAGAGCCAGATTTATAGATCCTCCTTATCCCCAGAATAATTTACAGGGCTTTTTTTTTTTATCAAAAAAGGAGGGAATGGACAAAGTAGTTTGGGGATTGTATTTTGAAGATCAAATGACAGAATTCCTGTTACTACATGTGAGAAACATTGCTCTTTGTTGTAGTGAACAACCCAGCTAATTTTCAAGGTTATTTAGGCCAGCACACTGCTGAAATGAGTTAGGGTGCATGACCTTGAGCTGGAGGCTGCAAAAATCTTGTCAGCCAACAGAGATAAATGAGGAAAAGGAATTTTCTTCCTTTTAATCACGAAATCTCTTTATACTACCTTTTGCTAAAACCATAAAAAAACCTTACAAGCCATAGTAAAAACCACACTGACTGAAATAATTCAGAATTAAATTATCTCTTCCCACATATATTTGACTTTGCTCCAAGGATGAGGGAGGACAACTGGCACTTGCCAGCAGAACCACATTGTATAAAGTGCTGAGAGAGAGAGATTCAGGGCCGTGAGACACAGCCACGAAAACGCACTCAAAAGAGTGATTCCAAAGGTTTGATCTGAGCAATTAGACCTGCAGCTCTGGCAGGAGTGGAGGTGAGCTCCCCATGAGGCTTTTGCCATCCATGTGGGGTGTTCCTGTCCCGGAATTGCAGCCCAGGGGGTGGAATTTGGGAATTTGGGTGGCGCTTACGGATGATGCCGTCGGCGTTGTCCACGTGCTTGGGCAGGAAATGCGCCGAGAGGTCGCTCTGCAGGACTTCATCTGAAGTTGCTCTGGCTAAAGCAGAGGCCAGGAATGAGGGGCAGTTACTGGAAAGGAAAAAGAGAAATCACAAAAAGATGTTTTAGTGTGATTCAGCAAGGTAACACGAGTGTGTTTTTCACCAAGGTTCTTTGCCTGAGCCCTGCAGCAAGACCTCAGACTCACTGATGGGTTTTGGTTGCCCCTTTCACTCCTCTGTTCCCTGGTTCTTAAGTTTTAATGTTTCAGTTCATAACCTCTATTTAAATTCTTTTCAAATCTAGACTTGAACCCTCCAGAGTCTGTCACACAACTGTACATTTTTTACATATGTATGGTACAATTTTAACTCGAGTCAAGTCCAGTTTCTCCTAAGATTTGG
This sequence comes from Molothrus ater, assembly GCF_012460135.2. Taxonomy (NCBI): domain Eukaryota; kingdom Metazoa; phylum Chordata; class Aves; order Passeriformes; family Icteridae; genus Molothrus; species Molothrus ater. The sequence goes on along the minus strand of NC_050498.2, from coordinate 8,620,132 downwards.
AGTCAGGGTTCCAGAATTCCTCAGATTTCAAAGTGTCCAAAGGCTCTCTAAGGGGCACTGGAAGATCAGGTTAACCCACAGGGAGCTGATGTGCATAAGGTAAAAAAGGAATGATTTCTACCCAGAGTGAAGTGGCTTTAATGCACTGTAGTTTAATTAAACCTGGTATCCCCCAAGGTTAATTAATCTATAGCAAGCCAGGGCCACTTTAATGTACATTCTCTCATTCAAGAGGAATTTAATACTTCTTAATTTATGTATAACTTTGCATATTCCATTGGTCAGCCTCAACTTCTCCAGATGTCTCCTGCTGACACAGCCTGAAACTTCCAATTTCCACAGATTTTACTGGGATAATGGTGTTTTTCCCAAGCATTCCACTGTCCAAGGGCCACAGAGAGACACACAGAGCCAATTTCAGCCCAGAAACCATCCATCAACCACAGAATTCCAAGGCAGAAATCCAGGGAACAGGCAATGAACACCAACACTTCCTTAACCTATTTCTTCTGTTCAACATATCCATAAATGATTAAAGGATAAGATTAACAATAAATAGCTTTGCCTAACACTGTTAGGAAGCTCTGGAAGTCACACAGCGCCTCCTTAGGGCCCCACCCATCCGAGGCTTTTCCCTGGAATTCCCAGGCAGGATTCCGAGCTGCTGGTGGGCATCAGCTGCCTCAGGGCCGGCCCTTCCCAGGGCTCCGATCCCGGCCCTTCTCGGCCTTTCCCAGGGCTCCGATCCCGGCCTTTCCCAGCCCTTCCCAGGGCTCCGATCCCGGCCCTTCCCAGGGCTCCGATCCCGGCCCTTCCCGACCCTTCCCAGGGCATCCCGGCCCTTCCCAGCCCTTCCCAGCCGCCCTTCCCAGGGCTCCGATCCCGGCCCTTCCCAGGGCTCCGATCCCATTCCCATCCGGAGGAAAACCCCGGCACATCCCTTGTTTCTGGCACGTGGAGGAGCTGATTTCCTGTCCTGTTTTTTCTGTCTTTATTTGGCTCACAAAGAGCAGGTTTGCCAGGCGGCGATGCTGGTTCTGCTCATGTTCCATGAGATTCCCCCAAAAAGGGAGAGGTTGCAGGGCCCGGGATAGAAGAATTATCCCAGCAGTTACCAGCAGGGCACCCGCAGGAATCTGAGCTTGTTTCCTGTCCGAGGCTTCCCCTGACCAGCTCAGGGCTGAAAAACCAAACTTGTTTTGTGTCACTTATAAAGAGCCCTCAGGAACATCCACTGGTGGGCAAAGAGGGAAACTGGTTAGGAACTGGGGCAACAGCAGAGGCTAAAATAGACTCAGGACCCAAACAGCAAAGAAAAAATAGCCCAGAGAGGAGGAATTTCTGCTCTGCCTGGGCCTGGGAGGGGGGCACAGCAATGTCTGTGGATACCCAGAGCCTTGAACACTTGTATCTGAAATTTTAGGTATTATTTTAACTGCAGTGACCAATGACACAAGTGAAAGGTGCATTTCCAGGGGGTGTAGCAGGTCAGAGTATTTCCCCCCAGCTCCAAGTGCAGTTCACGTGTTCCATTTCCACACAGCAGCTCTATATCCAGCCAGAGAGTGCATTTCCATTACAATGCTAAACCTACACAAAAAGCTGCTAAAGATGTTATTAGATAAATTAAAGGATTTTGAGTACATCCTTCCTGATTCTCTGGCAGCGTAGGTGTGTTTAGAACACCCACAGTTGCATTGTAGCAATCCTGGAATAACTCTGGGAGGGTATTAAGTCAAGCCTAAAAGTGCTCTGCTTCCATGAATTAAGTTTGAGAAAACCAGTCTGAGGTGGGTTTAATTCAGCCCACATATTATTATGTTACCAGCTTAACTCCTCTCCATCCTGATAGCATTAAAGTGGGGAGGACTTTCTAAACACCTTCCCTGAGCTGTTCCTCTGTGCTCTAAATCTAATACAAACTCTCCTACTGAAAATAAAAGAGATGGCAAATTTGAAATTCTTATTACAAGGGAGTTCACCACTGGGGTTTGAGCAACCGATCAATTTGGAGGGGAAAGGCAGAGAAAACAAATCAGCTGAAGGCTTTCCTTCTATGTCTGGCCACTCTTTGTCCTAATAATAACAGCTGCTGGCCCAAGAATTAATTGCCCTTGACATTTGTTGATCACAAAGCTTCTTATGTGGCTGCTGCAGGGCTGTGCCATGTGAGCAGGGAGGTGCCCACACGCAGACAGATGACTTCCCCTTCCTGATTAGCACCTCTCAACATTTCCTTCTCTCCCTTGGCTCCTCAGAGCAGTTTTAGTTGAATTACTTTTTCCCTTCAAGGAACAGCAGATTGCACTGGAGGTTTAAAATAGCTGTTGAAGGCAAACTGCTCTGAGGACACTTCATTACTGCTACACCAAGACAAATGAAGAGCCAGCTCTGGGATCTCTGTTTTTAGCACCAAAGTGAGCACTCAGATGAGCAGATACAGCATGCCACAAACAGGAATCCAAGGGGGAAAGTTCTCCCTCTTCACGAAACCCAAAAAGTGTCACCGGGATCCCTAGGGACAGGGAGGAGCTCCCACCCTGCTGCTGGTGTAACCAGGGGTTACCTGCTGGCTCTGAAAAGATGCCACGTTCTAGATGCTCAAATGTTATTAGTCATGAAGTCTGACAAATTGAAACTGGGAGGGCTCAGTCTTGTTTAGCAGAGAGCTGAGAGCTAAAATGCCTTTGTCTATTCATAGCTGTGCCACTAACTCAGCAGCTGACCTTGGACGAGTCACTTCACCACTCAGACCTTCATTCCTCATCTGCAAACAAGGAATGAGAATGTCATTTCCTCAGGGAGAGGAGGAGGAAGAGGAGGAGGAGGAAGGCTGTCGAAGGCCTAAATCTGTGTTTGTGAAGTATTCTGGAATTTCTTGCTAAGAGCCCAACTGAAGGGAAAAATACCAAGATGAGAGTGGGAGATATTTTCAATCTATAGGAGATTTATAATTTCATACTTCTGATAGCTTTCCTAGGTTTTTCTCACGCTTTTCTCATACACTGCCAGAAGTGCTAAGTGGAACACACAGGCAAACAACAGCTCTGGGTAACTCACAGTGTCATCAACAGCTGCAGGAAGGGGGGAAAACCAGCAAAGAGAGACCTCAAGTTCTTAAAACGTCGCAGTTCTGAGCATTAGCACTGCTGATGGGAAAATGAAGCTGCAGCCCCTGCCTAAAATCCACAACAAGGGCCACCAGGGCTGAAAATCCCCAGCCCTGTCATGGTCTGGGGGAGCTGATGAGGCATCACTAACCCAAACAAACAGGGAAAATGGACCAAAACGAACTGGGGCTTTCAAGAGGCAAAGCAGGCAGTAAATCACAAAATGTACAGTGTTCCTGTTACCTCAGGAATCCCCTGACACCACAGAACAGCAATTGTTTTAGTTAGAATGAGGAATGATTTAAATAGAAATGCTATTCAATCTGCTGAAACACAAAACAAATCCACAGGCAAACAGGATAAAGCAGCATATTTGGTTTCACCCAGCAATCCAAGACCAAGAACATGACCTGAAAAGAACCAAGCACAGCACATTCCCCAAAGGCCTGTAATTTACTGTGGTAGTAGAAGACTTTGTAGGGATGACAAATTAACTGCACCCTTTCCAAAAGACATTCCAGCAGGGATGCACTTTGGGAAACACTCCTGCTTATGTGGCCAGTTGCAGGCTCTTGTTAGAAAGCAACTTCTGCCAGATTCACTTCAAGAAAAACCTCATTTGTCCCCTGCCTGTATTTACAAAACAATCCCAAGTCTCAGGAGACTTCTTCCAGATGGAGCTTTGGATATAGCCTGGAAGCTCTTTGAAGAAGCCTTTAAAATCTTTATTATTGCAAGTTCCCATGCTGAGGAGTGCAGAGTAATGAGCAGAGAAATGCTTTGGGGAGCTCCTCTGGCTGTTTTCCCACCGTCCCTTCCTCCACCTCCTGTTTCTGTCCAGAGGGACTTGGAGCCATTCAGGGGCTCCTGTTTGTCCCCAGACTCCTCCAGGTCACCCAGCACTAGAGGGGAATGTTCTGTGAAGCATTCCAAGACCCTAAAATGATTATGGCTGTCTCCTCTGGATCTGCCCAGCAGATGCTATTTCCAGCTCCCATCTCTGCAGGTTCTCCTGTCCTGAGTCCCAGAGCATCTCTGCCCTGTGCTGTTCCACTGCTCTGCACAGCTGCTGGAAGTTTTGATGCTTATTTAAAGCCTGGTCACGGTGGACAAATGGAGTATTATTTTTTTCCCTCCTAACACATGGTGAAACCCTGCACTAGATTTATCTGCTGCAGTGAGTTACTAAAAAAAAAACCTGGCACACACACACATACAAAGAAAAAAGAAACAAATAGAAAAAACAATGCACCTTTTAAAAGCTTGCATAACCAAAGCTCCTTGAGAAGTCATTTGAGCTGGCAGTGGTGAGACAGTAAAGATGCTTGATAAATCTGTTTGAGGGAGCTGCAAACGTGCTACCCAAGGAAGCTGCTATCTATAGGCTCCCAGAGACAGCTGCCTGCTCACATCCCCAGCCAGCCTGTCCTTGTGCTGACAGTTGTAAGCAACAGAAATATAATACACAAGCATTGCAAAAAGACACTTCAGATACATTTATCATGCCCCTGTCTATGCAGACACTGCATTTACCAAATTTTTAACCTTCTGCTTTCTGCTCGCTGATGTTTTCTAGACCTGTTTTGTATAGATATGTTTCTGTAGTTAGTTCTGTCTTAACTGGATGTGAAAAAATACCCAAACCAGAGGTGCACTGCTCATCAGAAAACCTCTGCACAGCTGGATGAAGATGCTTCACCAGGGGAAACCCTTGGCTTTTCACAAACTGTTCTCAACACATGAATTAGGCTCAGACCTCTGATGCAATTTCTGCTGCAGAGCAAGTCAGTGTTCCCTTCTCCAGAGGGTGAAGTGCACATGGCAGTACATAAAGGCACCAAAATGTGAGCAAGACAAAATCAAAAGGTCATCTTTGTCTCTTTGATGAGGTACAATGTCAGGAAGGGCAGTGTGTATCTAAAATATAAATGCTGGCTGCCCACAAACCACTCATAAGCATTTGTGATTTAATGGCTGTCAATAAAATAGCACTGACACCACAGGGGTGAACTATGAAGAATCCAAACCACACAGAGCAGCTTCTCCTGAGCTCCTGGCTGGATAAATTGCCTGGGTATTATCTTTGAAACCAAATTCTATTATTCCTCTCACTCATCCTCCCAGCGTGGGGGTTCTGAGGTTACTCATATTCCAGTTTCTGGGGCTGATGCTGTGGCTGCATTTAAAATGACAGAAATCACCTCCTGTAACATGAACAACCCCTGAAAACCCAGCATGGACCTGCCAGGAGCTGGAAGCCAAATAACTGCAAGAAATTGAATTCCCAGAAGTGACTCTGGGAGGGTTTTCTTCATTACAGCAAAGAGCTGAAGGTACAAAGTTTGCTGTTGGAAATCATATCCCAGCACTTCACAGCCAGATTATATCCATCTGTTATTAAAAGAAAGGGAAGCCTGGAATTTGAAGGAATGCAGAGAAAAATGGACCACAATCCATGAACCTCTATTATAACAAACACCAAGGTGTTGAGGATGTATCTATGTAGACTCCCCCCCATCTAAATCAGAATATATTCTACCTGAGGAGTAAGATTCTGAGGGACTGGATAGTTTTATAGTAAAAACCTTAATTGCTGCTATGAAATGCACTTTGGAAAATTATAAAAATATTATTATAACATTTAAAAACCCCAACAAGCCATTTATGTGATGGGTATTGATTGTGCAGCTTAGCTCTTTGGTATTCAGCTTTGCAAATGCAAACCCACAGTGAAAATAAATCTGTGTTTACCCTATCATTAATTCATCAAAAGAAAGGTAATTTATTGGTATTACCCACTCATGTGACTTTCAGGGGTTTATACAGAGAGGAAAGATCCTTCTGGATTTTGTTGTTGTTTTCCAAGGATTATCCTGCATATTCATAGAGCCTATTCCCTGCTCAGGGGGTGAGGGTGTCCAGAGTCCTCCAAAATCCTCCCTGTGCCCACTTGGCACTGCTGGGAATGGAATGGGGACAAAGCCACATCAGTGCCAGGTGCTGCTTCCCTGGAGAAGGAAATTTCCTCGCTGGAAACCCAATGGCAACAGCAGTTACCTCACACTGAGTGCCCTGGCAGAGCAAGGCCTGTTTAAAAGCTCCACAGGACATTAAAAATGTCATTGATTTTTCTCTCTTTGGCACTCAGTCAGTTCAAAAGTCAGCATAATTCAATATCTTTCTCCTGGTTCCATTAGCAAAGAAAGGAATCCATGCTTCAATCTGTGCTGCCTTATTGGAAAAAGTAATTTAATTTTACATCTGAAAGTGTGCCAACATCAGCATAAAAGCATACACTGTATACATCAGATTTAATTTATGAATTCTGCATTTTGTCAAGCCAGGATGAGATGCTGTCTAAAATCAATGAGTGTCCAAGCTCACTCTGAAAGTACTTATATATATTCTTATTATTTCAGATATTTTATGTCCTAGCTGGAGTTTTTGATGATTTCTCTCCTTGCTATAAAATATTAATGGCACAGTCTCTAGAAAAGTTCATGTTGCAGGATACTTGCAGAAGGGTTCAGGCACATCATTTATTTACCACTGATTCATGCCCAGTTTTTTCTCTGTTATAAATAAACTTCCACTGATACTTCCCTTAAGTGGAGAGGATATTCCATACAGATCTGATGTGTCAGAAATACAAGTTAAATAAGAGTCCCCCAATGCAGAGCCTCTGTTTTATCAGAGATCAGATTAACACACCCAAGTCCTCTGTCAGAAAGAAAAATGCATTTTGGTGTTATAGTTGATGACTTCATTTCAAAGAAATGAAATAAAATGCTCCACAGCAACACATACCCTGCTGTCTCCTGCAGATCATGATTAAGGCAAACAAATGTTCAATTACTTCTTTGAAAAGGGGTGAGGATGGTGCCTGTTCAAATACTCAGCTTCAGTAACACAGAGCCAGGCCCCAAACCCTGCTCCTGTTGAAGCATTTATCTTCATGTAACTGAGAAAACATCAGAATTGCAGACCAGGATTTCCAAATGACATTTGATCACTTAACTTCTTTCAACCCATTGAACAAATATCAAATATAAGGCAAAACACACCCTGGAAGATTTATGGCCACTGAGTCAGCAGTGAATGTTCCCTCGCTGCCTTCTCCCTCCTGTGCCTTGCACTTCATCACACAAATGGCTTGGGTGTTTATGCCAGATGTAAGATTAGATAATTACTCATCCAAGTCCTGCATGTCAACTCTTTTTGGTGATAAAAAATTTATTCCAAATGCCCCATTTATAATCAGTTGGCTTGCAGAATGATTCTGTTGTGCAGTGCTACATCTCAGGCTGTGATTCTGTGCGGGGACACGCTGTGTTTGTGCTGTACCAATGCCTGATGTCAGGAATTCTGGGCCTGCAAAACAGGGACAATGCTATTGACCTCTGGAAAGCAATTTCAAAGCCAATGATGAAGTGCCAGCTATTATTAATTAAGCCTGAAGTGGGGATGGAACAAGAGAACAGCAATTCCCTTGCACTGGTTCCCAGAAAATCCTGCTGCTCTTGTGCATGACGTGCAAGAGAAACAAATGAAAACAAACATGAAGAAACAATGCAGTACCTTCAAAAGTAATTTTACAGGCAGATGTGTAACTACAGGCAGGTTCAAGGATTTCCCAGTGGGGCACATTAAAGATTGGGTTGGAACCTCAAGATGACAATTACTGACACTGATACCCACAGAACAAGATGCTGGAGGGATAAAAGGGGCTCTGTGATTGGGGTGAGTGCTCTTTTAAAGGAAAAACCCTTTAGTTACTCAGAAAGATCCCATCCTAATTCCCACTGTCACTTGTCCTTTGCAGAATTGCAAAGGATAATGGCAGGTTTAGGGGTTTAGGCTTTTTCTTTAAAGGATAATCAAAATGTTTTAGCTATTCTGTTTCACATTAAAGTCCCTAATGCATTCTGTTCTACTGAGCCACATAGTTATTTCAGTCATTCTTAATAAATAACAGTTGCCAGTAGTAGTTAAGCCAACAGATCTGAATTATTTATAGTGTTGAGGAACAGAACAGCAGATAAAATACATTAGGGCTTTGGGTTGTTCTGGCCTGAACGACACAATGGCAGCATTGAGATGTTTTTCACCAGGCTGTAAAATATTCTCTTTCCAATCCTGGTTGAAAAGATTTCCTAAAGAGGCAGCAGCCAAACCTCCAGCCATCCATCTTCAATAATCACAGTCATGAACAGCAGGTGAGAGCCTCTCCCAGATCCTGCACTGGCACAAAGTTTGATTTCGTTGGACAGGTGAAATAGCTGCTTAGGATTAGTCCTAAATTATTAGAGAAAAGCAAAATGTAGGTGTTTACATACTATATAGCATGGCTCTAAACCTTCCAGTAAATTATTTAAAGGCACCCCACAGTGTTGAACTCCAATGTTTCTCTTCTCCCTTTGCCTATAATCCACCCTCCCTTCAGCTGGGAAATGCAAAGATATCACCTACATTTTACAATGGCAAATCCAGCTTCACATTCCAGGCTGCAGCATGGAAATCCTGGGATTTTAAGAGGCCACATCATGAAACATTGAACACACAAAAAGCAACAGGGACAGAAATTATCTTGACATTAACTTGACAAATGATGTTACACACATGTTGAATTTAATGCTCTTTGTAGCTTCAAAGATGCATTCCAGCATCTGTGCTGATGGGATAATGTGCCTGGGTGGTAATTTGTGGGAATATCTGGCTTTCCCACCTTGTGCTGCCATCACAAGGGACTGCAGCAGTGGAAAATTCACTGTACAATCAACTCACAAGGAGAATCGTGCCCACAAATGCCAAGGAGAGATTTACACTCAGATGCTGCAGGGAGAAGAACTGGGGGAGTAGTTGTAGCAACATAAGCTTCAACCAAACAGTTTTCCTTTTATAGCTCACCTTCCACTTCCTATATGGATCTATTTACAGCAGGAAATGCTGCAAATTGTAGCATCTCTAAGGAGTAAAAAGAATTTGAAAAGAACAAAAAAAAAAAAAAAAAGGAGAAAATCTGGAGAGGTAAAAACTCAACCAAACTTCCTTCTATCAAATACTGATGAAATAGAGGAGGAATAACACTGAAATAGGGGAGGAATAACACTGAAATAGAGGAGGAATAACACTTGGAGGCCATGCCAGGTTGTTAAGGGCTCTGGAAGTGGCTCCAGGACATTTCAGCCTGTGGGAATGAGGCACAGCATCCCAGGGAAGGACAGGCTCAAGGGACAGGGTCCCTGTGCTCCCCTGCTCCCTCCTCTCCCTGTTCCCAGGTTTATTGAGGATTTGCACTCTGAGCTTACTGAGGTGGGGGAATTCTATGAGGTCCAAAGCAGGGGAATGTGGATTTCCACAGGGCCAGGCAGGTCCTGAGCCCATGGAGCAGAGCCTGCCTGCAGTACACAGTTAAATTTAGCTCTTCTTGCTCACAAAGGCTCCAGGAACTGATTCCCAACAAGCTGGGGATGTTTCAAACAATTCTGCAGTGCTGTGGCCTCTCTCCTGTCCTAGAAGGTACAGAGAATAATTTAAAACTTGGGAGAGATGTCTTAAAATTATTCCCAGTTCCATTTAAAAACAAATCTGTGCACATATTCCAATCACTGTTAAAAGGTGAACTGAAAAAAATAAAAGGCTGTGACATTTCATAGTGTGACATTACAAATCTCACCAGATTATGGACATTGGTTCTCTACCCTGGACTTCTCAATACTTCACAAATTCTCCCACACAAACTCTGCCTATTCACCACAATCTGGGGCTTTGTTTATGCAGCATAATCAGTCTTTAAGTCTTATTTGTTCCATTTGATTTTCTGTGAGATGGGCACGTTCCCATCACCCATTTCAGAGGTGACAACGCTGCTCATGTAAGAATTACCCAACAGCTCTGCTTTCCCTCTCCCCCTGCACAAAGGAGATTGTCAACTTTTCCCTAAGCTTATTATCAAACCTGTGATCTCTTCAGAAGAGGCACAAGCTCTAAATATAAGAAAGAATCTGTTACATAATACCCTGAGCAAGGAGCACACAAGAGCCTGTGGACAGGACCAGCCTGAGTGAAAAGGGAGGAAAATCTGGGACTTTACCCAGTGCCAGGGCTTGGGTCTGTCCTGTGCAGAGCCAAAGCACAGAGAACATGGAATAATGTGCAAAATTTCAGGGTTTATCCCTAAGAACATGGAATAATGTGCAAAATTTCAGGGTTTATCCCTATGGAAGGTAAACAAATGCAAACAGGTGCCATTGTCTGGAAGTTGATTCGGGATGTGGCAGAAATTTACTCAGATCAGAAGAAATCTTCCTCAAACATGAGCAGGACTTGTTTGAAGCTGGGTTGTAAATAATGCACTGGTGAGGACTGACTCAGCCCATGATGAGGAGGCTGAAAGCTGCTTCCAATGGAGCAGTGGCACAGCTCTAATCAGCACTTAAGAGAGTTCCTCAGGAGCCACACTATCAATTACCCTGGTAATACATATTCAGGGAGGCAGGGAGAGCAGACAGAGAGAATAGCAAATCAAAACATTAATAAAAAATAAGGAACCTTTGGAGACAAATGATTATCTTCTATGTCTACAGTGCTTTGTGCATTCCCAAAGGATTTAGAATCTAAAAATAAATGATTACTTCTAGCAGCACTGACATCCAAGCTACCTTGGATAAAAAGCAGCAAATTGCTAACCATGGATAGCAACATTACACAACTGTTTTGAACAAACAGCAAGAAATGGACCATGCTGGAAAGAACAGCAGGTCTCTACACAGAAATTGAGGCTAAAATGTAACCAGAATAATGTGAATATCACCTGTAATGGGATAAAAATGACAACTGTCTGCCTTGATATCTCATCCTCCAACTCCATCATCCTTCTCTCACCATTCTTTAGCACCACACTGAGACACTGCCTTGAAGGAAAATACTCAACATCTGCAGCTGAAATACATTTAAATACATATATAAATATATGTATATACACACACATATATATGTGTTTAAATATGAGCAATCACCACAGATTCCTTGAGAAAAGCAAGAGCAAAGATTCCTGGAACAGATAGAAGATCAAAGGTCACACAAAATTTTAAAAGAACAAAAAAAAGGAGGAAATCTGGAGAGGAAAAAACCCAACTAAAATTCCTTCTATCAAATACTAATGAAATATGTCGCTAACACAGAAATTACTAAAACCCCAGGCCAAGTTATGTTTTGAAAATAAATTAAATCAATTCTGTCCCCAAAACACACACTGGTAATGATATTAGTAGAGAAAATCATCTAACAATGATTAAAAAAATGAAGAACCAAATGGAGCTCTGCAAGGCACAGTTCTGGACTGAAGGGAGCAGTGAATTAGAATAGTAATTATATAAACACAAAAGAACAAATCCAGGAGGAGGCAATCAAGGAAAAGTAAAACAAGCAGATTTTCTTAGATGGAGCAGAGATTTCTGTGAAAGAGTTTAGAGAAGAGCCATGAAAGTGAAAGAATTTTTAACTGTTAACAAAGCACCAAATATTAAAAAAAACAGTATTCCAAATGCACCCTGGAAATTGCAATGATTTTTGCTGGGTTTATCTGTAAAACACTGCTAATAGCACAGAATTGGATCCATCAGAAGCACAGGCAGGCAGCACCAAGATTCCTCAAGGGCACAGAGTTTTTAAATCCAAATGCAGGTGGTTCACCCACCCCAGTGAGCTCTTTAATGAGGCATGGAGGCAACAGCAGAGACACAACTGCCACGGGTTAGACTGAAAAGAATGGAGCAAGGAAGAAATAAAGATTAGGAACAGCAGCTGAGCTCTGAGATAACACAGGAGAAGTTAGTGTTAAAGCAGGATTTGAGTTTAATAAGGCAGCAGTGGTAAATTGGAAGATGTAACATGATAGGAGGCTGAGCAGTGCTCCCAGGTCTGGGGCTGACAAATGACACCTCTGCCAGCAAATCATTTAATCCCTGCACCTCCATCCATCTAGGAGACAAAGAGCTTCATTGCCTTAAAACTTTGGAAGAGTTCCATGAAATTTAATTTATTAATGCCTGAAAACTATGCTTTAATCCTCAGATGGAATGGGCTGGGGAAGGGCAAGGTATTTACAAAGTTACCACTGCCTCATCAAATATTTTTGTATTTTCTTCAGTGAATCCTCATCTGTTTCTGTTCTGTTTCAGCTCATGATTCCACAGCATGTCCTGACTTACAGATGTTAAAAACCAATAATGGACTGATGGCAAAACACTCGCTTTTATCAAAACTTGGTGTTTTCTAATATTTAATGTGGGGTTTTTTTTAAACAGGGCTGGTTATGTCATCATCAGCCATCCCATATTTTTGCTGAAATCATGTATTTGATTTGTAGATTTTTAGTAGCACCAAAGACAGGCAGAAAATCCCTTCGTTCCCAAGTAAAGCTCAGCAAGGCTGGAGCCTGAGCTCTGATTTCCTTTCACCTGGCTGAGATGGCAGCAAATGAAAATGCTCAGGACAACAAAATAGAGACATAAGAAACCAGCAAAGAAAATCAAAAGTGATGCCCACAAGAGTGGAAGTGACCTCACTGTGCCACTCAGAGGCAGGCAGAGCAAGGTGTCACCCACAGGGACAGCCTGTGGCAGCAGGGCTGAGAAATGCACTCAGGGAAACTTCCCAGGCTCCCTGCTGCCAGCTGAATATTAATTCTTGATATTTAGGAGAGCTTGTCAAGAACAATTGCACTGTTCCTCCTGAGCCTTCAGCTCAGAGTCACCATCACATTCTGGAGAGGTGAGCTTCATTTAGGCAGCACAGAAAGGGAAATTACCTGGGGTTTATTTATTTATTTATCAATAAAGAATCATTTATTATTAACGTTATATTTATTTGATTTTTATTATATAATATTTATTAGAAATATTACAAATAATTCTCACATCTTCTCTTTTTTAAAAAAATATGAAAATGTCATTAATCTTCACAAGGATCAATCATATTCCTGGGCATGAAAGAAAGAGGTTTTTATGTTTGATGGAGAATTTTGAATCTCTGGTGCTCTCCCTCTCCTGCAGGAATGGCTCAAAGGAATAAAGGGATATTCCTTTAGTATTCTTCCTCCTGCAAAATGTATTGCCCCAATCTACCTAGCAAGGAAACTGGAAAAACTGGAAAGAAATATTAGCATTTAGAGCCATTTCTTAAATCCAGATCTCATCTTGTCAGAAAGAAAATGTCCATTTTAATAGCAAGTTTTATTTAGGCTGAAAAAGGAATATATGTGGCCCTTTTCGTACATATGTTCAGTTTAATGTGATGTCAGTTGAAAACAAAAGTGAATATTACTGATTTAACACCTCAGTGATCAAAGCTCTTCTCTGACGCAGGGAACAAGAAAAATTAACAGAGAAAAGAGCAGAGGACATGAAAAATGTGCAGGGAAAAGAACAATAAAGTACAATAAGACACATCTGAGTAACTGCTCAGCTTCTGATATCTGCAAAACCTGACCAAGAGAGAAAGAGAGAGAAAGAAAGAAAGAAAGGAAACAATTAATGGAATGATTGAGATTAATTTGAGTACTTGCTGCTGCAATAATTAAAGACTTCTCTCTTATCATGTGGATGTCTCAGGCACCCCATTCATGAGGGAGATGGACACACTGATAGATTTTATTTTCAAGTTGAAATGGATTTCTCTTCCCTTGCAGCCACTCTGGAATATAATGAAGGAAAATAGTGCAGAAGACTGATAAGAGCAAAACCAGTGAATAACATTTAGTCAGGACTGCAAGAATTCTGCATCCTGAATCCACCTTTGATAAAGGAGCAGCAGGAATTGGACATTTCTGTCTTTTCCAGGGATTTTTCACTCTCCCACATCCCAGCCCTTGCCCACAAAATTAAAACAAACTCCTCTGGTTCCAAGGATGACAATGAACAGAGAAGATCTCCCAGTATTTTCTTTGCACATCTTTCCAAGTAGAACTCTCCTCCAAAAGGGATTGTTGTGAAATGAAGAAAAAGACAAGAAATGTGAAATGGTCAGGAAATAGGGGAAATTAGAGGATTAAAATCCCTGACTGTACTCCAGGTTGTCCCAATAATCAATCTATATCTGTTTCTCTCAAAACCTCCCTATTGGAATAAAATATTATAAACCAGTCTCCCTGTTGAAATATCGTATTTTTAAAAATCGAAAGTAGCAACCAATTAAAAAAATAAAAAGAAAGTAAACCCCCAGATTTCTCACTCCATGTATTTAATATGAGGTTGTTTCCTGATGAAACCCTTGGTAAGTGGGAGTACTCAGGGAGACACTTGGATTTACATAAATTTGGGAGAGAAAAATGCTGTTAGAGTAAGTCCATGGCATGGTTGGGATTGAGTCTTCCAGAGCAGAAATTACTCCAGGCTGCACAGAGACACAGTGCTGAGTCTCAGGCAAAATTCATAATTAACTTCAGAGTATGTCCTTAAATTCAATCACTGCCCTCCCCTTTACAACATTAGCACAATATTTACAGGTTATTCATGCACAATATGCCAACTCTAAGTTCTTCTGAGTTCATTTTACCATTGCCACACAGATTTTAAATATGACTCCCTGCCATTGCTGATAATTTGATTTTTACCCTTTTAAAAGGAACAGTACACATATCACAGCAACACTCAGCAGTTAATACAATTTAATGCAAAACTACACACAATTTTCAAAATGGATAGTGGAATTTATTTAAGAGTTCTGCTAGACTCAACTTGATATACTGCATCATCATACAGGGGAATAGGTAATAACTTAGGATTTTTTCTTCATAATGGCCAGTAAATTCAAATTCTAATAGATCTTCTATAAGAAATTCATCTGTTAAAGACCCAGGTGCAGCATAAGCCACTCACCAGAAGGCACCAAGGTTCTCAGCTTGGCAAATGCAGAAGAGATTTAAAAGAATCATCCATTTGCTTTTTTTGGCACAAGAATCCAAACATTCCATGAGCAATTTCCAAGAGATCCACGATGGAAACAGCAAGGAGCACACCCAGCAATGCCTGGTGGAGATTTTACCAAAAGGATGAGGGAAAGTGGCAGAACCAAACCCAAATGTTCCCCACAATTCTCCTGGGCAAGGTGTGCTCTGCAAGCCACTCCTGTCTTTTTTGTTTTTGTTGTTAGAATTTAGCTTCCATTTGAAGGAACAAAAATAAAACCATAAGCACCCAAACCAAAGCACATTTAGATTTGAAAAGAAACGTGTAAGATGAATGCATGAAGGTTTTGGAGTAGAAAGCAGCAGATGGCTGCAGAGGGACTGCACGCCCCAGTTCACTCCTGGGCCCCTGGTGACGCCAGCAGAGCCCCCAGAGAGTCCCAGCCCCAGGATCTCAGATTATCCCACGTGTGCTGCAGGGGAGAGGCCTTGCACAGCCTCACCAAAAAGCTCCTCGAGCTGCAGCCACTCCATCCATCCTGTAATGCCGACAGGATCCAAGGATAATGTTTATTTTTTGATATACTGGTCTCCGTCCAAATTACTTCTGCTGCAATAAAGATTTGTTAAAAATGCAAATCAGAGAGCAGTGAGAAGGGTCAAAAGTTTAGCAAATGAATAAATGATGACTGAGAGAACACCAGAATTCACACATGGAGCCATGAGGCCCATGAAGGCCTCATGAAGACTTGGGGTTGTTTCCTGTGCTGATGAGGGAGGGATGAACTGGCTGAAAGATTCACAGGAGGGGTTCAGAGTGGGCAGAAGGAAAACTTTCCACCTGTAGCTCCCATCACCAGAACTGGAAGAGCCTTGCAGAAAGAGGCTGTGGGATCTCCACTGCCAGGATTTGAGGTGAGGTCAGAAAAGGAGCTCCCAGGATGGGTTTTAGATTTAGTGAGTTCTACCTTGAGTAGAAACATGGACTCAATGACCTCCTGAGCTGCTTTTCAGCCCTATTTTCTATGGTTTTTCTATTCTATTAAAAAGATGTGAAATTTCCCTTAGCTCTTTTCCTTAAAGGAAGGAGGGTAATTCAAGAGGCACTGGATCTCCAGAGCATAGTCCTTAATTAATTAACCTGCTAAGGTAACCTGCAGTCACATTGTGCAGTGTGCTGTGTGTGCCCCCTCCAGCTCCTGCCCTACATTCCAGTGTCTTCTGCCTCTGGAATGTGGAGCTGGATCACACAGAGTGGTGTGGCCTAACTCTCTGAAATCCACGGGAATTGAGGTGACTAATTAGGAATTGTAATCAGGCCCTTAATCCAAGGCAACAGAAAGACATTGCCTTTGGAATCCGATTAGCTGCTTAATAATTCAAACCAGGCACCCAATCATGTATTGACTGCCTGGGAAAATCATCTTTTTCTGAGGCTCAGTCTCACATTTCCACTGAACTTCCAAGGAAGGAGAAGCCAACCCTCAGCCAAAGCAAAATCCACGAGGCTTCTATGCTGGATGTGACATTTTGGGCTTCTCAGTCAGGGCTGTAAAATGCTGCAGGACTGAAGGACCAGCACTTCTACCTCTGTTTGTGAGGAATGATTTTGTAATGATTTCAATTCTGAGATTTCTCTGCCCTATTTTAAAAAAGTTTAAATCATTTTTTAGGGTGGCATCTCTCTCACAGGCAGATCTTTGGGTGCATTAGTGACAACAGCCTTTGCTGATCTCCTGTTTTATCCCAGCAGCTGAGAATCAGAACTGAGAGACTTAATTACTGCACCTTTCAATAAGGATTTCATTTTATTTTTGTTCTTTCTGCTGCAAATGCCCATGAATCAGAAGGTCACTTTAAGCAGAGAATTCAATTTAATTATACTCAAAGGCATTTTTATCATTAAACAGGTCAACTTATTAAAAAAATATCTTGATTATGAATAATGGAAAGCCTGGCAGGCAATCCAGGAGAGTTTCACTCTGAAAGCTCCCACATCCATTTGTTTAGATTTGTTTACTAAGCACTGGGCAAGGTCCCACTGAATGAACATGACAGCATTAACTGAAACTGCATTCAATATTTAATTGGAAGTAGATTTTCATGCTTATTTATAGATCTTTTTTTTTAAATGTGATTATTTACCAGTATTTGTAAATTGGACTAATAATTCCTAATAAAGGCAGGGGATGAGAAAAGCCACTGAGAATATGACAGTGAGCTGGTAAATCCCTTCCCAAGGTGCAGTGATTCCATAAATCAGGCCCATCCTCAGCCAGGATTGGATCCTTGCTCAGGTAGGAAATGTTTTAATTACATGCCAGGGAGGATGTCTCTGATGGACTATCCTCATGTGAACCACTTGGAAATAGAAAAATCCATGCTGTTCATGAAAGCCTTGATGTGCAACACAGAAGAGAGTAAACATTCTGGAGAAAAACCATTCTGGATAGGAGGGAACAGAAGAAAAGCAAAGCTATTTTCATGCCTGGGTCTTTTCAAGGCAAGCATTTGCATATTTTTGCTCTATTTCGTATGCAACTCCGTGTAACATGATTTCTGTGCTATTTATAAGGCTAAGTAGTCAAGTAACTGTGTTTTATATATCCCCTTCCTTTATGCTCCCCATTTTCGTTAACTCTTTGTTTTCTAATAGTTCAACAGGCCCAGCATTCATTTATTTATGTAACTCTATGGTCAATGCTAATTTAAAAACGGGTTGTTATTTTTAACCACTTGCTGTAAGTATAAAAAAGAATTAATTCCATTATTTTAACCTAAAGGCTTTAAAATATAATCACACAAGGATGGAATGGAAGAAATAAATTCAAGTTTTTACTGAGTTCCAAAAGGTTTTTACCTTCATCTTTTTGTCCTCATGACACAGAAAGGGAATCAAACTGCAGATATGAAAGCTATTACCTGAAAGGAGCCTGATTGCAAAGGCAGCTCCTCTCTGGACCTGGAGGCCTTGGAACACTTCCCTCATTCACCCGGGATTGCTTTATGACCCTGATCATAGATAACCACAGAGACACAGATATCTCAAATGGAAGAGCTAGAAGCAATTGCTGTTCTTGGAAGAACAGAATTCTGTATTTTGTATTTTGCTGCTTCATGGAGGTATCCAGACACAAGAGCAGCAGCTCTCAGAAGCCACAAAGACAACGTGGCATTACCATAACCCTGGATTCTCATTTTTCATTCTCAGCTTCCTTTTCTACATAAAATCAAACATCCCACAGCTACAGCACCGCAGAACTGTCAGAAAAACCAGGAGCACGTGGATTTTATTTGCCATAAATTGTTGCTTATGGCAGACAGAGCTTGGTGGGTGTTTGGTTTTATCAGGAGGATAGGATGCAATATCAGGATGCATTATCTTCCTCTAAATACAGAAGTTTATTAAAACAGGAATTTATCCAGTTCTCACATCAGTTCTGCTGTTCCTTTCTCTCCCATGGCCTCATCTCTTTCCTCTCCCAGCTCTGAGGTTGTTCCTCTCCTGTCCAGACTGGAGAAAGCAGCAGATTTCCTGGTGATGGATTCATCTGCTGCTCTCTACTGATCTATTTTTGCTCAGATGATTCAATTTAATGTTCCTGCAGTGTACAAGGCTGACCTAAGCTCTCTCAGGTGATGACCTAAGGAGTACCATTACTTTTATCAGTCATAAAAAATTTCCAAGATAAAGTTTCTTATGGAAATAAGTCCAAATGAAAGAAAGAAACAAGCAGTGAAAATACACAAACCTCCTGCTGCAGTGTGACACTAAAATGTGCTTAATATTCTCCAGTTAGGTCTCATGACTGCTTACATTCATTTTCCAGCTATTAGATAGTTGATCATTGTTTGTTTGGACACAAGAGCAAAGACATTTCAAATGGCACAGCACTTGGATATTTAATTGGAATTCTCTGTAAGAATTTGCCATTTTTTGGTTGCAATTCTTACAAATTCCTGAGTAGCTCTGTAAATAAGGTCACCACAAAGAAATTGGGCTGTGTGTGAACAGAAGAGAGCAGTACTTGGTTCTCGTGCTGCCTCCTCACCCTCTTTGCTTGCAGCCCTCTCTGTCCATGGCTTTGGCAGGTGGCAGTGCCAAGAATCCCAGTGATGTCACCTCTGTCACTCGACACCTCCGAGGACACCGTCCCTGTCACCTCCGCACTAACGAGGAGCACGGGGTGCAACAGCACTTCCCAGACTCTGGGGGAGGTAAAGGAGCAGCAGAGGCAAAGCAGGAGCAAGGGCTGCTGGCGATGGAAAGCCCCAGTTTCCCCCAAAATCCAGGAAAATACAGATATGAGCTGGGAGTTTGGGGTCTGGGCTGTCCTTTCTTGCATTCCACTGGAATTTCACTGTGGTGGCTTCTGAGCCCTGCAGAAAATGCTCCCTGACCCAAAGAATTCACAATTTCGATATTGAAATTGTCAGTTAGAAGGAGAGGAAAGAAGGACAAGAGAAATGAAGCATTAAAGGCATGAAAAGAATAATGATTTGCCACCCAGGTTAGTCCCACTGTTTGGGAGGGAGATTTCTGTTCAAATATTGTTTAGATCATTATGATGAAATTAGGACAGGTAAGAAGAGCAACTTCCAAACACAGAGGTCTGAACCACAAACAAATTGTGCTGCAAATAAGCAGCCTCAGAATGATAAGATTTCTAGTGAAATATTAGTCCTGCTGCCACATGTGTCAATCCCTAAACTTAGGGAAAGGAACACCCAGAATATCAATTGGACTCAAGGCAAAAGCAGCTGCAAAGCAAAGAATGAGCTGATTTGACACTTGCTAAAAAAAGTCCATTAATCAGAGGAGAAATATTTATGCTTTCAAGTGAGAATACCAGACTTGAAAAACCAAATATCTGCATAAATTCCTCATTGTATTTCCAGACTTTCAGCCACAACACAACTATTGCTGTGAAAAATGTGATTATACAAGTTTGTGTGTGTGTGTTAACAATTAGTGAGAGTAGAATTAAGAGATGTCCCACACTGAGAGATCTAAAAATGTCACACAGGTAACATGAAGAGTATTTCAAGCTGACCCTGGACCACTGATTAAAACCAGCTCATGTTTCATGTCATCCAGAATGGGTGGATATAACCTGCAAGCTGGAATTCATTTTATGCTGCATAATTTCTTCCTATTAATTCTGAGTGGTTCTTTAAAAAGCAAATTATTTGCCATGGGTATTTTTAATGGGAATTTTGAAAAAAATAGCCAATATCTAATCTTAAAGTTCTCCTGAATTTCTGTTGCTATAACAACGCTTGCAAACCTTTTTCCTGTTGAGGACATCTGTAGCTATTTTTACAGGCAACAGCTGGATTTGTCTGTCTGAATTTCACTTATAAGAAAAAGTGTTTTCTTTGCTACCTTTGAACAAGCTTTTAACACAATGACAAATGTCAGAGCCCAGCAGGCTCAGTAGCTGAATAATCTGGTATAAAACATGTATTACATAGCAAAAAATGTAAATGAAGCAACAATTTGATGAAAAGTAGTGAGAGTCTCACAGTCCCCCCATGCACAGACAGATTTAGCACTGGAGCAACAAGGGCACAACAAGTCTTTAGCAATGAGACCTTGATCACAGGAGGTGCCACCTTTGTACTTTAAATTTGTCTAAAATTGACCAATACAGAAGAGCAAGAGTCTGACTTGCAATTTCCTGCAGAGCGAGGTGTGCCAGGCACCTGGGAGCATCCAGCATTCTGAGATGCCCAAATGCACTGAAAATCCAACAGCCAGCCCTCCTCATCCTTCTCTAGAAAACCTTCTCATACAACAAGAACAACAAATCCAGTCAGTGGTGAACATGGAGATGTCTCCATAAATAACTGAGCTCTCTCAGCACCTTCAGGATTAGGCCTTGTGTGATCTTGCCACCAAATTTTTGATAGCTGTAAGACTGGAGAGAGAAATTTGGAGCTCAGACAACCAGGGAACACCCAAATTGGCATTGAGAAAAGGCCATTTTAGTTTAAAACTCCACTTTATGTTGTGCAGGATGTATTTATTATTCTTGTTATTGCACATAATTTAGAATATAGGATCATTAGCACGGATCCCTGGAGTGAATTGTTTGAGGATTAGGGAGCAATGAATGATATCCTAATGCTGATTCCAAAGCTCTGCTCCCATGTGTGGGGAGAACCTGCTGGAAGCTGAACCTGCGCCCCCAGGCACAGCAGCTCCAGTGGTGCAGAGCCTTTCAGAGTACAAGGAGTCACAAAAGGCTCTGTGGATTCCTGACAAATTCTCTCCTGCTGTTTCCAAAAAGACCTGTTAGTGATGAACTGAAATCACAAACAGAAATAGCACTGGGACTCTGCTGGGGTATTGGAAATACACAGTATATGAATTTACAGAGGCAGGATCTGCACCTATGCCTGGGGCACAGGGATTTGGAGAATATTTGCTTTATTTTTCAAACAAAAGAGAGGAAGGCATGACATTTTGTGAGCAGGGTCCTGTATCTTTTATTCTTTCTGATTTTAGCTGTAAATACATAATTACTGTAAATGCATTCAACTCCTACACAACTTCTAAAGCAGCCCAGAACTGTTCCTGTTCGTGTGCTGATCAATAATTACCAATTTCATGCAGAGACAGGTAAATTGCCAGAGCCTCACCCCAGGACACTTCGTGTTCAGACAGACGCCCACGGTTTAAAGGCAACAGTTTGCAACACAAGAGGCAAAACCTGTCTGAAAGTTTTTCTTAATAATTTGCTTCCAGCTGATTGCTCACCACACTTAGATGTACGAGTTGCTACTGCAAAAGTCCTGAGTGTGACTTGGATGTCAAGGAGGTTTACAGCCCAGTGGCAGACAATAGTTTTGTTGACACTTTCTAAGCTGAATTTATGGGAGAGCTTCCTGAAGAGAGAAGTATTCAATTACCCAGTAAATATCAAAGAACGTGCTGGGTGCTGCTGTTCTTGCCTTGGACAGGAATTCCAGCCTTTGAAGTGTGACCTTTTGTTCAGGCCTGCTGGAGTCTGTGTTGAAATTGTGTGCAGGAGAATTGGACACAGTGCTGAGCTTAGGAGTGATTTCCATGCAGGTTTGTCCACAATGCAGGGAGCAGCACAGAAAGCAGAGACTGAAAGGCCCAAGGCAGCAGTTTTTCAACAATTCTCTAAAAGAACAAACCAACTTCCCCCAAAAAAAGATTAAGACAGGGATATGAAACAATTGAAATTCAATATCTGAACTCTGCCAGGCTGAGGAGCACCTGGGTGCTTTGCTGTTGTTAGCAAGGGAATAAAGAAAATAATACAGAGAATAAAACAGCCTTGGAATGCAGCCAGGAGAAAGCAGAGAAATTCTGTCCCAGGATTCATGATCCATGGGAAGGCTCTTCTGAAATTCCACTCATTAATTGATTACTCTGTTATCTTCAAGATATGAGGCCAACAGACCCAGCAAGGTGCAGGGATGGGACAGGATGGGCACAGTGGAAAGCAACTTATTTGTTAGGATATGGTAAAAAACAAGTAGTTCAAGCAACTTAAAGAATTGGAGAATGACCTTGTGTTAATCAGGTTAGCATGCCCAAGGGAGTGGGAGGGAAATCTCTTTACTTAATAAGATCAGTCTTGATTTTAGAGATAATAGGGACATAATTACAAATTGGTGAGGATGATGTGACCTCCAACCCATCTTTTAAATCCTCATCTCCAGATACCTAATGAAGCCAGTGAAAGTGGAAACTAAAATGGAGTAAGGAGTGATGATCAGAGCCAATGGCTGGTGGAAAAGTCTTCAATAACAACCACACTGAATTTTGAGGAACTGGAAGAAACATTTTAACACCACGTGGAAGAAGATCTATATGCAGCAAAACCTTTTAACACATCTTGTAAAGCAAATTACTTCAATACACTCCCACTTTAACAGTGTGGTTTGCAGCTTTAACACACAAAATGAGAGCAAACAGAGAGAAAATGAACTGGTCTTTCTTTGAGGCAACCTCCACACTCATCTTCTTGGATAACCTTCCAAAATTGTGGCCTTTTCTGTCTACTATTTATATTTCCTGTGGCTGCTATGATGGGTTTTGGAATAAACTCTCAGCAATCAATCTTTAGAAACACAACAGGACTTGGGTTTTGCACCAAGGGATGCAAACATCTGTAACCCTGCAGATGCTGCCATCTGCTCAGCCATTAGAATTTGTACCCACAAATATAAAACTCTTCCAGGCACTATAAATACCTTTGGTTTCATATTTTGGTGATTTTATGAAGGTTTTAAAAATCCAAACCTTATGCAGAAGCATTAGAAAAAATAGATATGTTAGAAAAGGAAGAGAGAGGTTTAGAATGGCTATTGGGAAGGAATTATTTCCTGAGAGGGTTTAAATTGCAGAGAGGATTTCTCCAGCAGTGGCTGACCTTGAATTAGGCCTCAACACTTTAGAAAACACTTTTGAATTTACCTCATTTCCAGACCATCAGCATTGAAAACACATGAGTGACACTGATCCCCCATGTGCTGAAATTCTGACAGTTTTACCTTTAAACAGCAGGATCAAAGTAACACCAAAACATTACTAAATCTCTCTACTACCATTTTTCCAGATGAATTATTTAATAGCAAAACCAAAGAAAAAAATTCTAACCCAGTGACTTCAAGATGACATTGCTCTCTGTTCCCAGTTTCTGTGTGATCCTCAAGCTGAAATCAAAAGTTGCTCCATAAATTTAATGCTATTTAAGAAACCTAGGGTTTAAAGAAATTTAAAGCAGAAATAACAATAGAGGATGGCTAGGGAGAAAAAAGAAATCGGTGGAAAGCCATGAAATTTCTCAGTGTTCCATCCTTCACGTCACAAATAATCTCTCTGGAGATATAAACACACAGGCAAAATTCAATTAATGCTTTCAAACTGACAAGAGTGGTTAGAAATAATAAAATTAAGCCTTTTCAATCAGAAGGCATTGCCAAAAGGTGCGTCCAGTGAAGGCCAGCACTGATTCCAAGGCCTGGGAAGGATCCACTTAATGAGCCCAGAGGGCTCCTAAACCTGCTGGGTCTGTCCTGAGCCATCCCCTCCTGTCAGAGCTCCCTGAGGTGCTGGAAGCTCTTCCCACATCTCCTGGCTGGAGATTGTTTGGCTGTGATATATTTCTGTGGAATAATAGGGAAAAAATGATGGAAAATGTGAAGATTGCAGGCATGTTCCCTGGAAAAAACATATTTGATCACAGGAAGCAATCCTGACCTATGAATTCCTTACTAAAAGAAGTTCTTCCCACTGTTGCTTCCAATTTATGCTCATTTTGAGATGAATCCAACCAAAAGAAGGGAGAAAAGAGGGGAAACAAAACAAGAATTCTGTTGAAAAAATACCAAGGCACTATAGAGAGAGTTTTTGTGTTGTTATGGAAACCCAGAAAGCACAGCTAGGAAAAAGAAAAGGGAATAAAGAAGCAATTTCAGCTGCAAATATAAACATGTCCTTGCTTCCTGGAAAAAGTCCTTCCAAAGGATTTTGTTGATGCTGTGCACCCAAGCAACTGAAAACTACAAATTCTTCCCCAGAGAAACACAGATAAAAATTGGAAATCCGCTGTAATAAAATAATAAACAGGACAAGGGAGAAAAAAGCAGATGGAGTTATCAAAGTGTTGTTTTCACACCCACAAAGAAGCAGTTTGCTGAAAATGCAGAAAACTTCAGACATTCTGTTTTAAGTAATCAGTAGAGTGGTGGAAAAGGACAGGATTCTGTATTTATCTGGAGAAAAATAGTTCTCTGCTCCTCTCCCACATTTGTATTTGTATTTCATACATTTTGAGCAGCTAGCCAAAGAAATAATTCTGTTCTCTGAACATAAATTACTTAGGAAAAATTGGTTGTTTTATTTAAAGCAACTCTGAATATGCAGAATAAAATGCAAAAATGTCCATTATCTGTTAGTCTATAGTGCTTTGCACATGAAAAGTTAATTTAAATGTATTTCCTGACACAGTCCTAAGTTGCATCCAAAAAGAATGATAATTAAGTGCACTGATATAACCAAGCTTTGGCTTTAAAACTCTCATTCTGTCATTAGGTAATTGTTAATGAAATGGCACAAACCAGTCCTGCTAATGGCATCATGCTCTGGTGTACCTGGATAATCTGCACTGCTCAGGCATCCTGCACCTTGGCACTTCAGGATCAGGGTGGATCTTTTAGGGAAGAGCACCCAAAAGTGGCCCTTTCCCCACAGAGGGAAAACTCCTGCTCTGCCCTGAAAACTCCTTCCACTGCTTGAGAAAGAAAAGAAAAGGATTTATTACTTGTAGCAATGATCACCTGCTTATGGAAATCAACAGCAAGACTAGAGAGAGTTCATTCAGTTCTAAATATTCATCAATTCTAAATATCCAAGGGGTGGATTTTCAGTGAGGCCTCAGTGGTTTTGGCACCAAACCTCCTGCCTGCACCTCCAGAGCAGTGGCTGCTGCTGAAGGGACAATGGGCAGGAAATCCACTGCACATCCAAGAAGCACTTCTGCAAATCAGCTCATCTTTGAGAACAGTTTCTCTTCCTCACCAAAACAAAACACCAAAAAAAGAAAAATCCCCCAAGGGCAGCAGACCACAGAGTTCACATTATGGACCCAGTGACTTCTAAATTCATTCTGGAAAGAAAACCATTTTTACTGCTGCCATACATCACTCACCCAGCTCAGGAGCTTTTTTCTCCCTGCAGGGCAAAGTCTCTTCATCCTCACTTCTGTCATTTTAAACCACAGAAGGGAACAAACCACACACCTCACACTGGGGGTTTATTCGTTCTTACACCAAATTTTCAAGTCATTTTGTGGCTGGGAACAATGAACTCTGGGATCTGAACTGTGCTGTACCAGTTAGGGAAAATCACTGAGCTCTTCATGCACATAGATTTGTACATAAATAAATAAAAATAAAAATCAAGCAATAATCACAGAGATGTTATCATTGTAGTTTTAGAAAAAGACTGAACTGCACTAAAGTACTGGGATTAACTTTGGTTTGTTAATTCCATGCTCTTCAAATACCTTTGCCTCCAAATTCCTGCCAAACCCCTTAATATTCTTTTAGTAAAGCTCAAAAATAGAAATATGGATCATAGCAGGATCTAGTGTAGGACTTTCTTGAGGGAGAAACAGAACAGGTAAAGGAAATTAATGTGATTTTTCAAACTGAAACATTTTACCTCATTTTATGAGGATACTCACAGTTTCTTCAGCAACACCCACAAAGCCAAGGTCTTATATATTTAAGACCAATAAAATACTCTCACCTCTCTATATTTGAGCCACTGCCTCTCCAGAAATACAGTTTGAAATTCTAACATTCCCATTGAACATCCTGGTGGGCACCTTCACTGCCAGGTCTGAGCCAGGAGCAGAAGAATTGCAAGAAAGAACCCAGAAAATGTATTTTCCTTTGGGTCAGGTGGGAGCAGGGCTGGAGAAGCCCCAGGATGGTGTCACTGCTGCCATCCTGTTTCTCCTTTGGGGTACAGAATTCGTTACAGTCTCTGCCATAAAAGATACAATGCACTGATTTATCCCTAATTAAGGATGGAGTGCAGAAACAAGATTTGATTGTTATTTACCTTTCCACATCTGTCAGCCTCTTTCAAATACAGTGATTTGAAAGGGGAGAAGAAACCTCACTAATTGCTCTCAGAGCTGTGTGAAGAGTTCAGGCTTTCTGTTTTTGGGTTTTTGTAGGGAAGAGCTGTGTTTCAGATGTAGTGTGTGTTGCTATGGTAATTATTATTTTACTGAATGGTATACATTCAGAACTGATTTCATATT
Organism: Molothrus ater; assembly: GCF_012460135.2. Taxonomy (NCBI): domain Eukaryota; kingdom Metazoa; phylum Chordata; class Aves; order Passeriformes; family Icteridae; genus Molothrus; species Molothrus ater. Next base: position 8,593,298 of record NC_050498.2, on the reverse strand, counting down.
GTCAGACAGCAATTAAACAGATTAGGCTGTGTATACTCACAGCTCTGAAATATTTCCAATTTGTTTTAAATGTTGGGGCATGTGAAAAGCACTGCCCTGGGAAGTGAAGAATCAATTCAAAGGGCAACTCCAGCTGCACAGGTTTCTTCTTCCCTCCTCCTCTGCTCCCAGGGTGAGGGATTTGGGAGTGGAGACACTGCAAGACATTTTGGGGCCTCAGTTCCCACTCAATTCCCCAATCTGCAGACTGGAAATCTCTTTCCAGATGGCTCCAGTAACTGCCCAAAACTGAACATCCTTCCTTCCATCTCCCATGGCTGCCCTGCTCCTCAGAGGAAGTTTGCACTGAAAGAACCTCCATGAAGATCAATGATTTTCCTCCTCCTGCTGTCCCTGCAGCACCCAGCCTCTGAAGGCAGGTTGGCATCACTGCCCCCAGTTTGGTCCCCAGGACACCTGGAGAACAGAACCAAGGCATGGAAAGCTCATTCCTCACCACAAACCCTCTGATTCCAGGTCCACCAAGTCCTTCAGGCTGACAATCCAGATTTATCCAGCCCCCTCAGGTTGTAGGAACACAAAAGAAGTCAAGGAAGAAAAACAGGAAGCAGCATGATTTGATTTTCCTGAGAGGTTCCAAGTACCTCAGAGTAACCTAGAGAGACAATATTCCCCCAGGACAAAAAGGATGCTAAAATTGGTGTAACCAAGCCCAAGAAACCCTTTGGAATTTTATTTGCTGTGTCTTAGCTTGGCATAGGAAGAAATTATAGCAGCCAGGATAGGAAGTTTAGAAAATTCAGGTTTCTGCTCAGCTCTAATACAGGTTTTCTTTGGTAAACCAATCAATTCCAGAATCCCATTTTTCTCCATGCTAAGAAATAACTCGAGGTAAAATTTAATCCATGTGAGTAGGGATAGTCATGGAGATGAATGATGAGTTTGAAAACTCTTGGATGAGAAACACTTGAAAAATGTCCAGAATTGTCAGGAAGGAAAGGAGCTCTGCAGCTTCTGAGCAAAGGATAATAATCTCCAAAAAAAAAGAGCAAATGAAGCCTCAGTTCTGTGGGCCATGGCTGGATATGTGCAATAATCCAGATAAAAATAGGGTGCAGCTTTAAGCTTTGTGGGGAGGGCACCTGACAGGCAGAGAACAGCCAGAGAAATGATAAGATTATCTAATTATCCATATATTTTCCTGGTCATTTTCTCTCTCAAGTAAATGATTTTCACAGGTTGACATATTCCAGTTTGTGGGAGCAGGTCAGGGAGGAGATCAGCAATGAGTCAGCAGTGGAAGGCTGATGGCAGCATTAATCTTGAAGAAAGCTGAAGGATGAGAGGAAAACAGAATCATCCAAGATCAGAGAGGATATAATGGGCACAGAGGGTCTGAAAGGTGAACGGGCTGATGGCTGCAAAGGGAACATCAGCCTGCAGGAAGCTGGCACAGCACAGGCCATCAACAAAGAGGAAACAAATGGACTAAAATAAGATAGAACCTTGAAAATTAGGATAAAAATAATTTGGATTCCAAAAGGAGACATAATTTACCCAAAGGATGTCACGTCCTGGCAACGTGAGCGAAGCAATTGTCCAGCATTTGCTGTTTCTCCTGGTGATAAGGAATCAACATAATCTGGGCATTTCAGACAGTTCACAAAGGATTTGGCATCCAGTCAGGAAAGTCTTGACTTATCTTTTTGTCCCAGTTCCCAACCCTGTGAACAGTGGGGGCTCTGTGTGCCACCAGTGCATTGCTAAAACAGCCAGGTTGTTCACAACAGCACTCCCTCCCAAAATCACCAAAACAAGAATGGCTTTTTTATGTCTTTTGGATCAAGCTGTCATGTCTGTAAAATACAGACATGCTGGGTATCCCTGACATATGGTCAGAATAATTTGGGTTATTTTCTTAAATGCAACCTTCTCTTAAGGCAAATTTACTGTGCAAGAGCTATGGAGGGGAAATGATGCAAAATAAATCAGCATTCAGTTCCAAGGGAGATTATAATACATATTTAATTTTAATAGATACTGAAACTCTCTGTTGGGCTTAACATTCAGGCTGATTATGACTAAACCAAAATGGTGATTCTATCCCTTTCCTGTGTGTTTGAGAAAATTTGGGTTTGTCTGCAGAGAACAGGAGGTACAGACAAGGTCATTCACCTTCAGCTGCTGAAAGAGCTCGAAGAAAGAACCTGAACTGAAATTTCTGCCTCTGGAGAAGAAAGCAAAGAGTTAACAGGAGTCCACAATGTGAGTTTAGGAAAGCTCCTAATCCTCAGCTTTCCAAAAGGGCCAGCACATGGAAATGTAGTGGTGAAGGAGCAGATCACTCTCTAAGGCCAGCCTGGCAGCTGAGGTGACTGTCACAGCAGTGTCCCCGACTTTCTCCTTAAAATGGCTCTAACACCATCCCTCAGCCCTTGCCGAGTTAACTCGCACTGAGCACGTGTGAGGCTGAGCTCAAAGTTATTTTAGGAGCCAACTGGAAAGGAGATTCAGCCTTTTTAAAAATGGAATTGTTTTCTCTGGTTTAAGACTGTTTCCATGGAGAGACCACAGCATATGAACATCTTTAGGCCAAGTGCTTTGCTGCAGGCTTATCTGAATGGAAGCACCACAGGAGGAAGGATAATTGAGGCCAGTTGTTTAAAATTCATGGGTCTCCTCCTATGCTTAACTCAGGAGCAATTTATTTTCATTATTTTGATCTGTTAAGCATTTAAAAGTTAAACAGTGCTATACACACCTTCGCTTAAGTGACATATCTTAATATAATATTTACTCAGCATGGAATAAACTTAGTGGCAGCAATGTCAGGCTGTTGGGTGAGGGTGACAAAGTGGCAGGAAAATCACACTGTAGGTTAATGTAAAGGGATGCATGAGGGGAAGAAACCTCCATCCTAAATTTACACACAAAATAGTCTCTGAACAGGCTATTGCCCCTTGGGAGAAGCATTCTTCTAAGTTATAATGAATAGGTCTATTAAAAAGGCAGTTTACTCTTCACTAAAGGCAAATAAAGCCAGAAGAGTGGTGGTAGTTATGGAGGCAGGGATGTTGTTATCCTGCTTTATAAACCCTGTGTGAATATTGTCTCTGATTGGGATCTCAGTCCAGCTTCTGTGCTTCCAACTTCCCCTCCCAGCACAGACAAACAAGAAAAAGTACACAGAAGGCAATAAAACCCATGAAAGGAATAGAACAGCTGCTCTTGGAGGAAGAGCCAAGAGTTTATGTTGTTTAAAAAGTAAATATACTGGAAGTGCTGTTTGCTCTTGCACGCCTTCACAAGGCAGAGCCAAAATTCAACCTTTCCCCTCAAAAAAATGCTAATTGGAACTTGGCAGAAGCAAGTTTTGGGATTGAGGAGCTAATGTTTAAATTTGATAGACTGACAAAGACTTACCTAAGTCTTGAGAACATTTTTAGAGCTTAAAGAAGCAGTTTCCCTGCTCTGTGCTCAGCCATCACATGAATTGCTGGTTTAATCTGTGTTTTGCCCAGTGCAATAATTCATGGTCAGGCTCAGGAGTGGGGTGGGAATGCCATGGGCCTTTTCCAGTCAGGAATGTTGTGGGATGCAGCCCATTCCTGGTGGCAAAGGCAGATTAGGGCACTCAGCACAGAACTCAGCCCAGTTCAGTGTAAATGTCTCAGTTCCATGGTCACATCCCAGGAAAATTAGCCTCAAACCACTCAGAAATATTTCCAGTTTTTGCTGATGGAAAATGATCACCTGAACTACTTTAAAATCCAGCAGAGGAGCCCTCAGCTGCTGTTTATGGCACGGAGTGTTTGTTCCATGCCTGGGCCAGAGGACACCTGCACCCTCCTCCCAGGACAGAAGGGTCACTAAAAACCTGCATGGAAGAAGGACAGGAGGAAAATTTCCTCTGGCAGGTCAGGATGTTGCCACTTGCTCTGGCTTTGGTGCTCATGACAAATGTGAGTGTCAGGCTCTCAGAGCTGAGGCCCAAACCAGACAAGCTGATCCTCAGAAGATGAGGCCTGAGTCTGAGAACATTTTCTATAACTAAAGAAATTCCATTTATTAGCAGAACATTTACCTTTGACATCAGAACCTCTGTATACACGAGAGGAACAATTTACAATTGACATTTTCCACAGCAATACTCTGTTCCATTACAAATGCATCATGTTCTTTCCATTCTTATGCATGAAGAATAATGACCTTAAAAGTAACATTTCAATTTACAGGAAATTTTAACTAGCACAATCATCATCCCCAAAGGAACATGATATTGAAATATTATTCTCTTGAACTTTGCAAAACACAGTGAGATATCAACACAGTAACAAACCTTTCACTGATTTAAGGCACAGATACTGTGGTGAGGTATTTTTGCAAGGAAAAGCCAATTTGCTCTTCTCTGCACAAATAATATTAATAATTAACTGACAGTCCATATTCACTGACTCAAACCAAATTTCCTGAGATGAGCAGAGGTACAGAGAAGCAAAATTCCCAGATTTTGCCGGGGTTCTTTGACCTGCATTTCTTGGACTAATGAGAAGTATCTCATTAAGATGCAAATGAGCAGCCCATGTGAAAGGAATTCCAGCTTTCCAATTGCCTTTGTAATTTCCTGTATTATGATAAACATTTCTAAACACAGGCAGACATTTTCAAACCATTACATTAACTGCAGATTTTTGGATTTTTTTAGGTCAAGATCCCTGCTTTACTACCAAATACACCATGATATGTACATATAGGAGCCCTACTCTTTTCCTATAGAGCAGAAACCAGTTCTGTAGCAAACATGGGTTAATGAAACAAGGACACTGATGAGCCACAAAAGTCCTGTCAGCCACAACTCTGTAAACAAAATATGTCAGCAGGAGAAAAATGGAAATGTTCGTGTATTTTCCTTCTTGAAATTCAGGATCTGATTCTGCTGTTTGGTTGCATCTCTAGGGATAAACTCAAAAAGCAGACAGGCTTGCTTTGTCATGTTTCTCCTCTGGAGAATTTTGAAAAAGAACCTATTTGCACCAGTGAAGGTTGAAAAACTCTGAATCAACAGTGACATGCTCAGCTGGTTCCTCCCTCCAAGACAAGTGAAACAAGAAGATTTTATATCTTTTATCCAACTGAAGCCATTGCCCCCAATGGATTTTACACATTCACAAATATATTTATGATGCCTCATTAGCCCGGCATGATGAATAAACTCCATCAATCAACATTTATTTTACTAGATTTAACTGCTATTACCCTTGAGTTGAAAAGGAAATGAAGAAAAATGTAGGCTTGTAGGAGCTGTTAGCCCAAGGGCTTTGTTAAGGATGAAGGGAAAAAAAAAAAAAGGAATTGGAAAAAAACTTTAAAGATTGATTCCAACTGTTCCCCAGCACTGCCAAGGCCACCACTAGCCCATGTCCCCAAGTGTCACATCCACACAGCTTTTAAATCCCTCCAGGGACAGTGACTCAGCCACTTCCCTGGGCAGCCTGTGCCATGCCTGATAACCCTTTTGGTTTGTTGTTCTGTTTTGATCAGGGAACAAGAATTACTCATCTGCTGTAATTATTCTTGTTAACAGCCATACCTTCAGCAGGGGAAGGGCAGGAGGTGCTGTGCCCCTCTCAACAAGAATCTCCACAGCTCACAGGAGCTGCAGCAAGAGAGCTGAAAGTGATGAGCTTCACTCACTTGGCAGGGAACTGGGATGGCAGACTGGGGACGTTGTTGTGGTTCTTCCTGTGCCACTGGCACTGCCATGTAAATCACCAGCAGAAGTGCCAGAGCTGTGAAATTTTAGATGAGGAAGGGAACAGGAACCCTGAGCTAAAGCCTGGTACTGCAGCTGGCAGAAATTGTGCTGAGATTTAGCACAGGACTTGGGTTTCAGGAGTGAAACCACAGCCTCAATCAGCTCTAAATTCAAATATATTTCTTTCCAGAGCCTGTGCATGCTCATGTCTGCGTGTGTATGCCTTTAAAGATAAACCAGCAAGCAGACAGATGTTGATTCATGGAGAATTAGAATTAAAATAGCCTCCTTGCTGATTACACCATTCAGCAGAGGCTGTTTTGTCCTTTTTGATGTTATTTTTTCATTGCTGAATGCTCCAACATTGTCTCATCTCCAATGTCCTTTAACACCGTGCTCATAATGCCACAAAGGTACTAATTGACCAGAACATTCCAGTGTGTATGTTAAGACTCCCATCATGCAAAAATAACAACATAAATGGCTGGGTTTGCCTGTGCTATCTATCTGTGGGTAGGTAGCTATAATCCCCAAATCTCTCTATATCCCCATCCCTCTGTCTTATCTCCAAAACAATACTGAAAAAAAACCCACAACAAACCAAGCTTATATTATTCCATATTAAAAGCTCAGCAGAATTTCATTAAACAGCTACATTTGCTTTGTTTGAGATTACAAACACAGATCTCCCTCTTTCTGGCAATCCATAACCCAAGATATTTGGCACTCTATCAACAATTCCAGACTTGGAAGGATTATAGATGTGCTGACAGTTAAAGGGAGTTAGGGTTCCCTGCCTAAGATAGATAAGTAGCATGTACTCTTTGATAAGTCCTATCAGAGCCCCACTCTGACAGGAATTCCTCCACCCTGGCACTAAATCTTGCACCGTGAAGCTCATTAAAGGCGCTGCCGTTTGTCCCAGCAGAGCCTGAAGTCCCCTGTCACCAGGAAATAGATTCCATTTCTTTCCCCAATTACACACACACTGCTTTCTAGTCCAGATTCAGAATATGTTCAGGGGGCTGGGAGGGGGGAAGAAGGAAGGTTTTTGTAGGAGCACACAGATCCAGCCTTAATCTGCTGAGCTGTAAGACAAAGCTGTCCAGTGGCTTTGTGTCAGAGGAATGGGCTGAGCACTACAACACAAATTCCACTGTTTGTAAACATTTCATTCCATCATTTGCACAGGGTTGCTCTGTTGAAATGAGGAGTTTCTGGAGAAACCAAGCAGTTTTGGGGGGGTGTAAATCTGAGCTCTTCAGCTGCAGTGATTCCTCCCCGTGCCAGGTTTTTGCAATATCATTACCCACACACAGAGCACGAGGATCTCAGCCAGCTCCATTCAGGAGCAGCACATCCAAGTTGACTGAACATTTTTTTCCTACAGGAATATCACGATGATAGGTTCTGCAGAATGTGGTCAGACTTGTGCTCACTTCACTGGATGCTACACCATTACAAAATCCATTCTGAAATCTCTTCCTGCCTTCAAGATAATTGGGAAAATAACAGAGCTCCAGCAGCAAAAGCCTTGCTGTATATGTAATGAAGATCTAGGATCAAACATCTCAACGGATTCTCTTAAAATAAGTGTATTATAATTTCCTAGATTATTACCTGCCAAAGCTCAGTGGGTGGGCTCTGGAGGCCTACGCTGTCAGGAATCCCAGGTTCTTAGAATCCTGTCATATCTGTCTGCATCCACCCCCTCAGTGTTTCCAGTTTCCCTTCTTCTGCTTCTGAAAGTAATTCCCTGGGTAGCTGTCACATTAAGATATTGGGATACAGCCTTCCCACTGCACTTTTGGATTCCAGCTGAACCTGATTGTCAACTTCACTAACAGAAAGTGAGTACAACCTCCTCCAGTGCCTTGAGATTAATCTGCCTTGAGCTAATGAAAGTCAATTTCTAATTTCAACCCTTAATTGTGATCAATAGGGCTTGAATGAAATTTATCCAGACAAACAGGGAGAGCACTGATGGGCAGAATCCATATCCAATGTGGCCATTCAGGATTCTGTACCAGCCAGATTGGATTTTTCGGGGTTAAGTATTTTTCAGAAAAAGGGAGATGACAGCTCAGAGTTATCACTGGAGCAAATCTGGTGAAGTTAAAGAGCACAGTAAATGGGTTTAGAGTCCCAGAGATTATCACTGGTTTTTACATAAATGGACATTCCATAAGGTGCTTCACACACTTTATTGGGGGAGGTCAGTTCCCTGCAGGTGACCAAGCATCACCTCTGACTCTTCCTTCCCTCACTTTTACTCCAAACCACCTTAGAGCATGGACAGCTTATTTCAGTTCCTGTGGCATTTCTGAGACACTGGAGAGGAAAACATCACAGTTCTCCTACATTCTTAATTCAGAACAAAAACCCCACCATGTGGGAACTCATCCCATCCCTCTGGGTGTCCAGAGTTGCTGAGAGCCCCGTCGGGGGGCTCGGAGACCCTGGCATGCAGCCCAGAACAGCTGGGGATTTGATTTTGATCCTTCCAAAGCATTGCCAGCTTGGTATGGGGATGTGAAAGCCACACAGGTTTGAATGGTGTAATAATAAAATATTCACAGGGTGAAAATGTAGATTTTAGGATTTTTGGTGTGGGGGTTGTGGGGACAAGATGGAGGAATCAGGGCGTGTCCAGTCCTTCTTTCTTCTTGTTCTCCATCTTCTGCTGTGATGCTGGCACTTGGGGATTGGTTTGGAGTAGAAGTGCACTGTCTAACATAGGTGATGGGTATTGGGAATTAAGTGTAAATATGATATACATAGTTTGTGGTATAAAAGGATGACACCCCCTCAGGGGTGGTCAGAGTGCCTGTGGCTGCCCTGCTGAGCAGACCTCAGCTGGGCAGAAAGAAAATTTTATAGATAAGAATTAATAAACAACCTGAAGACCGAGAAGTGAAGAGTCCAGACTCGTTCTTCAGAGCATGGGCTGCAGCAGAACCATGCCATGCATCTCAGGGCAGAGAACAGACAGCTGACCTGAGACCACCACACACACTAACACCTTGCATACACACACTAACACATCGTTTAACCAATTCTCTATTTTTAATGAGCTCCCAATCAGGTTATTTTTAATTCAGAAAACTCATTTGACCTTACTGATGGCTCATGGGCAAGCTTGTTGCCTACAGAAAAATGCTGTTCTAGACAGGGCTGTGCATTTGTGAGCTTTTTTCCCCCTATTATTGAGCACAATGGCCAATATTTGGCAGAAATAAAACAATCAGAACGATATTTTCAAGCCTGATATCAAGGGCAACACTTCCCAAAGAGCTTTGTTTACGCTGCCATTTTTCAGGAACTTCCCCAGTTTGTTGTTCCCACCAGTGTTATGATGAGGGCAACAATTTCAGACACTTGAGTGTAAAATTTCCTTATCATGTCACTTCCCCTTGCTCTAAGTGAGACTGGCAGCTTGTATTTGCTACTCATACTCACAGTAGTAGTCTCTCCTCTTTTCACAGAGTACTACAATGGTTTTATAACTACACACAGAGAGCAGCAGTAAAAATGCCAGTAAAATTAATCAGCCTTGCATCTGAGGTAAAAATCCTGCCTTATCATGCATTTATTTTAGTTTTTCTCAGATTTTGGTTATAACAAATGAATAATGAATATTTGCAAGCAAATGCAGAGAGAGGCATCATCCTCATACAATTGACTGGGTTCACACAACAGAGATGTGTAAACTATCTTTGGATCCAGGAGGTGGAAAAGAACAGATGAATCTTGGAGCAGAATAATACTTGTGGAATGTTTTCTGTTACAGGATATCCCAGCATGTGGGCTGGAACGTGCAATTGGGGGAGTTACAAATATACTATACTATACTATACTATATAGTGTATATACTGTATAAATATACTGAATGTTGCAAAAGCCTTGTTTTGATATTAGGTCAACACATCACTCCACACTTCAATTCTGCCAGCAACCAGCAGAGAACCAGATCCCTTACAAAAGAGGAGGAACAAATCTAACAATCACCAATTTCTCTTAGATGTCAGAAAGAGCCAATCTACTCATTACCAATCCCATCCAAATTGGTGTAAGTTCATCAGCACCACAGTCAGGGGTAACTTGTCAGTGTCCTTCTGTTTGCTATGAGATTTCTACAATGTGAGGAATTCTTATTTCCTATGTATAAAACAACAATAGGGACTGGTAGAGAATGAAAGATTTATCTTTTCCAACTACTCCTGGAAACATAAAAGCATCTCTAGGTGGTTAGACCACAGAAACATGGATGAACAAGACAATTTGTACCAACTGTTTGCCTTGTCAGACTTCCCTTGTCATGGCAGAAACAACACTGGCAAAGAGAATGCTGAGACTTGAGAAAGATGACAGTTCTATAGATGCATAGTTCTGATATTTCAGCTGTTGCCCTACAGGTACATCACTGAATAAAGCAGGGAGTATGGCTGGGTAAAAGGTGCCCTTTCCCCAAGGGATCAAACAGAAAATCCAGTTTTTCACAGTGCCCAGGGAGGAGTGCTGTGCTGTGGATCGATCTCAGCACCCCAGCCTCTGCCTGGAAGCCACTGAGTGATGAGGTGCAATCGGTGTTTTACTGGGAGGGTTAAACACAGCCTGTTCATGGAAGGTACCTGAAGTGATCATCCTGGCAATTCCTCTGAATTCTTTGTGCTGATCCAATGCTTCAGGTCTAATTGCCCTCACAATTTTATTTTGAAATTATTTTCCATTGTGTCTATAACATTTTCTCATTCTGCCCCTTTCTTGAAGGTTAACTGGTGACTGCTATGTCTGTTGGAAAACACCACCACTGAAATTTCAGTTTGTTCTTTTTTTAAGGAAACTTTCCAAGCTTCTTGATAGCACAGTAGAAGTCTAAAATGTTTCCAAGCACATTTTTCAGAAGCCAACCCAACACCAGAGTTTCTTCTCAATTATTTTAAATTTACATCAGTTGTATCATTTGAGCTAAGTGATGATTCAATGATTACTTGGTTTGGCAGCACTTTCTAATTCACCTTTTCACTTCCATATTCCTTTTTAGGAATTTTTATGGCATTTTAAAATGCCATTTTTATATGGAACTTTTCTAGAGGTACAAGGAAAGCACTTGTCCAACAAGACTCCCAACTGGATTTGTTCTTGTAGCAGCAGCACAATATAATTTAAATTATAGCTACAGAAATGAAAACTTTGTCACTGAACTGGCAGAGGGTGGGGAGAAAAGATTAAGAATGAAAAGGATTCTCTTAAGTGGAGAAGAATTTTTGAATGTTTACTTTTAAACCAAGAGTGACTTGCTCTTTTCTCTTTTTTTCCCCTCTAAATTTTCCAACCTCCTGCCCTGCTTTATGTATTTATCCTTCCTTTTTCCTAGAAAAGTAAAACAAATCATCTTCCTTAAAATAAAGGATAAATATAGAGTAAATTAATTAACTCAGTTCTGAGACATAAGGGTTTATGAGACTGGAGGATGTGTTAGTTTATTCTTGGATTTAAAACCAGCAATTTTTGAGGGTCATATCCTGTGCCTTTTTATTTAGCCCAAACTTCCTTTGGCATAACTTGGAAGAAGTCCTTGACATGTAAAAAATGCAGATTGACCTCCAGCCACAGTGTGGAGCTTGGCATTGCCCTGGAATTTCCAGGTTTATTGTTGCTCCCAGGATCACTGGCAGGGTTTAACACCTCTGCATTTCTGTTCTGTCTGCCAGACAGCCACAGGCAACGCGAGCGCTGTCACACCTCGCACGGCACCGAGAGGAGACACTTGAATTATTTTATCAGTCTTTCCAAAAAACCTGAGTGCAGCCCAAAACAGCTCCCTGAAAGCAGCTGGAGCTGCTAGTAGGGTATTAATAGCAAATGAAAGCACCAAATCCTTCTCTAAAGTAACAGCCCAGCCCTGATGCCTCACAGGGGTGTCCAAGTACAAACCCAGCCCTGTGTAACCAACTTCAGCTCAGGAACTGGGCCAGCACCAAAAATGTGAGGAGTTTCTCTCTTTTGCAAACCCCTTTCACAGACTGACAATGATTCTCTAAGGAATGAATGGGTGGGTCATTTATGTTTGTGGTATTATTTAACTCTTTCTTCCTCTTTCTGTTTTATTCTTTCACACTCCCTTAATGAGCTGGGCCTCATCTCTTCACAAACATAAAGCAGACTTCCTCAAAGTGCCTTCCTTCTTCTTTTTGTACTTCCCCAACCGATGTTCTTTGTTATCTCTATTGCAGAAAAAGAAAAACTAATACCCACTCCACAAGGTGTAAATTCCAGATTTAAGTTACCACCTTTCTTTTTATTCCTGTTAAGAAGCACAGACAGAGCATGGAAACAGGAATTGAACAAATCCATCCGTTTTCAGAGGACAATAAATTAAATGGAATAGTTTTCAATATGTTAATGCAAAACTAGCTTTTTATTAGGTAAATCCCATATTTTGTAATGTATAAGACATATATCTTGTAATTGGTTTCTTAAAGCTATTTAATATAGAATTTCATTAATAGAAATGGAAGAAGAGCTTTTCTAAAGAATGATAATCTAAATATTTAGAGCTCATTGCTTTCTGCATTAATTTTTCAACCAGCTAGATGAATTTAAGAAGTATTTTTCAGATTTATTGTATTCTACTCTATATATTCACTGTTTACAAACCTTTTTACTTGCGTCTCCCAAGACACAGAAAGAGTTTGTAAAATTTCAGGGAGGAGAGAAATATTTTTTGGATATTTAGTAATTGTTTAGGATAAACTATTTTTTCTCTAATCCCCAGAGTCAGATTTAGAACTCTGTGGCTTGGCTCATGTTTTTGGAGATGACTTTATTGTATGTCAGGGACAGCATTGGCACTTAGGAAAACAAAGTGAGTGTGACTTGTGGGGTGCTAAACCAAAAGTATATAAAAGCCAAAAAAAAACCTCTCTAAAATTAGTCTACAATGTAATTATTGAGATTTGAAGCATTCTGTATGATCCTCTGGGTCATTCCTAATCAGCCAAACTGAGAGAAGTTGACAGCAAGGAGGAATTTTAAAGCATTTCCAATTGGTTCTCAATGCACTGAGAAGGGGAGCAGTCACTTAATGCAGGCTCAGCTCCTCTCCAGCCTGGCCACACATCCCAGAACCTGCAGCTGCTTTCCCACTCATCCACAGGGAGCTGCACCACTTTTACCCAGCGATCTCTCTCACTCTCTGTTTATATAGGAGACAATCATTTCCATTGATTTACACAGTTTGTACCACTAAGGTAAAAGGTTAAAAGCTCCCACTTCTGTTTTATCAATGCTCATTTCTACTGGGGGCACTTCTCTACTTCAGGTTAGGATCAATTAATTTTCTTCTAGAATCCCGTACTTTGGAGATTTGAACATTGGAACTTTTTGGAGTGCCAAGAGGAGGAGAAGTTCATGTCACACCAGGTAGATCCCTCACTCTCTGAGGAGCAAACTCCAGTAGAAAGCAGAACTAAGGACAGCCCAACATCCCCATGCTCTGCAGGCATAAAATGCCTCTGTCCCAAACAGGGGTGTTCCTCTAATCCCCAGAAATACTGAGCTTCTGGCTTCTCATTACCAAATATTTGGTTTTTACCCAGCTTTTCAGAAGAAAGGGGTAATAAGAGAGCTGAGACCATAAACTCATTTTAGACAGGGGCACTTATAAATGAATACATTAATTATTAATGTTTCCTCAGACACAGCAATGAGATGACAAATAGAATGACACCACTTCTAGGAAAAGCTTGGAAAAGCCTTTGTTTAAATTATATCTCATGCTTTGTGTAAGTGTGTGCCTTTAGTTTATAACTCACTAAATTCCTGCTTTTTATCCAGGCTGGAATTTTTGATAATTTATCACTGTTGGACCCAGAGGTTCCAATAAGAACTGAATGTTTCCCTGGGTTTTTCATCTTATTTTTAATATTTATTTTGTTGAGCAAAAGAAAACAACAACAATTTGTTGAATTCTCTACTAGAGCATGGGGAGATTTCAGCCTTGCAGAACTTGGAGTTAGGACTGAAGGAATGGAGTCGTTGTGGCAGCTAATGAATCTACCATGCAGAGCACTGTGTTTGTAACACTGAGGAGGAACAACTCACCACGTTCATTTCAGCTCTCTGAACCTCAGTAAGAAGGTCATAGCCTGGGGTGAAAGGAGCAGCCCTCGAGAAAGTGCCAAGAAGTTAAAATGCCAAGGGCCTATTTTTACATGCTGCTTCTATTATTAGTTACATCGTGTGGAAGTACAGAGCCTATGAAAAAATCATATTCTCAAACGAGTAAAGGACTCAAATTCTTTCTTGTAAATGAGGAGCAGAAGAAACTAAAGTTGAAAATTTGTTGGGTACAATTTAACAGGCTTTACTGGATCATCAAAGGCCAGCAAAAATAGCTCCCAAATCCTACCCTCTGAGAAAATTAAGGGGCTGCCCACAATTTTACCCAATTAATCAAATCTTCCTTTTTCCTGTAATTGCAGTTTCCCACTTCAGGTGTGTGTGCATCCAAGCCCATTTTCCCATGATCAAAGTTCAGCAGCCCACTCTGCAATCCTGCTCTGCCACCAAAACCCACCCAGCTGAGGGTGCACAGAGAGTTCAGGGCTGGGAGCAGCAGCACAGCCTCAACTGCTGCTGCAGTTACTCAATCATTGCTTGCCCTCAGCTGTTTTCCATCCAATACAAACATAAACTGAGGTAATCCTGCAATCTGGTTAACTTGTTTAACTTCTGTATTAATTATAGAAGTACCCAAGGGCAGCTATTTCCCACGCACTCCTAATTTATGGCTCTGATGATTACTTCTTTATAAAATGTCTTATTAAAGGCGGGTAATGTTGTTTCTTCTTAATGAAGTACAAAGGCATGGCAGAAAATGTTTCTGTAAAACAAGTCCACAGTCTGCAATCATTTTATCTAATCACTAGTGTGTTATAACAACAAAAATCTGGAATATTTGGTTAGTAATTGAGATTTCAGCCACCCCAAACAGAAGGCCCTAAAGTACAACTTGTAGTAATGGCCCTTTAGCAGTGTCATGGGTTCCTACCATGTCTCACACACATATTGTCCAGGATACATTTGTTTTTATAATCATTTGCATTACATAATTGTGATTGCATTGCATAAGACTGTCTTGCAGCATGCTTCAAAGAACATCTAATGTTTTAAACTGCTAACTCCATTTCATCCCCTTTCTCACAAGTCTTTCCTAGACAGCGAGGAGAAAACAAATGAAAAAAGAGCAGGCACCAAACAATGGGAAGAAAGAAAATGGTGTGGAACAGCCAGAGACTATTCAGGGTATCAAATATAGTAATAAATAGTATTCTCATTATCTGTGTACTGCATGCCCTGTTGCTTTTGCTTTTAATGTGATCTTGTAAGCAATTTAGCCAGACAACAAAAAGGAACGAGAGCAAACATCACTGAGACAGCAGGCAAGGCACTGAAACTTCTGCTCCCAGAATGCAAAGCAAACTAAAAGTTGAACCTTCCATGAAAAGAACCACACCTGAGTTCCTCAAAGAACAGGTGGAGAAATACTCTGCCACTGTTAAAGTTACAATGAGGGATTTAAAGAATAAAAATGTTCTGTGCAGAGTGTTTTGTGCAATAAAGAATTACCAAACAAACTCTCCAGAGGAATGAAGCTCATCACATTCAAAAGGTAGAGTCAAAAGTAGTTCCACACAGTGGCCAATAAGATTTTAGTTTCAAGAGTGGTTGTATAAGGTCCAAAAAAAGAATGTGTTAGCACAGATCTAATTCTTCAGTCAGTTTGTACTCAAAAGCAAACAGCCTCACTTAGGAGGAGAGAATCTGTGCAAATTGCTCTTGGGTCAAAAAAAATCTTGGTGTGAAAAGCTCCTAACAGCATTAATTCCCTTTAATGTGTTGTACTACCAGCAACGTTCATTGAAATAAAAGCAGTGGAATGAATATATTTCCATAATCTGTTCACTAAGAATGATTTTTAATGCTATATAAAGCAACTTCCAAGCATAGTCACCCTTGTGCTTGAAAAACTCAGCATCCTTTTAATCATAAAGTAGGAAGTTTTGAAATGTCACCTTATATGTTAACCATTACAAAATGTAAATCTGCAATTTAGAGAACTCTTTTGAGCTGATACTCCTTTTTTTTTTTATAATGAGAATCAAAATATTTGATTTCCTTCAGTATTTTTAAAAGCGTGGGAGGGTGAGCTGAATATGCCTTAGAAACAACAAGAAGAATCCCTCAATGTGTAGAGAATTTGTTGTGTTTGGAAAATGTTTATTTCTAAACACCAGCCTAATTGTAGATTATAGTGATTTCCAGGCTAAAGGGGATGAAATCTGTGTGCCATGGCATCACCAGCATCCAGAACATGGGCTCTCTTCAACAGTTACAAGGTACCAGCAACACTGAAGCTCCTGACTTTCTGCACACCCTCCTGTGGGATGATTTAGGATCAATTCTCAGAGAAACACCAGGATTTCTAGCACCAAAATCCCTTGGGGTGATGTCAGCATCCGCAGCTGTACCCAGCCCGCTCCACAACCACCCCTGGAAGGGATTCCTGACCTTGGAGGGGCTCCTGTGAGAGCTAAAACAGCCTCAGGATGGGAAATCCCAGCCTGGTTTGGCTTGGAAGGGACCTTAAAGCTCAGGCAGTGCCACCCCTGCCATGGGAGTGTCCCAGGGTGCCCAAACCCTGCCCAGCCTGGCCTTGGGCACTGCCAGGGATCCAGGGGCAGCCCCAGCTGCTCTGGGCACCTGTGCCAGGGCCTCCCCCCTCACAGGGAACAATTTCTTCCTGATATCTAATCCAAGCCTAGATTAGACTAAATATTCCTACCATGGAGTCTAAATTGAATGTTCTCTGTCCAATCTCATTAACCATAGAAAATGCCCCAGCCAGGTGCAGCCAATATCTCCTCCTGTCATTCATTGTTGGCACAGGCCAACATTATCATTGCTATTGTAAAACCTCACAAAAGATGATGAAAAAAGCAGCATGTTAAAAAGGATGCAATGACTTTTTGTTGGTCCTTGTGATTAATATTAGACATGGCAAGTAGTTAATTATATTTCTTAAAAGGGCTTTGAGATTGCAATCAATAGAATTGATTATAAAAGACAAATTATGAAGGAGTAAAACATCACAGCCTATTTAATATGATGCTAAGAAAGCCCATCCAGCATCATCCATGAATTTCAACTTAAAGTGACAACAGTTCCAGCTTTCATGTGAAAGGGTTTAGAGAGCAAGTTAAAAACATGTATGTCTGCTATTTAAAGGGAAAGAATTCCATCTCTCCACTCCACAGAGATGGAGATAGCAGAAATAACAATTTTCAAGAGCTTACTTTATTTAAAAAAAGGATTTCTGCTCATGGAAAATTACCATGAGAAGGTTTTCTTTAGCTTAACATTGCAAGTTGAGGGGCAAAATCTTCATTCTCATTTACTGTCCACGTTCTACATAACTGCAGTGTTAGAAAGGTGAGCCTGCACTGCCTTGCTTGATTTTTTATAGTAAGACTGTGGGAAATCCATAAGCAAAAAATATTTTCTCTCTTTAAGAGAAAGAAAGGATCAGTTAAAAGAACTCACTTCAAATACTGCATTTCATTGGAATCTAAGTATTCTGTGAATGTTGCACAGTATTCTGTGAAGAAATGTAAAAAGAGAGAGTGCTTCAAAGCTTTTCTCTCCATGTTCCAAGTCAAAGCAAGGCTTTTACAGCCCTTAAAATAATAATGTTGCCATCAGGGACTTCGTTAAGCACTTAAGATGACATAACAATAATTTTTACTTTTATTTTACTTACCATCTTCTGCAAACTCAGCACTGGAGAAGTAGGGCTGCTTTCTAAGCTTGTTCAAATGAAATTTGAATTTCTAAATGAACATTTGAAAGCAAATATTGTACCTCCAAAATGACTGCAAGTAAACCTGAACCTAGAAATTATACCAACTATATCTATTACCATCTATAGCTTGAGGCAAAAAAAGAGAGAAAGAAAAGCAAGGAGAATGTACAGTTGAATTATTCCAAGCATTTCATTTGCACAGGAAAAAAGGAGTGTAGCACCAAGACAAATTTGTGTTTCCTGGTGACACAACTTGTAAGAGTCTGGCTGTGTCCTCTCTTGGCAAGCACAACTTTGCTGATTTGTTTTTCAGAGGTCTTGTCAAGAACCAGCTCTTTAAATGTGTCAGGTTTAATAAAAGTATCAGTAGGAAGAGGAAGAGACCAGAGCATGATATGTAACTTTGTTGCTCAAGTTAGTAACTTCTTCCTATAAAATGAGTCAGAAATCAGGTCTGATTCAGCAGCAGCAAGAGATGGGATCTCATATTTAATGTTTTAAGGCCTTGCTATGTTTGTTTCTACATAGAAACTCTGTAAATTATCTTTTTCTCTTGAATAATATGGTCTAGCTATAGCCTGAGAGTTCATTTTGTGGTTACCAGCCAATGTTCCAAGGCAATCCCCTTTTGACTATTTTCTCCATCTAATGCACCTCCTATTGATGGGTTTCATTCTGTGGAGGGTCACTAAGAAAACACACAGTGCCCATTTGGTGGCATTTAGACAGATATAAAGATTACATTAATCTAATTTTCCAAGCATATGTTGCCTCTACAAAAAAGAAAAAAGAAACAAACAGGAACAGGAAACCTCAAAGGGGAATATGAGTCTTTTGGAAAATAGCAGGAAAATCTCATAAATAAGAACTCTTTGATACTGATCTACACAGTGGCAGAAAAACATTATATTTTGTCATGATTAGCAATATGTTCTCATTTCTGATATGGTCTTACTTTCCTCAAAAAGATCTAAAGCTCTGTGCTTAAAATAGCTGAAAAACAGCTGTTGGATTTTTCACAGCAATGGGTTTTATCTTCATGCTACATAGAATGCAAACCAGTCATTTGTCTAATATATAGTTGCAGAAAACATGCCTTCAGAACAGTCTCTCCTGCTAATGACAAACCAAGGAAATATTCCCTTTTACACGAGTTTTCATGTGCTTTTTTATTTAGGATTTTTTTTTTTTTTAATTTTAACACTTTCATAACTGTTTGGAACAAGAGCAGTTTTACTCATACACATCAAGTTTCCCACCTCTGGAACCAGCTGAGCCCTTGGCTGTAAAGGGTGAAAAGATTCTGCTTTTGCCTGTTTTATAGTCTTGTCACATTTTAAGTTTCTCTGGTGACTGGAGAGTGAACTAAAAATACAGTACCTTACCTGAGGAATACTTCTGCATATTTCCACTTACCTCAGATTCCACCATCATTCAAGGAAAAGCTATTTCAGTTTAGCTCTGTCTTAGGAGTTGTTAGATTTGGTTTATAATATTTTAAAATGTTTTATTTAAGCCTTTAGGAAACTCTTTTCTCACAACATAACCCCCTGCTCTCTTGATTTTGAGGTGGACCTTGGTTTTTGCCTAGAGGAGGAAGCCTGCATTGATTTCACCACAGACAAAGCCAGGGGATGCTTCATTCAGTAACCATCCAAAGATTTAAACTGAAGGCTGAAAAAACCCAAAGAGCCACAACCTGGCAAGAGCTGGCTCTATAAAAAGATTCCTCTCAAAAGGTCTTTTTTTTTTAATTATTATTAATTTTAGCCTCGAATTGGGGAATCTGGGATATGGGGACAGGCAGAGAGAGAAGGGATTGGGGAGGAATTCCAGCTCAAAATCATTTCATAGCTATCCTTCAAATAATACTTTCAAGTAATCTGCTCCACGTCTAAAACTTTATTCCCACTATCGTGACTTTGGATTTCACAAACCTGTTTAAAAATAACCCAACAAAACACGTCCTAAATAGGTAGAAGGGACTTGCCTCTCTGCTCTCTACCACATCCTATGAATGTGCTGCTGTATTCCAGAGACTTTCCAAAGGTGGCAGGGCGAGCATGTGTGAATAGGAGAGCTTTGTCCTCTGCAGCTATCATTGTGTTGTCCCTGCCGTCCACAAACGCAGAGGGCACATGAGAACTGGATAGAAACAGACCATGCAGTTGTAAAACCCGGTTCTTTTCTCTCTTTATTTATTTATTTCTGCGACTGAGTAACACCTCTCATTACAATTACCGGCTCAATGGCAGAAAATCTCCCCGGTGTGCTGTGCAGATTTTCACAGCTTCATTTGTCTCCTCCTGTGGCATCAGTTTAAAGAGGTTCCTAAAGAATTGCCACTAACAACCGCTTCTATTTCGAGCCTTCAAAGCCGGAGCTGAGCACAATACAAGGCACTGGTAACTGATCTTTAGGTTTCAGTCCACAGACTTTCCACACTGGGAATAGATCCCATCTGTTTCCTCTTTATGCACCAGCCTTTAGAAAGCACAGATCTGGAAACTGCCTCCGTACAGAACCGAGTATAGCCGGCTTTCCCCAGCTGACGGCAGAAAAATCCCCATGATTATGGATAGCTTTCTCCCAAGGCTTTCTACTCCTCTTTTCTCCCCGGTCTGTGAATACACGGTGTGGTTTTCCCCATGTGCAGGGTTTTTTTGGAAGGGTGAAGGGACTGGACCGCCTCTCTTCCCTTGCCCCTTCTTCTTTCCCCTTCTTGGCAGAGGTTTCCCCATTTACCAGCCCTCACAGGGAGAACATTTCAATTTCAAGCCCCAGCACAATCAACCACAGGCAAACCCCCCTCTTTGCTTTGGCACCAGAGCGTGAGACATTTCCCCCACCGCTCTCCCTCCCCAGCAAGCTGCTCTCCAGATGGATGCTCGTGGCTCTCCCTTGTCTCTTCCCTTCTCCTGTCCCGGCCAGAGGCAAGCGGAGGGCACAGAGCAGAGGATTCCTTGGGGCAGGGGCAGCCGCACAGAGCAGGACGCTGTGACCCCGGGATGCTCAGCACCACCGAAGTCCTGAACTCCTTTGCCTCGGGGATCCTCCCTGTGCTCGCTTCCTTCCCTCAGCCTCACATTGTGGGTCCCCTCAGCCCCACATTGGGGGAGTCCCCTCAGCCCCACACTGGGGAGTCCCTCAGCCCTACATTGGGATGTCCCTCAGCTCCACATGGGGAGTCCCCTCAGTTTCACGCTAGGGAGCCCCTCAGCCTCACATTGGGGGTCTCCTCAGCCACACACTGGGGGAGTCCCTCAGCCCCTCACAGGAGGGTCCCTCATCCCCTCACAGGAGGGTCCCTCAGCCCCGCGCCCTGCCCCGCTCCCCTCAGCCCGGCACTCACTACTTGTAGAGCTGTTGCAGGCAGAGGTCCAGGCACTCGCCCTCCACCTCCTCCTCCGTGATGTACTCCGAGAGCGGCCGGGGCAGCGAGGGCAGCGGCGGGGGCGGCGGCGGTGGGGCGGGCGGCTGAGGGTCGCCGGCATCGCCCTCGCCGCCTTCTCCCTCCTCCGCCTCGGCGGCCGCTCCCGCTTCTCCCTCTGCCCCGGGCTCCTCGTCAACGTCTCCCGCGGCTTCGGCAGCGGGAGGGGGGGCCGCCGGCTCCGGCTCCGGCTCGGGTTCCGGCTCGGGCTCCGGCTCTGCCCCGAAGGGCCCGCGGAACTCGCCCAGGAACAGCTCGAGGAAGCGGCGGTAGGTCTTCTCCTCCGCGCTGCCGCCGCCGCCGTTGCCCGAGCCGCCCGCGGCCATCGCTTCGCATTCCCGGCCGCCCGCCGGCGGATCAGCACTGCGCCCGCAGAGAGCTCCCTGCCCGCCGCCGCCTCCTCCTCCTCCTCCTCCTCCTCCTCCTCCCTCCCTCCCTCCCGCCCGCCGCCTGCGCGCGCGCTCCCGAGCCGGGCCCGCGGGGCCGCGCACGCCGCGGGGGGTGCGGGGGGGGGGAGCGCGCCTGGGCGTCGGGAGCGCGCGCGGCGCTGAGGGGGGCCCGGCGGGGTCCGGCGGCCGCCCGAGGGGGCGGCTCGGGCCGCGGCGCTGGCGGGGGAGCGGGAGCGGCGGCAGCCGCGCCGCTGTGATGAGTCATGCGAAGGCAGCCAGACGCGTAGGTTCCTCACAGGAACCCGGAGGAAACCTGAGCGCACATCGCCTGTTACCTAATCCCTGCCTCCTTCGGGGCTTCCCTGGAGCTTCCGCCGCCGCCGCCGGCGCCTCCGCGGCTGCCGGAGGGTGCGCGGGGCCGGGGCGGCAGCGGGGCCCCCGCCGTGAGGGGACGGCGCTGTCCCGCCGAGCCGCGGCCCGGGCCGGGGCCAGGAGCAGCCTCGGAGAGCGGGTTTGACATCGGAGAGTGTTTGCGTGAGGGGAAGTGGCCATGAAAAAGGAAGAGGGTAGGTTTAGTTCAGGTGTTCGGAGGAATTCTTCGCTGTGAGGGTGGTGAGGCCCCGGCAGAGGCTGCCCGGAGAAGCTGTGGGTGCCCCATGCCTGGAAGTGTCCAAGGACAGGTTGGATGGAGCTCTGAACACCCGGGTTCAGTGGAAAGTGCCCATGCCCATGGCAGGGGTTGGAATAGATGGTCTTTAAACTCCCTTCCAACCCAAACCATTCCATGATCCTGTGATAAATTACATATTACACAATATCTACTCATTCCATGTTCTGGCAAAGGAGAATATGTGAGAAGCTGAAGATGCGACACCAACTAAAACTTAGAAGATAACCTGTCAGTGGGAGACAAACCGTAGTGAATATTCTCTTCCTGTCTAATAAATGTCTTTCATTTGTGAAAGGCATTTTGGCTTGTTTTATTCATTGCTCTGGGAAGCTATTTTCAGAGCTATCAGGTCCATAAATACAATTAATGAACAGGTATAATTGCCACACATTTAAAATAGCTTGTACACATGGGAGGGAACGATATCCTTAATGTGAGATATACCTTGAAAAATGGCCAAATCACGAGCCCCATATGCAAAAAGATCCTCAAATTTTTATGTATTGTAACAGGGACAGTATCTTGCTGAAACCTGTTGTTCTCTGCATTGTAGCAATTACCTCTGCATGTCAGGGTGGTCCTGTAAATCTGTCTTCTGTTTGGTGAGTTATTTCAGAGCCAAACTAATTTTAGAATATTTCCAGCAACTGCATTGACTGATCATATTGTGATCTTGTGAATATGTAAAAGCCCTGAGAGTTAAAAATGTGATTGTCACAGTTAGTCTTAGTCCTTCACAGCTGACAGTGACAGAAAATCACATCACTTGTCCTGGAAGGTTATGTCTAAGCAATATTTTTCTTTATGCCTTTTCTTTATTTTCAATTTAACACTCATTTATTTAGCAAATGCCAGGTGGGTTTGAAGGGTAAGAAACACTGAAGGGTAAGAAACATTGCAGTTCTTTTTGAGCAGAGTGCTCCCAGTTGCAGCTGACGATGTCATTGCTGGGTTTTGGTTTTTATTTTTTTTATGTTTGTGTGTTCTGCATCATCAGTGAGTCACAAGCCCCGGGAGGATGTATATCAATGCAAGTATCACAGAGCAGTTTCAACTTCATGATCAGTTGTTTTTCCCTCAGAATCCAGAGCCAGTTGGAGTTTCTAAGAAACTATAATCCAGATAATCTTAATGTAATATGATCAGAATTATAAAAATTCCTATTATTACAATGTCTTAGGGAAGTCACAGCTCATTCAACAAGATGCAAGATCAGCTTCATGTTTTATGAAAAACAGCAATTAAAACTCTCTAGGAAGAGATTCAAAAGAATTTAGGCAACCTTTTCCTGTAATTTGTGTTAAGTTTACGTATTTTTTAGTTGTTTCAAAGAGCACAGAAGAATATCTGGGAGTAATACCTACTCTGCTTCATGTTGAAATGTTAAAGTTACCAGATGTCCTTGATTCATCTTGGCAGTCCCCATGTGCTTTTCATCATTTGTCTCGTGGCAGAAGACACTAATTAAAATGAAATCGAGTAGAACTCCACACTCAGGACACTTTGTCAACTTTTGGCACCACGGTCAAGCCAGGATTGTTTTGCTGTGATATTAAATAGAGAGCTGATGGCTCCAAGCCATGCTGACATTTGTTTGTGAGAGGGAAAAGGTGGGAAAGCTTTGCCATTAGGCTGGAACAGGGAGCAGACGGTGGCAGTGGGTGGTGGCTGAGCCAGGCAGGAGGCTCTGCTGGCCCTGCTCTTTATGGGGGCACTGGGGTGCCCGGCTCCCCCAGGAGGAGCCACCCTGCCCAGAAAAGGAAGCTCTGAGCACCCACTGAGCCCTCAGAGCGTGTGCTCGGCGCTGTTCCAACACGTTTGGAGCGCTCAGGAGCTCTGGGAGCTAAAATTAGAGTGCCTGGCTGTGCTCTGGGTATCCCTGGGTGGATGGTTCCTGTGGGATGAGGGGAGGTGGATGGAATAAACTCACAATTCCCAACATTCTGGGTCTGAGGCCATTGGAAATCATATGGAGAGTAAGGCTTGCACTGGATGTGAGAAGGAAGTCCAGGTGTTTGTATAATTTTCAGCTTAATAATGTTGCTTTTTGTTTTAGAAAAGAACATTTTGCAGTATTGTTTTGGAAGAAATCTGTTTCATTTTAGCCTTAAAATGATGCCTTCCTCTTTCTCATTTGCTGTTGAATAATAAGCAGGGTTTGAGCAGGCCTTGGGGAGGTGACCTGAATTGTATGGAGGGCAAAAAGAAATGCTTTTTAATTCTTTGTAACCCTTGGAAGTGACTCCTGTGGGCTGACAAACAGAAGACAGGTAGGGTTCATGAGGAATGCTTGGACAATACCTGTGACACATGATCTGGTACCATTCAAATGAGCTTAATGGCAAAAATCCAATGGTAAATGCCTCTTCAAAGTAGGGCTTCTTCCTTTAAAAAGTAGGGCTTTTGCAGTAAAGCTGAATTAATTTTAGCAGCTCTATTCAGTTTTAATAATTCCAGTTGAAGGCTAAAGGCATTTGTAAGGGATACAGCAAGAGGACTCTTGTTGACAGAGTCAACATCCATCAAGCTGCAGTTCATTGTCTCAGGTTCAGCCTGGTCAACCGCAGCTTTGAAAAGCTCAGTAACTTCTGTCACCACAGTTTTACTGGCTCCTTGACCATAATAAGGATTTTTAAGGGTGTTTCTAATTACCAAAGTCATTCTCTCTTTTTCTTTCTCTTATTATTTTTTTTTTAAAGTTTTTGAGGTCAAGTCAGCTTTTTCAGATTAATAGTCAAAGATTATTCTGAAACATCCCCATCCATTGCAAAACACGGGATTTCGGGCCTGAATCCCACTTCCAGCTGTCATGGAAATTTCCAGTCCCATCCCAAAGGAAAATTCCATTTTCAGCCTTCCATTCAGACCCCTGTTCAGGAAAGGGTGTGCTTTGAATTAGTGTTCCTCTCAAACCCCATGGATGCAGCTCGTTCTAACTTCTTTCAACAGCCTCAAACCCTATGAATTAACCACAGAAACTTGTGTTCATCTCACAAACTAATGAATGAATGACTTTTAAAGAGAGAGATTTATGTGATGTAACATATTTACTATCAAAAGTGTAGTAAGCAGTAAGTTTATCTAGTAAAAAAAAAAGTGTTACAATCTCTTATTGACACGCTGCACTTTATAGACATTATTTTCTTGCTAAGGAGACAACTTGTACTTTAGCCCAAAACATTTTAATTTAGTAACATATATGATACAAAAAGAATTACTGAGTGTAGTTGTAACTGTGTTGCTAAAATTGCAGCAGTTCACACTAAATAAATTAAGAGTATTAGAGGGATATGTGTCAGAAATTTAAACCTCCAAAATAATGGGAACTGAGCAAGCATTCAAACAGCACATTCATGGCCTTTGAGAAAAACATCCAGACCCAATTAGAACTATTCACTCACTGAGGTCTGTGGAGTTTTTTTTTTTTACTTTCCTATATATGTTATAAAATATTTTAAACATTCCCCCTTCTCATTGTTTGAAACTGAAATGTGATTTCTTTTTTAATATCCCAATGCTTCTTTGGCTCTGTTTATATCAATGGCAAGTAATTCTTGTAAAAATGAGCAGTATTAGCTATAATTCTTGAAGTCTGACTTACTAAAATACAGACTTTTCTATGCATTATTTTGGCACATAATCTAACATTTTTACTGCTTTTGTGATGATGGAACTATTGGTTTTTAATGCCATTTATTATTTCAACAGATAGAGTTCAAACTGTGCAGAGCTTAGGCTCTCTCACGGATAGATAGTGGATGTTGTAGGAATAATTCTTGCTTGTGGGAAGCAAGACAGGAGCTGACAGTTTAACAGTGGGTGCATTTGTGGGTGAAATTCAGTCCTGGGCAAGGGGCCAGTTCCCGGTGATTTCATTCTTCAGGAGAGAACATTAAGGCAGGCAGCTTGCAGCAGCCAGGGGAAGGCAGCTCCCCTGACCCTCATCATCCCAAATGAGTGCATGGCCAGCAGCCACGAGGCAGCGAGTGCCCAGCCCGGGGAGCAGCAGAGGGAACCCGGGGCGGGGAGCAGCTGGCAGCGGTTCCTGGAGCCCAGGGGCTGCGGAGGAGGAGGAGGAGGAGGAGGAGGAGCGCTGGCCAGGCTGCTCCCGGCCTCTGCCAGCGCCACATTCCCCTGCAGCCGGGCTCCCTGCGGGGCTCTTAGCGCGGCCCTGCTGCTTTGGGAACACAGGCTGACCCCCTGCTTCTCGTCCTCTTCAGAAACTGTTATTTCCCTGCTGGAATAGTTGTGCTACTGCCATGTCAGCGCTCTGTTTATTCCATTTCTCTCAAGGATAAGGAACCATCAAACCATACTTCTAAACTTATCACATTTATTGCCTATGGAATTATCAGATGTTAAAACAGTACTACACATCTTCATGTGCCATTCTAAAGAATTATTATCCTGAGCATGGTAAGAGTCTCTTTGGAGAAGCTGGAGCACAATGACTTGCCCTTCCAACTTCTCCATCTACTTTTGTTCAGGACAAGGGTGGAGTTCAAAAAGCAGGCAGTAAGGACTTCACCTTTGTTGTTAATCCATTAAATACCTGAGAATAAATCTGATCCTAATGTAGTCCCCCTGTAAAATAACTGAAGGAACAGTAGCTGAAACTGATCAGGAAAATGGTTGCTATAATTTAGATGTACTTTTCTCAGCTCTGCATTCAGCACTCAGGTTAGTGGCCAAATCTCCTTTCCACACGAGTCAATCACTTTGTGGCTGACTTCAAGAGGAGACTGATTTCCTACCTTGAACCTTGGCTACACCTTTGTACCTCCAGTTAAGCTATTTCTCCTCCATGTTTTCTTCAATTTACTCTACTTAGAGGCTTGCTGGCTCCTCAGTACTTCATAATGGAAAAGGTGCAGAACACATCAAAACAGGAACAAATAAATTGTTATTTTCCCTGTCCAAACGAAAGAGTTTCAAAGCAGGACTCAGGGCTTGAGAATTCTCCTGTGACCGCAGTGTTTGCCTGTTGCCAAGGCCTGTGGTAGGATCTGGATTCTTCTTGTGGTGACAAAATAAGTTCCTCCACCACAAGTAAATGCCGTCCCCACAAAATGGAATAATTTCAAACTCAGCATGACAGTTAAAGCCCTTGGCTTTCAGCAAACTGGGGCTTAAGCAGCAAATCAAACAGCCCATTTTCTTTTTGATGCAGTGCCACGAGGCTGGCTACTTAGAATCTCACTTTTTGTGCAGTAATAAAATTCTCTTCTGCCCCTCACTGTTGGGCACTGATGCTGTGACATGCGTGAGGATTCCAAGCACATATGGGAAAAAATCAACTTGCCATGGAAGATTTACTGGTGAGGCAACGGTCAAATTTTCTCTTTCTCTGCAATTCTGAGCCTGGAACAGCTTCCTTGTCTCCAGCAGATGAGAACGAAATCTGGCTCATTTAATCTAATTTTGTCTCCGCCAACAGATCCTTCTCTCAGTTCTGGTCTGCAGAGCTGATTTTTATAATAGCTTCAATAGGAAAAAAAGAGTGAAAAATTAAAAAATCTCAGCATAGAGAGCCTCCAATGTTTCCTCTGGACATTTTGTAACTCCCACTGTTAACCAGTAACTGTGCATCTTTTTTATTTGAATAACGATGCCCATAACACTGGAAGCTCTAACATTTACTCAGCCAAGACCATTTATCTTGTTATAACAGGATCAGCATCTCAGCTGGGGCTTCTGGATGCTACTCTACTACAAACAAAATTAAAACCACCAGTCAGCTGAAATTAATAGTATATGGGAGCCACACAGTTCCTCTGCTCACACACGGAAGGACGTGTGGAGGGTGTTAAATCCCAGCACAATGCACGGAGAGAAATGGATTTTTCCATAATTACCAAACCCCTCAGCAGCTATCACCAGGCTCCAGGAGAGCTCCTGAAAATATTGCTCCAGCATTCCTAATGGATGGTTTTCCTCGTGCCTACGTAGGCAAGAGCCCGGTGCCGGCTCCCCCCTCCTCCTGCACTGCCAGACGTAGGAAGGTTTTATTCCCAAACGGGAGCGTTTGCCTGCTGACATCACAAGCGCCAGGATCCTTTTGTTTGCCTGTGTCTCCTGCATTGAAATGTTTGTCTGAGTCACAGATCCCGCTGCCTCCCTTCCCCTATGTCATCCTGCTTGCTTCACAGCTTCTCCCTGACTCACAGTTTTTAAATTTTGACACAGCCCAGTTTGCTGCATGGCAACTCAATACTTTTCCCTTTAATATTTTATTATGTAATTTTTATCTAAACCCTATAATGATGCAAAAACCACTGCTTTTTTTTTCTCCTTTTTTTTTTTTTTTGAATAGGGAGATTTTATGACTCAGATTCAGCACTGAATTTAATTTCAAGGGAAAGTCAGTTTAGTGTATACTAAATAAAAAATTTAAGATAGTGACTCCCACAACTTGAATTCTCCATTTAGCTGCTGGCTGAGTTTCCTCAGCTCTAACGTTACCGAGTGCTCTGCCAAAAGGGGTCATCTCTGTGCATGTGTACAAACACTTCCCATAATTGAAGTAATTACTATTTTGCAGTGCAGCACCTTTCTTCTCCTCTAATAATCTCCTTGATTTGTTTTCTCTTAATAAAAAGAGGACAAAAAGCTGCTGTGCTTTCAGTGTAGATTCATTCTCTGGGTTTAGACTCTGGAGCTGCTGATATTGCTGGTGCCTAAGTCTGGGTTTCCCCTTTATTACAGCCACGAACAAAAGAGATCCTGATCACAGCAAGAAATGAAATGAAGAACGTGGAAGTCATGGCTGTGCAGCAGTTTGGTTCAAGCCTGAGTCACGGTAAAATATTCCCACTTACTGAGACAGGAACATAAAATTATCGTGCTGGATTAAATCCTTTGTCCTTCAGATCCAGCCTTTCATCTCTGTTGTTGCCACCACGGGATAAAGGAGAAGTTCAAAGCAGAGCTTTGACCGTCCTTGACCAAGGACTTTGCAGCAGGTGAGGGCTGAAGCCCCACTCTGGTGTAGCACTGAAAGCTGCATTTCTCTTCCAGCATCCACTGCCTGTGTCCTGCTCTGAGCCTGTGGAGAGCACAGTGCTGCATCCAACCTCCTTAAAATTCAGGTACACACAAAGCCAGATGACTGATCCACATGCCTGTCACTAAATGTGCTGTGCTAGAGGCTTTCATTTCATTGTCTTTTTACCCAGTGTGAAAAGATGCAGTTGTGGCCCCCACATCCACCCCATCCCCCCCCAAAAAAACCCAAACAAAAAAGCCCCAGCCCAAAAGCTGAAGCAATTTCTTATAGAAAACATAGATTTTTATTATAAAAGTACAATTATGCCACACACAAAGGAATTTTGTGCCACAGAAATTTGCACGTTGCAGTCTTAATATTAAAATAAAGTCCAGAGCAAGAACTGGAGTTGGGAGTCTCTCAGGCTGCCTTTGGCTGCACGTTCACCCTGCTCTCCTGCAGGTTTTTAACCTGACCCCACTTTGGGGTCACTTTGGGGTCACTTTGGGATCACTCTGGGGTCACTTTGGGGTCACTGCTGCTTCTCCTCCTCTGTCCGAGGCCGTTTCCGAGGGTTGAGCTCAGCTCCTCCTGTGCTGGCAGCGGCAGCTGGAGGCTGCACGTCTCGGAAGCCATGGGGCTGGAAGATGAAAGGGAAATCATGTGCTAAGGCTTGGAGGGATAGAGAGCATGAGGAACCAGTTCCCAGAAGATCAGAATAAGGATCATGCTGCCATTTATTCGGGATCAGCAGCCACAGAATATTTACAGACCAGGTTAAGCTCAGCACTGCAAACTTTACAACACATGTGCCAGCTCATGTCTACTCACTTTGTTTTTTAAAGATATTTTATTTTCACCAACCAGGCTATCACTTCCATTTTACTGTTTATCACCCCTATGGCTATGAAAAACTGCTTCTCTGTAAATTAACTTATGTTGCCTATTTAAATAAATCAAAAGACAAATCCATCAGCTCCCACAGAAGCAAGGAGATGACTGGATTAATTGCCTCAGTCATTTTCAGAAACAAAACTGTGAATTTCTACAACCTAGGATATTTTTGTTCCATGTACCTACTTAATGAACTGAAAACATCAATGAGACATTGTAAGAGAACAGCAGAGCTGAATCTGTCTCTAGACTGCAAAGACTGTTCCAGCATAGTAATTTATGGGACACAATGGGATGAAAACCTTTGACTGCCAAAACCTAAATGTAGAAGTGAAAACTACATGCTGCTACTCAGGAGAGTGCTTGAAGTGATCTATCTGGCCTAGCACCACTTGTATTTTCTGTTACTGTAGCTCACAATTTAATTTTTAACCATTTTAAAATATGAAAGATCTCCAAGTCAGTTAGCTAAACATGCCATGGATGCAGATGGAGATGGTGTGTTGTGTGAAGCCTGCAACTCTCTGAATTCCCATCTCCAGACAAATGCTGTGCAGAGAGCACTGCTGACAGCTCAGTGAAGACTCCCAGTGCAGATTTAGAGAGGAAAAGGCATTAATCAGAACACAAAATTGCTCTGCTGATCCAAAATGCTCAGGTAGAGGCAATGTGGGGACGAGAGCATTTCAGGCACACTGACATTGTGGGTTGGTGCAGTGTGAGGAAAGCAAGGCAGAATCACCATCAGAGGCGACTCTTCCCAAATGCCAGCGTGTCCCACACCAAGACCAATCCTAAATCCCAACAAAATGTCTTGTTTAAGTCCCCATCCCTGTATTTCTATTTCTGAATGCCTCACCTCACCCAACCCGGGCTTTTTAAAGGAACAAACAGCAAGAGCTGCTACAAGGGCAGGATCTGTGCAACCCCTCTGCTATTTATAAGCAACTCAAGTGTTATTCTAAAGAGCATAATGGGGAATCTTCAAGTTTAATGTTTCACTACATCTAATCTCTGCCATTTCCCTGAGGCACAAAGGTGGATCTGTAGCCAAGTATCCACTTAATCCAGAATGCTGACTCCCAGTGAAAGCATTCCAAGGGTTAGAAGGGCCAGAACATAAAGCAGGCTGTCCAGGATGGATATTTTGCACTTGGCTACAGGCAGGCACCTTGAAAATACAAGAATTTTGTGTATTTTTGTGAAGTTTGGTAGTGGTTTTCAGATGGTGAGGATGTGGCTGCTGGAGCCAAGGACAAAGCTCAGTCTTTCATTTTGAATTATTCCTTAATGTCCTCTGGATTTACACCCTCTGCAGCAAGACTGGCAAGGGTGGATGTGTTTATTACGTGAGCACTGCTCCCAGTGCTGGCCTGGCAGACCCTCCACACCTCAGGGAAACACAATTCCCACCCAGAATTTAGATCCTGGGTCTCTGTCTTTCACTATGAAATAATCAGGTCACATTCCTGGGAAATTCAGGTGAATCAGCCCAGCTACTTACTCCCTTGTGCATAAATCAATTTCCATTTCTATACTCTGCATTTAAGAATGAATCCTTATCAGCCTGTGGAAGAAGGGATTTCATGGGAGAGGAGTTCCACAGCCCCCTCAGAGTGGTGACTGACTCCAGTGTGCTGAGAAGGACAGGATAAAAACAGCCCAGAGCTCACTCATGAATTTACACATTTCATCAGCTCATGGGCACTGAGCAGCCACTTTGCCAATGGTACCTCATCTGCACAATTCTAAGGAATTATTATTTTTTTAATATCTTTTTGTTTGTTGGTTATACACAAATCTGACTTGCAAACACTGGACGTGTATTGACATCTTTCAGTTTAACTATGGAATGAGAAATGATAACAGCAAACTGTTATCAGACCTGGATTTCATGAAAGAAATTGAGATAATACAATTTTTTACTAAAAGAAATCATCTGCTGAAGCAGTTCATCAGGATTAAGGGAAAAAAACACAGGGATAATCTTAAATAATAACTAATCTTTGATTAGTATTCACTCTCAACTCTATTTCAAGATAGTGTGCATTGACACAGAAGAGAGCATAGCTGTTTTAGGGTGCTTATAAAAATGAAAGAAAAAGGCAATTAAACTGTGTGAGATAAAATCCATCTGTTTGTCAGCTGGAGAAAAAAGGACTCACATCACATGATCCAAACAACCTTGGCATGTAGTCCCACTTCCCCTTCCAGTCTTTATAAATTTGCAGTATTTCTTCTGTCCTGGTGAATACATTCAGGAGAGGGGGGAAAAACCCTGATTTCTGTTGGAAAGTTTGAGGATCTCATCTGATGGCAGCATTAAAATCTGCAGAAAATGCTATGGCAACGTGTTTCCATGAGGACATGTAGCAAATAGTTATGGAATTGTACCTATGGATGTGACATCTGAGGAGGTAAGAATTGAGTGGTGCTGTCTTTTTAAACCTAAATACAGCTTAGACAGCATCTCTTCTCATTAATATGTATCTAAGCACTCCACAATAGGAAATAATCACAGGATTTAACTGGGGATGAATAAGGACTCCAGCCATAAGCTGGAAGCTCCTTCTGTGATAGGGACAGAAGAGAAAAATCTGTATATTGGCTGGGTGTAGGGTCAGTGTAGGATAAACACAACATGGGTTACACCACACATAAAGCACAGATGGGGAAATACCTATGGAACAAAGCACTGGAGAGGTTCTGGAATATCAGGTTTAATTCTGGTCATCCTCATCATAAAAAGATGAACTCAGCTGGAACAGATGCAAAAAGGCACCTGAGAAACCATACCCTACCTGAGCAGGGAGACAATGGTGCAGGTGTCCCAAAATGAAGCTCAGATTGCTCTTGGTAACTGCACTTAGGGCAAAAGTTAACTTCAGGGGCAGATAAAATAAACAGCAGCAGAGCAGATGGGGACAGGCTGCCTGAAAGTTTGATCTGGAAATCAAAAGTATTTTAACTTTGAGTAGACAAAATGCTGGGTCACTTTTCTAAAGAGAAAAAGAGCAAATGACCCCAAAATCTGGAGCTATCCCAGTATGACCACCTCCCTTCAGAAGGCAGCTGAGAAACAACACTAAGAAAGCAAAGCCCACAGTGAGATTTGTGTGAAATTCCTTTCCAGGTGCCATTCCTGGGCATGTCCCTCCCACAGGGCCACTCACTGTGATGTCATAGGCTATGGTGGACTCCTTCTGGCTCGGTGATTTGTACAACGTGGCCAACCTGGGAAAACAAACCCCAGGGAATTAGCAGTAATTAATACAGTAATAAAAATTCCAAATAGCCCAGTGAGCAGACCCAAGTTTTCCTACAGTACCAGTGGAATTCTTATGGATGTATTTTCATATAGGTCATTCAAACTGTGGATTCCCATCCTTACATGACCTGTCAGCTCAAACACAATCTAGACCTACTAAAAAGAGTGAATGATTAATTAGCCTTGTTTCATCACAGTATTTGATGACATTTTTGGAACAATATTCATCATGAATTAATTCCAAATGTCACTTTCTTAAAATGCAAACAAAAAAGGTTTTGAGCACACCTCTTCCCTACTCCATTAATCACTTGTTCTTTGCCCTCTCAAGGATGTGAGAGACCTGCAAGAATCCCGTACTTCTAGGGAGGCTTTTTCCAGAGATTTCCCAAGCCTGTCAATATAACCCAGAGGCTGGAGATGTTCTATTTCTAAGCCTGCCCTTGCCACTGACACACAGCACAACCTTGAGAAAATAGTTTCCTTTTTATTTCTCCTCTGACACTTCCCTGATTTGCTGCATTTAAACTCTAAGCAATACACCTTGATTTGTGTTCTACAGCAAACGCTTGCATAATATAGAGAGAAAATTGCACAGCAGCTCAAAAGGAAAGGGCTTTTCAACCCTTGTCAGGGCTGCACCGTGCCCACCTCCCCAAAACTCACACTTACATAAGCCAATCTAGAAAGTGTTCTGCTCTCTGTAGCAAGACACCCTGCCAAAAATCCTGTTAATTATTTTCGGGGGGTTTTTTCCTCCCTGAGGTGCCATTCTATTAGAGAGCACGTAATTACAGCCTGAGGAACGCTGCCACTTCATGTTAGCTACACAGGGAATTCCTCAGAACACTCAAATGCTGGGTTATACTTGACAAAATTGCCCAAATCTGGAGCTGCAGAAGCCAGGCTTTCACAAGAGCTCAGCTGGAGCCTCTGACTCAACAGGATCATTCCTCCCAGCAAAGAGAACCCTTAGAATTAAGCTCTGACATTTTCAGGAGTAGAGAGAAAGGAGGAGACAGGTATCAAAGTGGCCAAAGCACATTTAAAAATGATTTTTAAAAAGGCAGTGGGTCCTCAAATGATCTTTGTGCCTCAATAACCTGATGTAAAACCAACAAAATCACAATGGAGCATCAGCTGCAGGCAGCCTGTGCAAAAATAAGACAGCATTGAGCTATTTCTGCTTTTACAGTTGTATCCAGAATTGCTGTTTCTGCAGGCCCCACTCCATGGTGCAGCAGATTTACATCAGTAAATAAGCCAGGTTTGTCTCTCCTTGGCTTGTTTTCTGGAACTTCTATCTGCAGCCTTCCTAGCTCTGTTGCAGAAGAAAAAAAGTTCTTTTCATATATAAAATTAACTTTTGTTCACTCTGTAATCATTATGTTGATGCAACTTGTCCTAAAAAGACGGTTAACTAATCAGTGATGTTAATTTAATTCCAAATTAAACAGCCTGCTGTAATCATCCTGCATTGCCTTCAAACTTAGAATTTAAAAACAAAACTCCCCAAGAAAGTGTCACTGCATTTTTCTTTCAAATTCAACAAGCAAAACACTGCAAAACAACATTTTAGCACCATTTTTGCTCACTGTTTGCACAAGATTAGGGAATTGCAGCACAGCTCCTTAATCTCAAGCTGCTGCATGGTGATATTACATAGAGGACAAATTTAACTGACCAGGAAAGAGAAATGACCTTGCAATATAAAGAGTGGGGAAAAGAACCAGGAAACAGAGGAGGTCTCATGGCAACAAACAGAATTTCACACTGTTTTTTGGAAGGGTCAACCCCTGAAGCTCAGGGTCAGCAGCCTGTCCTGGGGGTCACAGCCCAGGTGGCTTTAAAGCCTTCTTTGGCACCTCTGGCTTTGGAATGACTGGGGATGAAAACATTGAAGCAAAAAAAAATTCTTTTCAAAGAAATTATTATGGCTACAAGCAACCATGGAGGAGTGGGAGGTTCTTTATAATGAGACTGTTGAAATTGCACCTCTTCAGAGTGGGGTATAAAAATCACCTTGTAACCCAGCAGCTCAATACTTGCACTGAGTCTATGGCAAAAATTCACATTAAAATGAGAAGAGTTTTATTAAAAAAAAAACAAACAAAAAAACCAAACCCTATCTTGCAAGATGCAGATAGTGAAAGAAATCCTTGTGTCTGAACAACTGCCATGAGGATGTTACACTTTTATAAACCATGGCATCTTGTCAGGAAGAACCCACCATGGTGGGGAGGAGGAGTCTGACAGTTCAGCCCTCACTGAGACAATTCCTGAGCCTCAGGAACCTGGGATGTGGCAGAGCAAGGCCAGGAGCCAAATTCAAACCCCTGCTTGGCCCCCATGGCCAGCCTGAAAGATCCTCCAGTGCCATTCTTGTGTTTATATGGATTTTGCTCACATTTTGCTCACCTCTGAGTGTTGTCCCAGTGGAAGATCAAACGGACGGTGGCAGCGTGTCCCCAGCTTTCTCCTGAGGAACACAAAATGACAGAGATCATTCATTATCTCTTACAACACCACCAGCAAGCTGAAATGAAATTAATCTTCAAAAACCCCCCATGACTAAACCAAAATCTGCCTTTCTTGCAGTGATGCATCACATCTTTTTCATACTTGCAAGGATTTCACAACAAATAGACCTAAAAAGAGGAATAACCTCTGTAGTCTGTGTGTTTTATGGAAACCTTGATGCAATGCTTCCATATTTGTAGAAAAATTTCATGGATGCCTAATAAAGGACAGGTACTAGACAAGTCTTGAAAACAGAGGCAGCTTGAAGAAGAGATTTGTCTAATTACTACTGAAGAAGTCTGGTGAGGAGGTCTAAATCCTACTTCAGAACTGTGATATTCTGTCTCTCAGGCATAATTATGAGCAAACATCAGTCCCTTTGGGATGGCAGCTTTGGGAGAAAGTCAACCATTATTAAAGCATTAAGGGCCCCTGAAGCAGTTTTCTGCTTCTGACAGCAAAATGCAAAATAACCAAAAGCAAGGAGCAAGGAGGTGTGAGAGAAGGAAATTTAGATTTTTATCCTGCTCCAGGGGCTCAGTCCCAGTGTTTCAGCTCCCATCTGACCACAAGTCAATGTACAGACATCTTTATTGGGTGCTTTTTGCTCTGTTTATCCCTGTCAGCACTCCACAGATGCATTGCATTTTAAACCAGTCAAGTCTCCCCTGTCCACCTGCTCCTTGCTGTCCTCCCCTCCCTGGTCTCCCCCACACCCCCAGCCCCTCGTGTCCCCTGTGCTCTGGCATTTATCAGAGCACAGAGAAGGAAAAAAAAAATATCCCACTGTAATGAAGACCTAGACCCTTTAGGCATCCTGCCAGACCTTGCTCCACTACATCTGAGCTGAGATTAAAGATTTTGGCTCTCAGAGATGGCTCTGAGGCAGAGATCAAAACACATTTTACAATGGCTACAAATTCCACACCAGCAGATTTCCAACTGCATTGAATATGAGTAAAAATGCTACTGTAAAATGAGATATTTCTGAGTTGAACTGCCTGTAGATTAATATTTGACCTCCTTTCTAAATATATTTAGTAGAATTGTCTAGGAACACCCAGCTTAGCTATCACTAGTGGGAAAGAAAGCTGTCCCCTTCATAAAGCTCCTGACTTAATACCTTGCAGCATCTGTGCTTTTTTCTTTCTTTTTTTTTTTTTCCCTCATAATTAAGATCTTCCCTTCTGCTCAGGAGCTGAATAAGAGTTTAGAGATTAATGCTTTCATGAAAAAGCTGTTTCTCAGGCTTACCAGTCAATGGGAGGAGAAACCCAATTTAGTGATTTTACCTGGGGGTTTGCTGCTGACCCCTCCCTCAAAAATTCCTCTGGCTTCACCAAACCATGGAGGAGTGGGAGGTTCTTTAACCTTTATGATGAGACTTTTGAAACACCATCTTTCCAGAGCAGGGCATCAAAACCACTTGGTTAAATATTTTCCCAACTGGTACCAAGCTGCATTTTTGGAAGAGTTCACACCGCTGAGTTTAACAATGCTGTGGTCACACACGCTGGGGAGAGGCACTGCCAGCTCCACAGGAGGTCATGTCAAATTAATTGTTTGTGAAAGAAAATATGCACAAGGCAAGGCAGGATATCTGGGAATTATAAACTCCCCTGAATGTCTTCACATTCTTTACTGTCCCCATGACTCAATAAACACAACAGCTCCCAAACAATGCTGGCCAGTGAAAAAAGACAGAACCTATTAGCTTTAATTGAGTTTGTAGCCAGAAAGGCTGCCAAAAATAATCCATCAGAGAGCAAGAGGCAAAACTGACAAAAAGGGTCAGATCCTGGGAGCTGGGTCTGCCTGCACAGCTCCAAATTCCACATTCTGCACATTCCTGCAGGAGATGGGCTGTGTTTGTTCATTTTACCCTCTATCTCTGCCAAATGGTTTGGTGCCTGTACAGACTCTGGGAACATCTTTGCCTTTGTACTGTCCCCTTCTCTCTCCTCTCCAGAGCAAGGGAATCATTACTTGGCTCACAGAAAATGAAGAATTTGTGCCCTTTAAGTGAATCATAAAATAATGCAATGCTACAGCCTGAAATAAGATTTAAATGCTGAACCTTTCCTTAATTTGTAGAAATATCCACTTCAGAACTGTTTTATTTTCCCCTGTGACTGCAGCAAAAAGGCATGGATGAGGTATCTGCTCATTACAGGGCAAAATTGAGCAGCCTGCAAAAAAAAATCTTTAATCTGGCTCAGGGCAGGCTGTGCCTGAGGATCCCCCACAGAACTTCCCTCTACATCATCACTGCAGAGAATCCCAGTGATACAGCAAATATGAAATGCCTTTGCAAATAATTAATGGGACATGTTCAAGGGTAATGGGAAAATAAACAATTTAAACTGTTTGGGAGAGGCACTGAATGCTTCTCAGGGAATTTAGGAAATTGCAGCTTAGTTTGGGGTATGCAACCATTAAGCTGGGTTCTTGTTTGAGTGATTTAACCTTCTCCTCACCACATCCCTGCTAGAGGTTTACAGCTCCCAGGTACATTTTTGGATGATTTCTCTTTGTACATAAAGCCAAAGGAAAGGAACTCATACGTCCATTTTCAACTCAAAGCTCAACACTTACCTAAAGCAGGTACTAATGTGGACTGGCTTTGTCCAATCCTTGTTGTCATTTGGTTTGTCAGAACAACCTGAAAGAGGAAACAGAAACAAACAACAAAACATTTAAAATCTCCTGGAAATCAGCTTACTGGTGGGAGGGAAGAGAGGGAATTTTCAAAAAAGCTTTTACTGATGAAGCATTACTCAGGCAAAACTCTTGGCAACTGTAATGAGGAGAAACTGTGAGGGTGCCTCAGCTTTTCAAAACAAATTAAGAGTACCCTGCAAAATGTATTTTTGGTTTGAATGGGAGATTTCTTTCATTCAAGACTTTAAAGAAATCTCAATTTCTCCCTCCCCAAGGGAGACAAGCTCCACACAACTTATTTATCCCACACCATTTGTCCTAAATGTTGTTTGGATCTATGTTTAGCTGCAGCTGACTCGCACTGGCCTTCCATGAGGAGCCAGCTCTCAGTCCCTGGGGTAAATGAACTTGGTGCTGCTGCTCCCAATGTGCATTAGCCTGGTGATTAACTGAGTTCCTGTGCCTTGGAGTCTAAAAATGCACAAGTGGGTACAAGACAAAGCAGAATGGAAGGGAACAGACAGAGTGGGGGAGTGTTTTCGCAGCCCCAATCACTGGTGGGAGGCTCACAGACAGTCTAGGTTAGATCCCTGGCAGAAGTGGGGGTGGCTGAGACAGAAGAGTCAGGAATATTAATGACAAAATTCATTAAAAATGAAAAATTGTACCCATCTAAGACCCTAGAGAGTTCCATTGTTTGACATGCTCAGAGGATTCTTGCTGGAGTAGCTCAGAAAAGTGTGTGAGAGCAAAGAGCTCCACTGAGCAGAGCCTGAAACATTCACACAGCTGAGAGCCCAGCATGGATATTGCACATTTTAGAGAAGTAACTCATCACAAGTGCATGGTAACAGCCCCACACAGCCTCCTCATCCCCCTGCTGGCATCCTGACTCCGAGTCCAGCTTGAGGATCTGACTTCCTTCCATATTAGAGCATCCAGAGCTGCCTGACAAGCAATCCCTGGCATGCAGGCTGGATTTAGCCTGCTCACAGCTCATGGAACTAACTCAGACACCACTAACAAGAGGGCAAATCCAAGCAAAACCGTTCCTGAAGCTCTGACTCTTTTAGCAAGAGTTTATTTAGCAACTTTGTACTAAAGTGCTGCCTGGTTCAAAAGAAATGATTTCTATATTTTATCCTTGACCAAAGGAAAGCATTGTCCAATGACAGCAGCTGCTGTTCAAGGTCACCAGGTACCAAGCTGTGGGGGAAAGCACTCAGGAAACCTGAGGCTGTGCAGACCTTGGAACATCATCTCCCTGGTGCCCAGAGCAGCAGGAAGGAGCTCCACAGCTCATGTCAGGACACTTTGGGAATGCTGGGCTCTTCCCCTCCCACAGCTCCCAGAGGAAGCACAAGAGGAGTTTTATTTTTAGCAGCTCGGAACAAAAGCCAACTGCACCAGAGAGCTGTGAGTGACAAGGTCACGAGTCACCTGGACACTCTTAGAGACACAAGCACCATTTTGAGGGCTGGGGAAGCTCCAATTCCTGAACAATGCTTCTCTGAGCTGTCAGAGACTTCCAAAACAACTTCTGGAACAGCTGCAGCTTCCCAGTGCCATCTGCTGGCTGTGGCTCTGCTGCCTCCAGACCTTCTGTGACGTAAAACAATGCCCAGGAAGGAGGCTCTGGGTTTCCATGGATGCCAGGAGAGAAGGCCAATCCAGCAGATAAAGTGGCTTTCCTCCCTAGGAATGTTTATTTTTAAACAGAGAGTGGAAAGTTGTGTTGGAACTGCTGAATGCTGCCAGGTATTTCTGTAGGTAAAGTCACCAGAGGAGCATTCCTTGTCCAACCAAATCATTGGAGATAATGGCAAACTGCATTAGAAATGCCATGCTGCCACTTAATTAAGGAGGTCATTGATGCAAATTTCACTTATTTTGGCAAGTCTAGGAATTTCCCACCTTTCAGATGTTTTGTCTTTGTGATCCCTCCATATTCACCAACTAAACTGGCAAGAGTGAGTGCAGAGGGTATTACTGCAGAGGCTATTACTGCAGTTTTATTTTACTATTTAGAGACACATTTCCTTAATTCTTTGTAATAAAAAGCATTATCTTCTGGGCTGGAAGGCTGCCCTGGACTCACAGCTGCCCTGTGCTCGTTGGCTGTGATGATGAGCTGCTGGGCCAGCCCGTTCAGCAGCCGCGTGCGCAGGGCCAGGTCCTCAAAGTCGTGGCGGAAGGGAAAAGCAATTCCATCAATCACCACCAGCCGCACCTAAAGGCAGCAGAAAAGACCAAAAGCTGTCATTATCATCCTATAAAAAAATGACAACAAACAGCAAGAGGTGTTTTGTAGTGCACTGGAATGTTTTATTTCATCCTTAGGTGAACACGACTGGCAAAGCTGGACTTGAAGCCTTGCAGAGGAGAAGCTGGAGAAAATAATCATTAAACAGCAGAACTGTACTTCAGTCAGCTCTCCACAAACAGCAATTAATTCACCTTCCCTCTCAAAAATTAAATCCAAATCAGAATCAGAATTCAGGCTCTCTGGAGGCACTGCTGAGATAACTCAGCTGTTATCGGTGATCTGTCTTGGAAACACACAGTTTAACAGATGCCTAAAGATATTCCAGGTACACTGCACTGGAGCTGAGGATCTATCTTGTCTCAAGATGTTTGCTTTGCTGAATTGTTTCTTTTGTAGCAATCATTAGCTGAACTCAGAGCACGCTGTAGCTGCTGGCTCATCACCCTCAAGACACTGTACAAACATTA
This sequence comes from Molothrus ater, assembly GCF_012460135.2. NCBI lineage: Eukaryota > Metazoa > Chordata > Aves > Passeriformes > Icteridae > Molothrus > Molothrus ater. The sequence continues at coordinate 8,552,127 of NC_050498.2, read as the reverse complement.
GTCTGGGATTTTGATTTATTCTAACTTCATTTGTTGTGGCTGTTTTGATGACCCAAGTATGAAATACAGGAGGGAGATGGATGCTCTAACAGTGCCTGCATATTCACATGGCACTCAAAATCCCTGGTGTCTACAAGTTCCTGCATTACTGCACAAGATAACAAAGTGGAAACAACACAAAAATCCTGATTTTCTGCATTACTGATTTAACTCATTACTGGGAAACCTCTTTATGACTGGAACATACAAGCCTGCACAGACATCACTGTGAAATGGTCCTGGGCCTCCACCTGAAAAAAAACCCTTAATTTGCAGAAGAAGATTAAATATTTGGGATTAAAAGAAGACATTAATCATATTCTCATTTTCCCTTCTTCCTACAAATTCTTTTCCACGAGTCTGTACATTCTCCTCATGTATCATTTCTTTAAGAACAATAAATTTAACAGCATAAACATGACTCATGCCAGACAGGAATGTACACATGGTTATATAATTTGGCTATCACAGTTATGTTCAGGTAGGATGCAATTTAGTTAAATTTCTCCCAGAGAGCAGACAGGAAAACCTAAAGTATTTAAAGTGTAAAGAGAGCTTGGTAACACCTGCCTTGTCCATGCCAGCTTGGCTCAGCAGACCTTAAAGAATTAGGTTTTTTATTTTCTAACAGTCTTTCTCATATTATTAACAAGATCTCAAACGAATTCGTGTTTCCAAATGGCACATTTGAACCTCTAACTCTACATCTTTCTTATCTCTAAACCTCTACAACTTTTTCCCTCTCCTAAAAACCCTGAAATCTGGAGGCTTCCTGTGGTCCCAGACTGGGCTCCAGAGGGATCAGACTAATTTTAATGAGAGCTTGACTGCAATGAGCAATCTGCCAAATCACTTCTAGCCCGTCCAAGGAATCAGCAGAAGGTCTTGTGGTTCTTCTGCAACCTTCAGCACTTCAGGCTGCAGGCCAAGCCCAGATAATCAGCACAGATGGTTCCAGGGAGCTGCAGCCCAGTGGAACTGTGCTAATGAAGCCATGTACTTTCCACAAGAGCAAACACAACAGGGCACCGTTAGTACCTGGCAGGGAAAGGGAATACCAGACTACACCGAGCACAAGTGAGGCTCCCATCTGTGTCTTCCAGAACACCACAGCTCCCATCAATGAAAAATTTTGGAATATGTGCAAAAGACATTCTAATCCAACACCGATTTGTGCTCGGATGGAACAAGGCACAGTCACATCTCCCAGATCCTGACAGGGAGTGATCTGCAGTGCAGAACCCAGAAATCTGGAGGGGAGGTGGTGAAAATCTGCCTTACAATAGCATTTCTCTAAGACATTAGGTACTAAGAAACTTTCTGGCTGCAGTCCACCCAAGAGTCAAGCGGCAGGCTCTGGTTGCTTGTAGCAACAGAAGATGCACTGAAAAAAAGGAGAGTCACTTGGATGGTGCAGGATATTTCTGGTCCTGAGTGCTCTTTTAGGGCAAAAAAAGTGGCACCAAGGCTTTCTGATGCCACCCTAATGGTCAGCACACACCCCCTGGCTGGGAGGCTCTTGGGCAGAGCAGTTCTGTGCTGATTCACAGCTCAGTGCTCCCAGAAAAGGAACATGTGGCAGCACAGACCCAGTGTCCTCAACTCAGAGTGGAAATTCAGGAGGATGGCAAAAGCAAATGCCTCTTGAGAGAAATTGGGATGGGAACGAAAAGGCAAACAAGCAGAAGGCTTTACATTTGTACTCTGCTATCAGCCAATATTTTACTGCCAAGCTGACGAGGTACCAAGGTGTTTACTCCTGTTACTACAGCAGACAAAAACTCTTCAGTGTGAAGATGAGTGACACCTCCTGACAAGCCTGCAAGGAGCCTCACCTTGGAATGCTCTGACAGGAATTCTGGCAGGAGGTAGACCTGGGCCAGCAGCTCTGTGTAGTCACGACAACGGAAGTAATAGATGTGAGAGAGGATATTTTCCAGAGAGAAAGTCTCCAAAGCTTTCCCATGATCTGAGAACAAAACAAACAGACGAGTAAATGAGTCAGAAGTCTGTACGAGCATATTGTTACTTTCATCATCCCACCAGAGCCTGCCCTCCACACATAGCAACAGCAAAGCCCCCAGAAACAGAACAGGCAAGGTAAGGAGTGTGGAAACATATTTTCCATCTGGCTTGAAAGTCAGGAAGGTGGGGAGCAGATGCTATCCCAGCATTTGCACACAGACACACTGGAGCCTCCAAGGGAGGCCTCCAACAATGAAAAATTTATTTCTGAAGCAAGGACTTCTCCAGTAAATCATTTTCAAGCCAGAACGCCACCAGAGGACATCAGGGACTATTAATCATCCCTTGTTTAATATACAGGCAGTACCTCATTTAATACAGTGTCTCTTTACCTCAGTTCAAACAGAAGTTTGATGCATAAATTCTCCATGAGTAACACAAAAGTTGTGTCCTTATCCCCAGGAGACTGATGACTTAGAGAATAAAACTTATTAAAAGCAGCTTGGCTATATGGACTTTATGGAGGAGCTGAATTCCAGCTATGGTTTTACTCTAAGGGCCTTCAGCAGAAACATTGCCTCATAAAATTCTGCTGTTCCTCTTTCCTTTCCCTACCTGTTCCTGTGTTTTGAAACAAAACACTCACTTTTGCTCAACAGGTGCAAATATGACCAATAAGGTGCTGCAAATATGATCATTAAGGTGCTAAAATTTGGAAGAGGAAAGGAGGAAGATCAAATATCAAAACCCCCCACACCACCTAAAACCTCCAGGACCAAAATGTTCACAAAATCACCCTGTAGAAAAATAATTCTTTTTGAAGTAGCCCAGCCCAGTCTGCTCCAGACACAGATGTAGTTCAGGGTTTGATACACAGAGGTGGAAATAAAAAGCTGTCAGCAAACACTCCAAAAGCAACACTGCAGCCTACGAGCCACTTGTTTCACTCCATCCTTGCCTCCTCCAGAAAAGAAATGACTTGGCAACAACGTACCCTCTTCTTGCTGAGCTTCAGCAATGAGGTGGCAGTGCTGCACACAGGCAGCTGCAATGTCCACCACTCTGTCCACCATAAAACTCCCCTCAGTGTCAATGAACACAGCTTCTCCAGCAACGCCCCCAAAGCACTCGGGGATCTGGACATCCACGGCCAGCTGCATGCTGCCATGGGAAACAGAAACAGAGATCAGTATCTGCATCCCAGAGCTCACTCCTGGGAAATAGGAACAGAGATCTGCCATGGGAAACAGAAATAGAGATCAATATCTGCATCCCAGAGCTCACTCCTGGGAAATAGGAACAGAGATCTGCCATGGGAAAGTGAAATAGGGATCAGTATCTGCATCCCAGAGCTCACTCCTGGGAAATAGGAACAGAGATCTGCCATGGGAAACAGAAATAGAGATCAATATCTGCATCCCAGAGCTCACTCCTGGGAAATAGGAACAGAGATCTGCCATGGGAAAGTGAAATAGGGATCAGTATCTGCATCCCAGAGCTCACTCCTGGGAAATAGGAACAGAGATCTGCCATGGGAAACAGAAATAGAGATCAATATCTGCATCCCAGAGCTCACTCCTGGGAAATAGGAACAGAGATCTGCCATAGGAAAGTGAAATAGAGATCAGTATCTGCATCCCAGAGCTGTCCCTGCTCACTCCCTGTCCCGTGTATTCCTCCTGCTGAGGAATACACAGGACAGGGAGCAGTACAACCATCATTGTATTTATACTGCTGGAGAAGAGTCAGAGATTGCAGTCAGACAACAAGAAAAATGGACTCATTTCCTAGGTGAGCTGAACAAAAAGTGATTCCTGGTTGCACACAAGGCCCGGGACAGTGAAATACCACAGCTGCGTTTTGCCAACTCCGGGTGCTCCGCAGATCTCGGTGATTTTTGTCAGCTGCACTCCACCTCCCAGGATGTTGTCCAGTGCTGAACAGAAGGTGATGATGAAGCCCTGGGTTTGCTCTTCTTCCAGAAGCTCCAGGGCTGTGCATTTCCTGGTGGCACCTGATCCCCCAGCTGTCCTTGCTGGGTCCCCGTGACATTCCTGCCTCACCACCTGCAGCGCTTCCAGCGCCTCTTCCCTGGAGATTCCAATTTCTAGAGAAGCCAAAAGCACAAAACACCACTTTTATTTTATAAGCACCGACTGATTCCACAGCATGACACAAAATGTTCCACGTTCACCCTCTCAGGATAACATGCACACAGCCCTGGAACTAACAATGTGATTTTCAAACTGTTATTGTAGTAGATAATGAAGCTAGAAAATCAAAATCCCAGACTGGTTTGGGTTGGAAGGGGCTGTAAAGACAACCCAGTTCCATCCTGCCATGGACAGGGACACGTTCCACTGTCCCAGGTTGTCCAAGCATCATCCAGCCCGGCCTTGGGCACTCCCAGGGATCCAGGGGCAGCCACAGCTGCTCTGGGCACCCTGTGCCAGGGCCTGCCACCCTCACAGGGAGGAATCACTACACACTCCTTGAAAAAGGCAATTTTCTAACTTCAAACAGGCTTATTTCGTTTAAATCACATAGTAAAAAGACGAGGGAAGCTGGGGAAAGGGGAGAGATGAGCCTAACAGAATCCCTTTGCTTTCCTGCATCCCATTTCCATCCATCAGTGTCAGCTGATCTTTTACCAGAATCCTCTATTTTTTATTATTATTATTCACTGTGCCAATTTCCCAGAGGCCTCGCTGGGGCCGGAACGGGGAAGGGGGAAGGGCCCGGAAGATCCCGGGGAGGCCCCGCAGGGCCGAAAGCCGCCGGTACCTTTGCTCAGGCCGCAGGGCCCGGTGTCCAGCAGCTCCTGCGCCGTCTGGAAGCCGGCGGCGGCGAGGCGTGCGCGCAGGGCGGGGGCCAGCGGCAGCGTGCCCACCTCCCGCTGCATGGGGACACCGCCACCGGCACCGGGCACGGCCCGGATCGCTCCGGCCACGCTCCGGCCACGGCTTGGACACGCTCCGGCCGAGTACCGGGAAAGCGATCGCCCCGGCCCCGCCCACCGGCCCCGCCCCTCCCGGTCTGGCCCCGCCCCCGCCCCACCCTGGCGCGAAGCGGGCGAGCGGTGCTGCCGCGCATGCGCGCTGGCGTTCCCGCGTGTCGGGGCCGTTCGGGCGGCGGGTGAGCGGAGCCGCGTGGGCCGCGGGTGTCCGGGGCTCCGCGAGGGGCTGGAGCGGGCATTGCCCACCCGGGAATGCCGCTGGGTCTGTCCCGCCTGTGTGCCCCGGAGGGACCGCTGCTCCTGGCAGGTTCTGTGATCTCCGCGTTGTCGCCTCTCCCGTCCGAGAGGGCACTGTTAGGGAGGGCAGCAGGCTGATTTCCCCTTCCATCTCTGGATATTTCTGCAGGAAGCAGACCTAACTTTAAGCTACTGCAGGTTCTGAAGTCAGAAATAAGTTCTTTACGTTGAGGTGCTTTGCAGCTTGATGTTTCCTACCTTTTCCCAGTTGCGTTCAGGAAAGAAGATGGCTCATCCCATCCCTCTCCCATTTCCATGCCCAGTCAAGCTTGGAAGTATAAAAGGAGACTCCCTGGAAGCTGACCTGCATGAGTATGTCAGGGAAGGGAACTATGTCAAAGTGAAGAAGCTCCTGAAAAAAGGTAAAAGCTAAGTTTAGACAAGTACTGGAAGAAAATATCTACTTTTTCCTGTATTATTTTATTTCTGGCAGAAAATTAGCATACTCCGTGTAGAATCCAGTTTTCTGAGTGAAATATGTTAACAAAATGATTTATAGCTGTCCTTTTCCGTTAAGTGGGAATAGTTCTTGAATCAAAAAATGTATTAAAACAAGTTAGTTCAAAAGAAAACGAATCTTTTATAAGTAAAGGGCTCATAAGAACATGACTGAGCATTGTAAAACTAAAATTCTGGAAGAGAGCTGTAGGAATATTCTCTTTAAATTGGGTTTTAGTTCAGATTGCCAAATGCTCAGGGTATGGTTAAGACATTAAGCATTTTTACAACCAGATTTGTAGCGACACAGGAACAGGGAATTTTGTACATGAAACCAGATATTCGGTGCAGTTTGGTTTCGGTTTTGGAATCACAAATCTCAGTGGGTTGCGCTGATGCAGAACTGCGCCTTCCCAGGGCGGGGCCGGCTCTTGGCGGCGGGCGCGCCTCTGATTGGCCATCGGGGGCAGAACATGCAGATCAGGGGGGCGTGTCCCGATCGCCGCCACGCGCGGCCGTTCCGCGGGGCGCGGGCGCTCCCGCGGGGCTCGGGGCGCGCTCCCGCGGCCCGGGCGGGCGCTCGGCGGGGCCGCGGCGGGCGCTGCCGCGGGTGTTTGGGGCTCGCCGTGCGCTGAGCGCGGGTGGCGGCGGCAGGGGTGGTGGCGGCGCGTGGGATGGGGTTAAGACTATACTTTCAGGGATCATTTCTGTAGTTGGTCACTAGAGGAGAGTGATCTTCCCTGATCGGCGTCACAAGCCACGAGGAGGAGCGAGGTGTTCTCTCCTGAGCGCGAAGCGGGCGGGCGGTGCTGCCTGGGCAGGGGCCGCTCGCCATTGATGACCGTTCCTGGCCCCCATTGTGGGGCTCGGGAGGGAGAGAACACGGGCTGAGTGGTTTGTGGCCCTTTTTTTATCTTGGTTAAGAAACAGATTTCAATGCAGTGCATCTTGAGCTCACCTGCCTGCTATACCCTGCATCCTGACCCCAAGTCCCACAGTCACATGTTCTAAAAGTCCCCTCCAGGGATGGCGACTCGGCCACTACCCTTGGCAGCTGTGCCCGTGCTCGAGAACCCTTGCAGTGAATAATTATTCCCCAATATCAAGCCGAAACCTGCCCTGATGTGCCCTGAGGCCGTTTCCTCTCACCCTGTCACTTGTTCCGTGCGGGAGCGACAGACCCCAGCTGCCTACATCCATCCTCCTTGCAGGCAGCGGCAGGGAGAGTTAAACTCCCCCCTGAGGCTCCTTTTCCCCAGGCTGAGCCCCCTCCCCATCCCCTCAGGGCTCGGCAGGGGGAGAACACGGCTGAGTGCTTTGTGGCCCTTTTTTATTGTGGTTAAAGAAAGAATTGGATACAGCAAAGTGGCATGAACAATCCTTGTTTAGGGGCATTTCCATCTCTCGCTCTCAACACTCAGCCGGGCTTGTAGTGGGCGATCCCCAGGGAGGTCCCAGCAGCCACACGGATTTAGGTTTTATGAGAGTATTCAGACCAATGGTATTCACGACCCATCTCTTAGTGCTGGGCAAGGGGACTTTCTTGTTTAAAAACAAAGGGGATGATCACAGAATGGCACGGGACTAAGGGGAACCTGTTCCGGATTTGCCTATCATCAGATTTGGAGGTCCGTGTCGGTCAGGCTACGAATTTTGATGGGTTTAGGGAGAAACTGCTCCGTGTTGTGCTCTTTATAGCGTCGGTCCGTGGTGCTCGGGCTGAGCGCAGAGATGTAAAGGCCGGACTTTGTTCTTTCTGGTCCATGAATGCCACCCTGAGAGCGTCGGGAGAGGCTGGGAGCCAGCGCAGCGCCCCGGCGGCAACCGTGCCGCGCTGCTGCTGTCGGTACCGGGGCTGTTCTCCTCTGGGGAGCCGGGGCAGCGGCAGCACGGGCGGTGAGGGTCCCTTGTGTCGTGTCGGGACAGCTGTGCCAGGCGGAGCTGCGGCGGCAGCGTCACTTCTGGTTCGGGGGAGGCAGAACGGGAGGGCGGGGCCGCGCCGGCGCCAGGCTTGGGGCGCGCCTCTGATTGGCCATCGGGGGCAGAACATGCAGATCAGGGGGGCGTGTCCCGATCGCCGCCACGCGCGGCCGTTTCGCGGGGCGCGGGCGCTCCCGCGGGGCTCGGGGCGCGCTCCCGCGGCCCGGGGCGGGCGCTCGGCGGGGCCGCGGCGGGCGCTGCCGCGGGTGTTTGGGGCTCGCCGTGCGCTGGGCGCGGGTGGCGGCGGCAGGGGGGGTGGCGGCGCGGCGGGTTGTGTTAAGACTATACTTTCAGGGATCATTTCTGTAGTTGGTCACTAGAGGAGAGTGATCTTCCCTGATCGGCGTCACAAGCCACGAGGAGGAGCGAGGTGTTCTCTCCTGAGCGCGAAGCGGGCGGGCGGTGCTGCCTGGGCAGGGGCCGCTCGCCATTGATGACCGTTCCCGGCTCCCAGTGTGGAGCTCGGGAGGGAGAGAACACGGGCTGAGTGGTTTGTGGCTCCTTTTTTATCTTGGTTAAAAAACAGATTTCAATGCAGTGCATCTTGAGCTCACCTGCCTGTTATACCCTGCACCCTGCCCCCAAGTCCCACAGTCACATGTTCTAAAAGTCCCCTCCAGGGATGGCGACTCGGCCACTACCCTTGGCAGCTGTGGCCGTGCTCGACAACCCTTGCAGTGAATAATTATTCCCCAATATCAAACCGAAACCTGCCCTGCTGCGACCTGAGGCCGTTTCCTCTCACCCTGTCACTTGTTCCGTGCAGGAGGGACAGACCCCAGCTGCCTACATCCATCCTCCTTGCAGGCAGCGGCAGGGAGAGTTAAACTCCCCCCTGAGGCTCCTTTTCCCCAGGCTGAGCCCCCTCCCTGTCCCCTCAGGCCTCGGCAGGGGGAGAACACGGCTGAGTGCTTTGTGGCCCTTTTTCCTTTTTTTTTATCATGGTCAAAAAACAATGTTCACGCGGCTAAAGGGTCAGTCCTGCAATCTCGCTACTGGCTGCCTCCTGAGTCCTGACCCCAAGTGCCACAAACGCATTTAATAAATCCTTCCAGTGCACACTGGAATTTATCCAGCAGGCTGAGCCCCCCCAGCTCCCTCAACTCCTCCTCATCAGATCCGTGACCCTTCCCAAAACCCGTTCCCTTCTCTGGACGCACTCCAGCCCCTCAACGTCCTTCTGTTTGTGCTGGGGCCAAAACTGGACGCCGGACTCGAGGTGCGGCCTCACCAGTGCCGAGTACAGAGGACGGTCACTGCCCTGGTCCTGCTGGTCACACAACTGCCGGTACAAGCCACGTTCCACTGGCCCGCTTGGCCACCTGGGCACGCTGCCCGCTCTTGTGCACCACTCTCAAGCGGCATCCCCAGGTCCTTTTCCTCCGTGCAGCTTTTGAGCGACTCTCCCCAAATCCTGTAGCGTTGCAGGGGGTTTTTGTGACCTAGTGCCCGTCATTAAGGGACAAAGGAGAGCCCGGAGGCGATTCCGCCTCCCGTGACGCATCCTGGTCCCCGGCGGCGGCGGCAGCGGCGTCCCCGGCCGGGCAGGCAGGGCAGGCGCGGAGCCGGACGGGCGCGCCTCTGATTGGCCAGTGGGGGCAGAACATGCAGATCAGGGGGGCGTGTCCCGATCGCCGGCACGCGCGGCCGTTCCGCGGGGCGCGGGCGCTCCCGCGGGGCTCGGGGCGCGCTCCCGCGGCCCGGGCGGGCGCTCGGCGGGGCCGCGGCGGGCGCTGCCGCGGGTGTTTGGGGCTCGCCGTGCGCTGGGCGCGGGTGGCGGCGGCAGGCGCGGTGGCGGCGCGGGAGGTTGGGTTAAGACTATACTTTCAGGGATCATTTCTGTAGTTGGTCACTAGAGGAGAGTGATCTTCCCTGATCGGCGTCACAAGCCACGAGGAGGAGCGAGGTGTTCTCTCCTGAGCGCGAAGCGGGCGGGCGGTGCTGCCTGGGCAGGGGCCGCTCGCCATTGATGACCGTTCCCGGCTCCCAGTGTGGGGCTCGGGAGGGAGAGAACACGGGCTGAGTGGTTTGTGGCTCCTTTTTATCTTGGTTAAAAAACAGAACGAGTGGACGTGTTTTACCCTCTTCCGGTGTTACCCCCATCATTCCCCACTGGTGCTCAGCGCCTCCCCGCTTGCAAAATAATTCCAGGTCGGAATTTAATTCCCGATGGGAATTATGTATTATGAATAGAATCAAAGTAACCGAATGTTGAAAATCACAAAGGTTCCTGACTGGAAAAGGACCTCAGGCATCGCAGAGTTCAGCTCTTAAGGAAATGGCCCATGCAGGGATTGAAGCCATGACCTTGGTGTTTGCAGCACCATGTTCTGAGCAATTACTGAAGAATGATTGACTTATTTATTAATAATAGTTAATGATATTATTAATTAATAGTCAATAATAATAATTGACTTATTTATTAATATGATACCAACAAAACCAATAATAATCATAACAATAAACTTATTTATTAATAAGCAGTAACTGAAGAATAATTTACTTATTTACTAATGCAATAATAACAATCATAATAAAAATAATGATAATAAACTTATTTATTAATAAGTAATTACTAAAGAATAATTGACTTATTTATTCATATTATAATAGCAACAACAATAATAATAAAAAACTTATTTATGAATAAGTAATTAATTAAGAATAATTTACTTATTTATCAATTCTGTCCTCCTGTGTTACATGTGCTCATTTATCTCTACTTATATATCCATCATTTGTACTTATACAGATGATTTTTATATATATATATATATAGCTCCATATGTATATCTATATTTCCATGTATATATATATCTGCTTACATATCCATCTCTCTAATTTAAACACAACTCATAAAAGCTCCATTTGTTACTTACAGATCCTTTATTTAAAATCCTTGTGGACATGCAGTTCTTTCCTTATAGAAAGTCACAAAAATATAATTTGCTCTTTTCTTCCCCCTCAATTTCTGCTGCTGGATTTTCGTACCTGCAGCAGCTCAGAGCAGTGATGATGAATCACCTGCTTTTATTAAAACAAACAATTTTTTAATTAAAACAAACTCCACCCTGGCATTTTTGGTTTCCTTGCAGGAATTTTTGTTGATGCTGTGAATTCCATGGGCCAAACCTGTCTGTTCACTGCTGCACTGCTGGGGCTGGGTAAAATAGTGGATGTGCTGCTGGAATACGGCTCAGATGCCAATCAGTTGAGTATCAAACTTTTTTAAAATTAAAATCAATCTTCAAGTTGGTTTAGTCAGTGTGAAACACAACATTCACTGGGCATTTCTTCATAAATGAATGAAGTGCTTCATAAATGAAGAAATGTTTAAGATGCACGTTGGTATTTTAACCAAAGCTCCTCAGAGGTACATAAATAAATAATTTTATTTCCTTTAATGAAAAATTATTCTATTTGGGGCACACTAACATTCCAGGAATGCTGTGCTCCTCAGAGGTAAATATAGAAATAATTTTATTTAGATATTTTTTTATATATATATATATATATATATATATATGGTTTATATATTATATATATATATATGGTATATATACATATATAGATGGTGTATATATATTATATATATATATGTGATATATATATATATGCTTTGTATATATATGCTTTATTCTGTTATTTGGGCATGACAGTTGTATTTTAACCAAAGCTCCTCATAAGTAAATATAGAAATAATTTTATTTATATATTTTATAGATATATGGTTTATATATTATATATATATGGTGTATATGTATATATATATGTATGTGGTGTATATACATATATACATATACATATATATACATATACATATACATATATATATATATATATATGCTTTATTCTGTTATTTGGGGCATGACAGTTGTATTTTAACCAAAGCTCCTCATAGGTAAATATAGAAATAATTTTCTTTTTTTTCTGGTTTATTCTGTTATTTGGGGGGCACACAGACATTCCAGGAATGCTGTGCTCCTCAGAGGTAAATAAAGTGATAATTTTAATTTTTTTTCATGCTTGATTCTGTTATTTGGGGCACACAGACACCCGGGAATGCTGTTTTAATGCTGTTTTCCCCCTGCTGAACATTTCTGCCGTTCCCCAGTCGCTGCTATGACGGGAGCACCCCTGTGCATGCAGCTGCATTTTCGGGGAGCCAGAGCATCCTCAGCAAGCTGCTGGATGAGGGAGGAGAGCTCCGGGTCCACGACAGCCAGGGCAGAACTCCCCAGCTCTGGGCTCTGACAGCCAGCAAGGAGAGCAGCGCCCAGGTATGGCTGTGGGTGCTCATTCCTGGCTGGAATGTTCATTTCAAACTCCTCTTCCCTTTTATCACAATGCTCAGGTATGGCTGTGGAAGTTCATTCCTGGCTGGAATATTAATTTCAAACTCCTCCATTTTCACACTCAGGTATTGCTGTGGAAGCTCATTCCTGGCTGCAATGTTCATTTCAAATTTCAAACTCTTCCCCTTTGTCACAAGACTCGGGTATTCCTGTGGAGGCTGATTTCTGGCTGCAATATTCATTTCAAATTCCTCCTTTATTACAACACTCAGGTACTACTATGGAAGCTGATTCCTGGCTGCAATATTCATTTCAAACTCCTCTTCCCCATTATCACAATGCTCAGGTATGGCTGTGGATGCTCATTCCTGGCTGCAATGTTGATTTCAAACTCCTCCTTTATCACAACACTCAGGTATTGCTGTGGAAGTTCATTCTTGGCTGCAATATTCATTTCAAACTCCTCTTCTCCATTTTCCCACTCAGGTATTCCTGTGGGATCCCATTCCTTGCTGCAATATTCATTTTACACTCCTCTTCCTCATTATCAGAACACTCAGGTATTGCTGTGGAAGCTCATTCCAGGCTGCAATATTCATTTCAAACTCCTCCATTTTCCCACTCAGGTATGGCTGTGGACACTCATTCCTGGCTGCAATGTTCATTTCAAATTTCAAACTCTTCCCCTTTGTCACAACACTCAGGTGTGGCTGTGGAGGCTGACTTTTGGCTGGAATATTCATTTCAAACTCCTCTTCCTCATTATCAGAACACTCAGGTATGGCTGTGGATGCTCATTCCTGGCTGCAATATTCATTTCAACCTCCTCCTTTATCACAACACTCAGGTATTCCTGTGGAAGCCCATTCTTGGCTGCAATATTCATTTCAAACTCCTCTTCTCCATTTTCCCACTCAGGTATTGCTGTGGAAGCTCATTCCTGGCTGCAATATTCATTTCAAGCTCCTCTTCACCTTTATCACAACACTCCTCTTATAAAGGAACCTGAAATTACAATTATTGTTCTGATTTTTTTTAAGATTTTCTAAGCTTTTTGATGTTTATGTTCTTGTAACGAACTTTCTCACACACTTTCTGTAAATAACTCATTGTTTTACATTAAATACTTACATTTACTTATTGTTCTACATTTAAATAACTTTACATTTACATCCCTCTTTTATGGAGGAAGAGAAATTTGATAGAAATTTGTTGGTTTGTCCAGTGTCATTGGAGAGGTGGCACTTTCACCCTCCAATCCATTGTCACTTTTGGAAATCTGTAAATATTGGAGTCAGAAAATAAACTTCCCTTTTTGCCTTAAGAACAACAGTGTTTGTGTGTCGAGTTATTTCGAGTCCTATAGTGACAACAATTTTCTCTGTGATTTTTCCAATTCCAATTGGGTGAAATTTCAAATTTTGTCGCCTGTTTGAAGTCAGCTTTTCTTCCTTCATTTTCATCAAATTGATTTTGTGTTAATGTCTTTCTCAAAACGCCCATTTTGATATTACAAGTAACCAGTTATTTCATCCAATAATCCAGATTTATGAATTTAAAATGGTTCTTTTTCTTCTGAAGCTCTCTATTTTTATTGTTTTTCCTGCCCAGATGCTGGAATTTATCCAGCAGTGCTCACTGCACATGCAGGCTGCCATTTGGAACCTTCCCTCTGACCTGCTCAGGAAAGTTGGCTCCTCAAAGGCCTTGATCTGCAGCCCCTCGAGGTTTGGTGGCCTTGTCCAAGGGTAAGGAGAGATTTTATTTCCATTTTCTGCCATTTTAAAATTAAAATAATTATTTTTATTTATATATATATATATGTATAAATTATGTATAATTTTTATATTTATTTACTTTTCAACATAATATATTTTTTTATATTTATTTTTATATGTATCTATATGTATGTTTATTTATTTGTCTATATTATATACAAATATTTAATTTTTTATATCTATTTTTATTTAAAATTAGCAGGTTCTTGTATCTTTCTGACAATAGCAGATTTAAGTCCACTGTGATTAATTTTATTTCTGTTGTCACAGTTCGAAACAGAAACTTGATAGTTGTAAATATCTGTGTATTAATTAAACATATATATTAATTAAACATATATATAAAAATGATATATCTATAAATTACTATATCTGTTTATTAATTAAACTCTTGAAATCAGCATTAAAAGCCCTGGATTTTAGTAGCATAAAAGTGGTAGCAGGAAATAGTTTGGTTTCTGGCTTTTTAAGGTCACTGCAGATGTTTTTGGGAGATGTTCCCAACTGTTTCAGGAGTTTTTGTGTCAGATACACGTTGGGAACAATAAAAAAGCAGTGCAGGTTATACAGTGTGTGTATATGTATGTTTATTGGTTATATTGCTTAAAATAAACAAATAAAATAAAATAAAAATCCATCTAAAAGTTTTAATGAGCTGCACAATAATTTGGAGTTTTAACGCCCACATTATATGTGTGGGACCAGTCAAATGCAGGGTTCTGGCAAAAATTCTGCTTTTTTTCCTTCTCTCTCTGTATCCAAGCCTTGGAGTAAATAAATTGCTCTTGTTGCTTTTGGTTTTGGTGTTTAGAAATGCTGAGACTCCTCTGGGGAAATTACTGAAAGGACAGCCCAGCGTGGCCAAGAGCATTTACAGCTTTGGTTTTGGGAAGGTGAGCTGCTGTGGGAGGGATTTTCTCATGATATTGGAACATTTTCCCCAGAATCTCCTGTTCCTCACAGGAATTAGCTGTGCTATTTTTATTTTTTACTGCATTCTTATTTTTAACTTTTAGTTCATTCTTATTTTCAACTTTTTAACTTTTACTGCATTCTTCTTCCAACTTTTACCGCATTTTTATTTTTACTTTTAGTGCGTTCTTATTTTCAACTTTTGAACTTTTAGTGCATCCTTATTTTTAACTTTTAGTGCATTCTTCTTTTCAACTTTTCAAGTTTTAGTGTATTCTTCTTTTTTGCTTTTTAAGTTTTAGTGCATTCTTATTTCTGCTGAAAAAGATGGGGGGAAAACCCCGTGAAGAGCCCAAATATTCAGGCCCTTGGTGCTTGCTTGGGTTTGGACCAGCAGAAATTCCTATTAAACATCACCTGTGGCATTTCCTGAGGACTGGATCTGCTTTCCCTCTTCCAGCTTCAATGGGAAATTTCGATTTGGGCCCTGATTTTTCAGATTTCACGGTGATGTTTGAGCTGGTTGCACTCAGGGTGTTGATGAGCTTGCTGCGTTTTGGGAACTTGTAAGAGCTTAAACGAAAGATGCAGGACTCCAGGGGCTCTCCAAAATGCAGTTTATTGTATCCAAAATGCAGTTTATTGTACCCAAAATGCAGTTTATTGTATCCAAAATGCAGTTGATTCCATCCAAGAGGTTACAGCAGCCCAGGGTCATGGGTGACAGAGCTGTGCCCACAGCTGTCAGCTCCAGCTGCAGGCAGGCCTGGAGACCCTTTGGTGTTGGTCACAGTGCATTCTAGACTTTTCTTTTGGTCACAATGCATTCTAGACTTTTCTTTTGGTCACATTGCATTATAGACTTTTCTTTTGGTTACTTTGCATTCTATACTTTTGGTTACTTTGCATTCTATACTTTTCTTTTGGTTACAAATGCATTCTATATTTTTTTTTTGTTACAATGCATTCTATACTTTTCTTTTGGTTACTTTGCATTGTATACTTTTCTTTTGGTTCCAATGCATTCTATACTTTTCTTTGCTGAGCATCTTAATACAGTAGCACCAATCCCTACCTTAACTATTATCTCTAGCCTATCATAACTGCTGTAATTACCATATTGATGTTACTGTTCTCCAATCACTAACAGTCAGTACATTACAGTTTAAGCCAGAAGTTGTTTCTCAGTTTTCTTGCAGTGGAAAATTCTGAGACCTTTTTTCTACTTGCAGCTTTGCTGCCTTGTTTGCCTGTGCTCTCTTTCTGCTTGGTAAAAACATCTTCTTGTTTGGGGTGGGTTTATCCTTTGCTCTAAGCCATAAAAACCCCTTCTAACTAACTCACCCTTTGCTCCTTGGTAATCCAGTGAGATTGGCTCAGCAATTCTTTTCTTCTATATCAAAACTTGCTTCCACCTCTATTCCTTCATCAGACTCTACATTTAAAAATCTTTCTGCCATGCATCCATATCTGTGAGACTTCCTTGTCAAACTTTCATCCCTCCCAATGGGAACTGTTGCATTTTGCTGTTGCATTTTCCTGCATTTTCAGTTCCACCTGGCAGGCAGTGGCCACCTGGGCTACCTGGCCTCCCTCCCAATTATTGGGGACAGAGACGTGGTTCAGGCTGATGATGAGGCAGCGTTTTCTTACCCCGTGGGGCCCTACATGATCATGACCAAGTAAGTGGAATTCAAGAGATTTTTTTTAGCCCCTCTTTGTGTCTGTTGCAATCACACAGCAAATTGTTGTACCAGTGCTTTGTTTGGGTGATTTCCCATATTTGTTCTGTATTTATTTCCTGCTTGCACCTTGTTTGCTGCTGTTTATTGATTAATATCTGAGTCACACTGATGGCTGAGAGGCCAGGAACAACCCACAAGCAATATTAACCCAATTAAGGCTGATTTCTGATGGCAGTGTTTCAGTATTGATCTTTTTTTGTGGTGGGAAATACATTTAGGGTTGCACAGATTGTGTTGTTCAGCATTTAATCCTTGTAAATCTTTGTCCAGGATTTCCCCTGCATAACCTGTGCTGAAATGAGACTTGCAAGGGCAGGCTGAGCATTCATTTAAAACCTTGTAATTATTGGTAAAAATTACAACAATGTGGTGTTTTCTAATTACCGTGTGTTAAGCAAGTGGTTGTGTCTCAGCTGACAAATTGGTGATTGAATCTCCCCAAAACTCTGATTTTTGTCACTGATGGCCTTTGGTGAAGGGAATTCCTTGTGGAAGGGGTGGGATTTTGGGCAGTGAACCTTTCCTGCTCCGTCAGCCTTCAGCAGGACGAGTTTATTTATTGTCAGTTTAATAGAGCAAAATCGAAATTCCTGACAGCGGGAGGCAGCACCAGAGCACCACAAAAAATAGCCATATAACTGGGAAAAAAACCCCAAAAAACCAACAAAAAACAAAAAAAAAAAAGAGGGAAAACACTGCTGGAAGCATCTGGTGCACATTGCTGTGGTTCTTTGCAGCCTGATGTGGGGAGGCAGCAGGGTGACAGTGAAGGAGCTGAGCTTCCAGCCCCAGCAGAGCAGCTGGAAACTGCGCCTGGCTGACCTGCTCCTGGCAGAGCAGCAGCACAGCAGGTGGGGCAGGAGCTGCCCTGGGGCTCTCTGGGGTGGGAGGAATGGGATTTACCTGGGAGGCATGGGGTTTACCTCAGGGGAATGGGATTTACCTTGGGGGAATGGCATTTACCTCAGGGGAATGGGATTTACCTGGGGGGAATGGGATTTACCTGGGGGGAATGGGGTTTACCTCAGGGGAATAGGATTTACCTGGGAGGAATGGGATTTATCTAAGGAAGAATGGGATTTATCTGGGAAGAATGGGATTTAACTCACAGGAATGGGATTTACCTCAAGGGAATGGGATTTACCTGGGAAGAATGGGATTTACCTTGTGGGAATGGGGTTTACCTGGGGAAGAATGGGATTTACCTGGGGGGAATGGGATTTACCTGGGGAAGAATGGGATTTACCTGGGGGGAATGGAATTTACCTTGTGGGAATGGGATTTATCTGGGGGGAATGGGATTTACCTTGTGGGAATGGGATTTACCTGTGAGGAATGGGATTTACCTGGGGAAGAATGGGATTTGCATGGGAGGAATGGGATTTACCTTGAGGGAATGGCATTTACCTGGGAGGAATGGGATTTATCTAAGGAAGAATGGGATTTACATGGCAGGAATGGGATTTACCTGGGGGGAATGGGATTTACCTCTCAGCAGCGTTACCCTGGGGCTGCACATCTTCCCCAGATCAGAAATGCAATTTTCTTCCCACTCCTGATCTTCTAAAATCGAATATTTCAGTTAAAAAAACACATTTACCCTGAAATATATTCCAACATTCATGCCATACTGATAAAAGCCCTCAGCAGGGCAGGGCTTCCCTTCTTTCATCTCAGATTTGTAAATTGGATTTTTGCCCTCCCCGTGCAGCAAACTCCGCCACCCTCACTTGCTGCAGCTGATGTCTGTCTGTCTGTCCTGTGACCTGGAGAGAACCCGTCTGGTCTATGAGAGGGTTCACTTTGGCTCTCTCTACAGCATCCTCCATGAAAGGGTAACTGCCATGCTTGCATTTTAAATAATAATTAAATAATAATTCATCAGAAGTTTAGTGATTGCCATCTTTCCTCAAGAAGGCAGAATCCTCTGTGTGTATCTGAGTTTCTGGTTATTTTTCTTGTTCTTTAAATCAATCACAAATTTTAATGAATTTTTTAAAAATATAAATGTAATCAATATTTTAAAATAAATTAATCCATTAAAAAAATAGATTTAAAAAAAATTTAATCAATTAAAAGTTAAATCAGTTTTGAAAAATTGGAAAATAAAATAGAATATTAAAAATTTGAATTTTTAATTCAAAAATTAATTTAAATAATTTTAATTAAAAATTAATTTAATTCAAATTTCAAAAATTGAATTTGAATTTAAAAAATTAAATGTAATAATTTAAAAAATTAATCTATTTTAAAAAATTAAAAAAAATTAAATTAAGATTTTAAAATATTTTAAAATTTAAATTTAATCAGTTTAAAAAGTTTTAATCCATTTTAAAACTGAAAAAATTAAAGGTTAAAAAAATTAGATTTTTAAAAAATTTAAATTTAATCAATTTTTAAAAACATGTAGTCAATTAAAAAAATTTAAATCTGTGTTTTATTGTTATCATTTGATATTTTTCTCCTCTTTTTAAGATGTTGTTACTTGCCTTAGCACCGAGAACAAAAAATAAATTTCCTTTTTCCTCCAATAAATTTCCCTTGCTGCCTTCTCCACCAAACCATACCCACAAGAACCGACCCTAACTTTCCCTCAGCTCAAGTTTCAGCGCCTGCCCTGCAGCTTTGGTGGTTTTGGGGTTGTTTTTTTCGCAGCGAGCCGAGTTCCCAGTGCTGCAGACAGAGACCCTCCTGCACGTCCTGCTGCAGATCCTGGATGCGCTGAGGTTCCTGCACTGCCGGGGCTTCCTGCACCGCTCCCTCTCCTCCTTTGCCATCCAGATCGTGTCCTCGGGGGAGGGCAAGCTCTGCAACCTGGAGCACATGATAGAGAGGTGAGGAACCTCCTCAGGGATGCTCTGAAATGGGGGGTGTGTCAGAACATTCCTCAGAATTCCTCTGGAAATTCCTCTGGAAATTCCTCTGACCCCCCTGTGCCTCTGATTTAGCCCTTGGAAAAAAAAGTTACCAACCTTTGTACGAAGAGGTACAAGTCAAGAGAGTTGAAGTAGAGTAATAGTTGGTGACAGGGTGAAAAAGAGATTTTTGGGGTTTTTTAGAATGGGGGTTCAGCTTCCTGCACCGCTCCCTCTCCTCCTGTGCCATCCAGATGTGTCCTCAGGGGAGGGCAAGCTCTGCAACCTGGAGCACATGATAGAGAGGTGAGGAAGGTCCTCAGGTTTGCTCTGAAATGGGGGGTGTGTCAGAACATTCCTCAGAATTCCTCTGGAAATTCCTCTGGAAATTCCTCTGGCTGCCCTGGAGGGCTCCAGCCCTGCTCAGAGCACAAGAGCCCAAGACCCCTCTGTGCCTTTGATTTAGCCCTTGGAGAAAACAGCTACCAACCTTTAGATGAAGAGTTACAAGTCAAGAGAGTTGAAGTAGAGTAATAGTTAGTTGGTGACGGGGTGAAAAAGAGATTTTTGGGGTTTTTTAGAATGGGGGTTCAGCTTCCTGGAGCACATGATAGAGAGGTGAGGAACTTCCTCAGGGCTGCTCTGAAATGGGGGGTGTGTCAGAACATTCCTCAGAATTCCTCTGGAAATTCCTCTGACCCCCCTGTGCCTCTGATTTAGCCCTTGGAAAAAAAAGTTACCAACCTTTGTACGAAGAGTTACAAGTCAAGAGAGTTGAAGTAGAGTAATAGTTGGTGACGGGGTGAAAAAGAGATTTTTGGGGTTTTTTAGAATGGGGGTTCAGCTTCCTGCACCGCTCCCTCTCCTCCTTTGCCATCCAGATCGTGTCCTCGGGGGAGGGCAAGCTCTGCAACCTGGAGCACATGATAGAGAGGTGAGGAACCTCCTCAGGGCTGCTCTGAAATGGGGGGTGGGACATCCAGCCCCTCCTTGGACTGGTGGGAATTAAGTGGCACCAGTCAAATAAAGAGGATTTTTTTTAATCTCAGTATTGCTGAAGTTGTCCCCTGGACGCGTTGGAAAATAAAAAATTTTTAGAGGTTTTCTGTGTTTTATTCGTGGTCAGTGGTAAAGGGTTGTTTGGAAAGCTCCTGTTGGGAAAAGTTCTGCTTTTTTTTAGGGTTTATTACATTTATTATTATTATTATTATTAGTAGTAGTAGTAGTAGTAGTGGTGGTGGTAGTAGTAGTATATTATTTATTATTATTTATTATTTATTATTATCATTATTGTAATAATTATAGTATTATATCATTATGTTATCCTTATTATCATTATCGTTATAATATTTTATTTCTATTTTATTTTAAATTTTTTATTCTTTTAGGGTTTTTTTTAATTGTAAAGTTGTTAAAGAATGTGTTGCTTTCCCCAGAAAATCTTTGCCAAAAGACATTTACTGCACATTTCTATTTACTACTACTACTACTACTACTACTACTACTACTACTACTAATAATAATAATTTTAAATATAATTTTTAAATCTAAAATTTTAAATTATAAATTTTAATAAATTTATTATTATTATTATTATTATTATTATTATTATTATTATTATTATTATTATTATTATTATTATTATTATTATTATTATTATTATTATATTTTACTTTATTTAAAAACTATTTTAGGGGGGGTTGTTAAGTCGTTAAAGGAGGTGTTGCTTTCCCCAGAAAATCTTTGCCAAATTATATTTACTGCACATTTCTATTTGCATTTACTGCAAATATATATTTAAAAAATAATTTTTTTTATTATTTTAGGGGGGGTATTTTTGTAAAGTCCTTAAAGGAGGTGTTGCTTTCCCCGGAAAATCTGCCAAAAGACATTTACTGCACATTTCTATTTGCAGAAATGCCCTGAACCTTTTATGTACTAAACTAAAAGCTGTAGCACACTCAGGTGTTTAATTCCTACACACAACCCTTGCAGTTAAGTGTGTTCTGTGTCCTAATTTCCATTTTTTTCCCCCCTGTTGCAGCAAGGACAGTGGGGAGCACAGTGACCTGACCCGGATCCCTGTCCCAGCCCAGCTGTTCCGCTGGAGCTCCCCTGAGATCGTCCTGGGCAGGCCTGGCACGGTGAAATCAGACGTTTACAGCTTCTGTGCAGTGCTGCAGGAGGCCCTGACGGGTCAGAGCACACCTCTGGGCTGGGATGGTTCAGCTGGAAAAACAAACCGGGCAAAAAACCCAAATATTAATGACAATAATTGAGATTATTGGGAACTCCTGTAAAATGTGACCAGAAAACTTAAAATTGTGTGGCTAAGGGATGAAATTGTTGGAGAAAGAAAGTGTTTTTCTGCTGTTTATTTTTCTTCTTCCTACCAGCACAGCAAAACATTCAATTAAGTCTTTTCACTGTTCAAAACCAGCTTGTGCTGCTTTTGTGTTTTTGATCTGTGTGATAACTTAGAGATAAGTTAATGCTACTGTGTTATTGTAGCTGTTATTACAGATAATGCCTGTTCTGCATTCACTCTGACTATTCTGACAGTGAAATGAGAGAAACAATTACCCTAAAAATTAATCCAAATGAAGAATCCAGAGCAGGGTTGTGTGCAGTGTCACTCTCCTCTGGATATTTCTGTCAGCTCCCTTGAAAGCACCCACTGTTGGAATAAGACAGGGAGGAGATGCCAGTGCTTGTTTTTAATTGTAAAATAGGGAATGGACAGGGAATAATGTGATTTTTAAATTTTATTACATTTTATTTTATCACTTTTTTTTTTAAATTACATTAGGAAATGTTGTAATTTTTTTTTAATTAACATTAACGTGCAGCTGTTGATATAAAATCTGTACCTGTGTCTTGCAGAGAGCCCCCCCTGGAAAGGTGTGGAAGACTCAGCTGTTAAGCAGCTCATCCTTTCAGGGGAGCAGCTGCAAGCAGATGCCAGGCTCCCCCTGCTCTATTATGATGTTGTCAAGTCAGGGCTGGAACCCAAACAGAGGAACCGCTCCATGAAGCTCCAGGATATTCAATATATCCTCAAAAATGACCTGAAGGTGATTTCCAGCACTCTAATCTTTGATATGTCCATTCAGATTCTCCTTCAGTCTAGAGGAGGTGACCCAACACCCTCAGAGAAGCAGGCAGAGACACTGAACTGTCAAATGCAATTGTCTTTTATTCCTTTTTTTTTTGTTTTGTTTTACAGGACTTGGTTAAATCTGAAAGTGGCCGTGCTGGTGGAGTACCCAAAGCCCAGAGATCTGCTGTTCTTGCAGATGTCAACATCTGCTGGGCATCAGCTTTTAGCTTCCAGAAGAGAACAGTGGAAGTCCAGGAAAAAGAGATGAGCAAGGCTGGTGAGTTCCCTGGGGCAGGATGTCCTTCATGTGCTCCTCACAGCAGCCCGACAGAAATCCCAATTAAAATGGGAACACTCACAGATTTATGATGTAGGTTAAAGATAGGAAGCAGCTGGTTTTGGATTTTAGCTGCCACTTAATGTAGACTCAGGACTCCAAATCTGTTTTGCTCAGGCAGAGTTTTCAGCAGAGGTGTCAAAAGCTGCTCTGGAATTCCTGAAGTCCCAAAATTCTCCCCTCAACATGCAAAAGCAACAGGGCCGTTGGATTTCTGGAGAAATGATTTCATGTTTCCAATTGAATTTTCCAGGTGGTTTTTCTGCCCCCAAGGACTCTGTTTTCCCCAAGGAGAGCAGTGCTGTGGTGCTGCAGGAGGCAGCAGAGCCCCCTGAGCAGGACAGAAGCCTCAGTGTCTGCTCTGAAGTGCAGCCAGGAGCTTCTCCCTGCAGTGAGAGCGATGTGGATGGGAGCCTGTGCAGCTTTGAGATGAATGAAATCCTGGCCAGTTACCCAGAAGATCCCCAAGATTTCCTGGAAGGAGGACCTGGGTCAGGCCAGGCTCCAAAGGATGCAGAAAGGCAGCAGGAGCAAGAGCAGAGCCACTGGGAGGCTGAGGAGGAAGGAGAATCCTCAGGGTCCAGCACAGGCTTCACTGGAGAGGAGGAGGAGGAGGAAGAGGAAGAAGAGGAGGAGGAGGAAGGAGAGGAAAGGGTGAGAGAAGCCCCTGGGCTGTCCCAGGTGAGAGGAGATGCTGGCAGGAGGCTGAGCAGCCCCTCCCAGAGCGAGCAGCACATCAGCAGGTGCGTCCTGAACCTGAAGATCATGCAGAGCATGGTGCAGCAGGCTGGGCATTCCCTGAGCAGGACTGAGGAGAAACTGGACAGGCTGAAGGCCCTGGCAAGGCAGAGGAGGCTGCTCCAGCAGCTCAGGATGAATCTGCTCCCCAAGGAAACTTCTAAAGGGAGACACTGGGATGGCTCTGATGCTGCTGCCCAAAACACCAACAAGGCTCTTTCTGGAGTTGATATTTTTTTACACCAGGCCGTGGCTCCACCATCCAGGGACTACATTCCACCTCCAATAACGTGTCAGGCACCAGGCAGACACAGCTTCCAGGCTGTTCCCAAGGCAGCCAAGGGAAGAGAGGCACTTCAGAATGAGAAGTGGAAGAGCCAAATTGCAGCCACCCATCGTGATCCGGGCTGCAGCATGGGCAGGGGGCTGGATGGTGACCTGAGCCCAAAGCAGGAGGTGAAGTGTTGGGCAGGGGCCTGGTTATCATTTCTGTCATCCTTAGCAGGGATGGGTGGTGACCAAGAGGAGGGATGAATCTGTCCTTTAAAATGTGCTTTAAATACAGGAATGAAGACAGCTCAGCAGTGCAATTGTGTTATTCCCTCTTTCTCTCCAGTCCTCCCAGGACAACACTGATCCAGGGGCTCAGGGTGGGGATAAAGTCCAAGTCCTGCACTGAAATGCAGATGGCAATCTCAGGGAAAAGGAGAAATGTTTCTCCTCTTTCTCCTCTTCTCTCAGTGGAGAAATATTTCTGTTTGTGTTGAGGCCTAAGCTGTTATTGGGAAGGGCTTCTGGATCACTTTCATTATTAAATACATGGACCAAAGAGAAAGAGAGAAATCCAATTACATCTCTCTTGTCAGGATAATCTTGACTCATTCAGGTCCACTCATCCCCCTGGAAGTTCCATGTTTTGATTGTCTGCCTGCACCTGAAACCTGCTATCAATCCAGGGCAGAGCTTTTGCTGGAGCTGTCATCCTTTGCCCTGAGCAGAGCAGCTAAAATAAAACTCAGGGATTAAAGTTGCTGCTGTCCTGTTCTGAGGCTGCATCCCAGCCAGCTCAGGCAGTAATTAGCAGCAATTAGCAGAGTGCCCAGTGTGTGCTGAATCATGGCTTGTTGGACTCCTTTCAGCATTTCCTCCCACATGTGCCTGCAAGAAGCCAGAAAAAGTTCAACTTGCAGTGCCAGAGAGGAGCTGATTCACATCCTGCAGCAAGAAGGGAGGAGGAGAAGTGGTGAGTTTTGATCTTATTCATAGAAGAGTTAATTCTGACAGATTCATCTGCAGAGAGAGGCACATCAGGATCAAGGCTGGCATTAAATGTTCCTCAGGAAGGCAAAAGCCATCTGTGCAGAGAGGAGCCTGCTGTGAGTCATTGTCAGCTGCAGAGCTGCTGTGACAGGGCACTTTGTGTTAAAGAGTGCTGGTGAAAATGATTTCACATGCCTCTGGGATGGAGGTCAGTGGTCCAAAATGTACCAGTGCCCAAGGAGAGCAATCTGAGCAGATGTTAATGAAGGTGGTTCTCCTCTCTGGGCACAGCCTCCTTCAATTCCCAGCAGAAATGCTTTTTAATGTCATTTCTCTGTGGTTTTAAGCAGGAATGGAAAGCACATGTTGAAATTACCTGGCAAAACTTGTGCAGATTCATGTTGGAAAGAGGGGGACAGACAATTCTTTCAGTGTTTGGTCAAATCAGGAAAAACTGCTGCAGTTTTAAAATTAATCCATGATCCATTTGGATCAGAAAAAAACAGTTGGCAAAGGTTAGAACAGAAATATTCCATGGTCAGTGGAGGTCAGGGAGTGAACTCTGGTGGAAGAATCAGTGTCCAGGTGTGAAATTGTGATCCCCTCAATAAAACAATCCTCACATCTCCCATTGTGTGGGATTGGAGCTGCAGCATCTGCAGCTCTGCTCTGAGATGTACAGCTTGTCTGGTTAATCTGGAATAAACCTAAATAATTATTATCTGTGCTTTCCAAGCTCCTGGCAGCTCAATCTGCTGGTTCTGCTGGGTTGTTAAAAGGCTGAGAGGCACACGTGCTCTAATTGATGTTAAAACAACTTGGAGCCTTTTCCTGGCTGGGGAATACTTGACACAATATGCTCAGGCTCTAAAATAGTTTGTGCATTTCATAATCATTTCTTGCAGGTGCCATTCAGAGCCAAGGGTGGAATTCTGCAGCAAAAAAAGCAGTGAGAAGAGGAAGGTGATGCAGTCAGGATGGAGGAGTGAGTAAATCAGTGTTAAATCAGTGTTAAATCAGTGTTAAATCAGCGTTAAATCAGCATTAATATCAGAAATCTTGCTGCAGTGCAGTGCATTAAACTCAGCACACGAGGAAAGGTCTCTGTGCTTTAATTGCTGAAGATCTGTAAAGTTGTTCTTGGGTGGAATCCAAGTGAGTGGGATCCTGTGTCTTGCACATTCTGGGCATAAAACAATCCCAGGCACGTTGAGGTGGTTTGGTTTCTGGAGCTGGAGGGATTTCCAGCCTGGTTTTGGGCAGTGTGAGGATTCAGGGAGGGCAGGGATGGCAGTGCCCAGTGGATGGCAGCACGGGCATGGATAATAGAGAATCCAACCAGCAAAACCTGTTCTGTAGAGACTTGTCCATACCAATTTGTGCAGGTTTTAAAACTGAAAAAATTTTATTTTTATTTAAAATAAAAGGAAGTGTTTAGCTCTTTTCATGACAAAGGCTGTGGTGCTGCCAGCTCTAACCTTTGCATTTCCAAATGCAAATTTTCCAAATTTCCACACTGCAGGCACAGTGAAGCACAGGGGATGCTCTCTGAAGGTCCAGATTCTGGGGTGTGAAGTGGTAATTTTGGGGGTGTTTTTTGTGCAGTTGAAGTCAAGCAGATGGCCAGGAGAGCGGCCTCGGGTCGGCTGGGGCTCAGCTGTCCCTACCCTGGCAGTGAATGCGCGTCTGAGAGCGGAGCTGAAAGCGCCCAGGAGATCCCCCAGGAGGGCCCTGCTGGAGCCCCCCGAGGGCAGGAGCAGCAGAGCTGTGGGTGGCAGCCAGGTGAGGCTGCTGAGCCCTGGGACAGTGAGGACAGGACTGACTCTGGGGACAGTGACCTGGAGCCTGCCCCCAGGACTTCCACCGCAGGTGAGGCTGGGACATCCTAAAATGCTCCGTTCTCTTTTTGTCCCCTTCCATTTCCATTCAGATCTCAGCTTCTGTGATTTTTTTTTTTTTTTAATTTTTACAAGTTTTGTCCATTTTATCTTGCAGCGCTTTGCCCTCAGAGCAAGTCAGGCACTCCCTGATGGGCATAAATAGAAATAAGATGAGTATTAGGTGTTAATAGGTGGAGGGGATGAGCTTGGAGACCTTCATCATCACTGATTAATGTTATCAGCAGGAGAAACCCAAGGCTCTCAGACCCCTGAGAGTGCTATCACACTTTTATTCCTTTCAGTCTCACCACACAGCTGCTTTTACTGCAGCAGCTCAGTGGGTAAAGCTTTTCAAAAAGTTCTGGACAAAGGAAGAGGGCAAGGTTCCCCTGCTTAGATTAATTAACGAGGTGAGCATTTAAATGTCATTATTTCTCCGTGTTCCTGGCAGACAATTAGTGCCACTGTCTGGCTCTCACTGATATTCCAGCAGTGCCTCAGATCACTCCCTTCACATCTCTTTTTTCTTTTTTTAATTTTTAGTTAATAATTTTGTTCCCTTCTGACATCCTAGGGAGGAGCTGCCAGTCCCCAGCACCAGATGAGCAAGCAGAGTCTGGAAAATCCATTCCTAAGAGTTCAGCCCTTCCT
Source organism: Molothrus ater (assembly GCF_012460135.2). Classification (NCBI taxonomy): domain Eukaryota; kingdom Metazoa; phylum Chordata; class Aves; order Passeriformes; family Icteridae; genus Molothrus; species Molothrus ater. The sequence continues at coordinate 8,524,901 of NC_050498.2, read as the reverse complement.
CAGCAAGCTGAGAATCTCTCTAGAGTATGTACAGAAATCCAGGGAGTTTAGTGGCAGCTGCTTATCCATGGAAAACTTTAGCCTGAGCTGATCTGAGTAACAATTCCCCTCCTCCTTCTTCCTCCTCTTTTTTTTTTTGTTATTTTGTTTTATAAACCACCAAGGTAATGCAAGGAGCAGGAGGTGTGTTGAAAGTCAGGGAACAATTAAATAGATTTTCAGAATTTCAGTGGTTTTTATTGGCTGAAATGTGTATTTTTTATTAATAGAGAGGGGAATCATCTCAGGTGATGATGTCTTTCACAGGGACATTCAAGGGAATTGCATTGTTCCCTTAATTCACCTCCTGATGTGACTGAAGAATTCTTCACTCCTGATTATTTCCTTCCTCCTGCTCTTCAGGGAAGGTCAGAACCAGAGGTAAAAATAACATTTTTTGGACATAAGTTACACAACATGTGGTTTAATTGTGCTCCCATTTGATTTGAAGAGAGCTGTGGAAAATGGGAGAATTTTTTTTTTCATTATTATTCTTTTCTTTCAAAACAGCACCTGCAAATAAAGATTTAAGTAAGAGTTAGCAAATTAATCTTCATTAATTTCTGGAATACACAAAACTTTTCTATTTTACTGCTAAATCCAGTCTGGGCTGTTTGCTGATGAGCTCCTGAAAAGTTTCTCTCTCCTCTCCCATTATTGGGAACATCATCCTGGGAGGGTTGTCCTGCCCTTTGCAGCTGATCTGTCAAAAATTGAATTAAATTCTCTTTTTCCCCTTTTCAGACCTCAGATTCTGAGGGCAAAGCAGAAGATGCTTGTGCAGGATTTTTACAGAAATCACCTGCAGATGCAGCAATTCAGACTCCAGGTAAATGTCCTTTTTCTTGAAGCACTTCTGAGGCAGGGACACGGAGTTGTTGCATTGATATTTTTGCCAGCAGCTCTCCTGTCACGAGGCTGGGCCTCCATTCCTCAGGCTCAGTTGATCTCTTACTCCAGAATTATTATTTCTGGGAGAGTTCAGGCCATTTAGGATTTCGGTTTGGGCATTGCAGTGCCTGAAATCATTTCACAGATGCAGTGTTTATGTACTTGCTGTGTTTCAGTTAAAAAGCCAAAACAAAAATTTGTTTGAGACCTTTTTATTTTTACCCTGGGGCAAAGTTTAATCTTTTTATGCAACTTGCTGTGGTGCTGGAAACTGAATTAGAGTTGTATTTACACATTAATATTCTCATTGCTGGGAGGATCTTGGGCTTAAACCCAGTGAGAGCTGACAGAGTGTGTGTGCAGAATAATGGAAGAATCATTGTTTCCTTACTCTCTTGTCTCTTTTAGCTCAAATCTCTAAATGTTGTGATATTCCCAAGTGCTCCAGCGCCTGTCTGGCAGCTGTGCCATGTTTATGAAAATGCATCTTTAAAACACATTTGTCTCTCCGTAACAACAAAGGTCACAAGAACTCAGACAAAAAAAAAAAAAAGAAAGAAAAAAAATTAATAAAGTCACAATTTCCTGTTCAATGAGTTGGGTTGTTTTCTTTTGTGCTTGCAAAAGCCAATAACAGGGAACATTTGTTATTTGTATTCAGGAGGAAAAATACTATTCTGCAGCACAACACCACAGAGCAGTGGCAGAAACAAGCTGGGAGTGAATCAGCTGAGCCAAATGCCTGGAGCCAGGTAGAAAAACTCATTTTCATTGTTCCTTCAGGCATAAATTAGCTTTTAAAGTGTGCTCTCTTCATTAATTCTGCTTATATATCTAATATTCAAATAAGATGCCAGTGGTGGTTTTTAATGATTATCTACATAGCTCAGCTCCTTGCTAAGAAAATACAAAAAGGGATTTTCACAGGTCTCAAGGGATTTTGTCTTTTGCAGAGTTTGGTGGGGTTTTTTTTGCCTTAATGAGGGAGCTAAAATAGGAGGGGAAAGAAAAGAGCCATGTACATATCACAGTTCCTTTTCCACTGATAAACCACAGGCTGAAACAGAGCAAAGATAATTCAAATTAAAGCTTCAGTCATCTGCTTTAATTTTGGTTGTGGAGCTGAAGTGCCACGAAGATCCTGCCTTTCCCAACCCCATGGGATCAGCCCAGGAACGTTCACTGGATCCTGCCTGGGGGTAACATCAGATTTGGCAGCCTCTGAAACCTTGGAGGTTTGGCTGGCTCCTCTGAAGAACAGGAGGGGTTTTTTTGTCCCCCCCTATGAAATTTTATATTTTATAATTTATTTCATTAAATTTTTATTATTATTATTATTATTATTATTATTATTATTATTATTATTATTATTATTACATTAAATTTATATTATTAATTTTTTTCTTATTACATTTATATTATTAAGATTTTATATTTTACCAGCATGGTAAAATTTTACCAGAAGTTGGCTGTGACAGCCGGGGCTCCTCCCCACCCAGGAGCTGTTCCCTGGGCCGGAGGGAGGCCCCAGCAGTGGAAATCACTTGGATTTGGGATAAAAAAAGAAGGGTTTTGGTTGCTCCCTTCACTTAGGAACTTTGGGCAGCAGGACAAGAGGGGATGTTGCTCTCTGAGCATCTGCCTAATCCTCTTTGACCTTGTCACAATCTGAGACAGATCAAGGGGTGATGGAACGATGGAGTGGTGTGTATTCCCAGGTTTTGATTTATTTCATTTTATTAATTTCGCCTAATTTTATTGATTTCACTTAATTTTATTAATTTCACTTTTGTTCTGAAGCTGCAGATGTCAATTCGAAGTTTTAACAAATCCTTAATCTGTTAAAAATGCCATTTTTCTCCTACCAGTCTCCACCTTCTAAGGTTTTAGGCAGGAAGTGTTTATGAGCTGCAGTCTACCTCAGTGCTTAAACTTCCTGAGAGAAAGGAAACCAAATTTCTCGATTTCCATAATTTTCTGAGGGTGAATGTGACCTTTCCTCCCTCGTTTCAGCGTGGATGCAGCACAAGAAGCAACACTGTGGGAGCCACAGGAAGAATGCCAAGAAAAAGATGTGTAAGAGCCACATTTTATAGCAAAACTTCAGCAAATTGGTCATTAACTACAACATTTTGTCAAGGGAGGTGGGACAGACCAAGAGAAAACTCCCCAGGCTATTGAGAGAGTGTTTTCCTGTGAAAAGTTGTGAGATTGGTGTAAAAGAGTTGTCCTTAGTTGGGAATATTTTCATATTCAGAAGTAATTAACTTGGTGTTCATCTGGGTGTGCTTCTTCCCATGAAAGTGTGAGGATTCCTGGTTTCTTCTCTCCATATGGCACAGGGAAATAAAATCACTTTAAAGAGCAAATCGTTCCTGTGGAGCCAAATAAATTTTATTACAGAAATTTATTACAGAAATAGTCCTGTGATTTTCAGGGGGGAAAAAAAAAATCAGCAGAGTATGTTTGTGATTCAGCTAATGAGGTTAATTTATATTTACTGCTAATGGAGATTTGCATAAAATTACTGATTTACAGGAGGTGTCTGTTCTTTCCATGGCCTTTGAGGATGATGGAATCCAGGGTGTATCTCCCCAAAATTTGATCAATTTGGATTTAATTTTTTTCCCTTGGGGCTGTGTCAGTGCCTTCAGCAGTCTCAGTTTATCAGAGTCATTCTTTTAAATGCTCCCAGGGCCTACATTTAGTCTTAATTAATGGCTCATTAATTTTTGTTAACCCTTGAGGTTTTCCCTTGGCTTTGGGGATTTTTTTCTACCTTTTGCTTCACATTTGGAGTTCCTGCCCTTTCTGGAAGCAGCTTCCTGAGCTGCTTTTGTAGGAGGATTATTTAACACATCCTGGAAAGGAAGGGGAAGCAAATAATTAACCTTTTCTGCCTCTTTAACTTCCCTGAGGATGGTGATTTTGGGCCTCCCAAGATTCCTGTGGGGATTTTCAAAGGGAACATCTCCCTCCATTCCAGCGAATTAGATAAGACTGCACGAAATTAAAATTTCAAGACCCTGAAAACAGCAGGATCTGGTGATTCACAGGTGCAGGAAGTGGCTATTCTAACTGTCAGAACATCTCTCAATAATTCAGATCAGTGGCAGATATTCAGGATTTGTCCAGCATCCCCTGTGAGCAGAACTTCCAGAGGGCTGTGGAGTGTAAAACACCTCGGCTGAGCCACGCTCCCACCAGTGTCAGCACCCCCCTGGGCTCAGGTAATGCAGGGAGGGGGAAAAAGAGGATTCACAGGGAATTATTTCTCCTTTCTGCCAGGATTTTTTAATGCAAAAATCGACAAGGTGAATCGTGAACCTCCATTTCTCTGTGCAGAAATGTCAGGCGTGCACAAGAAATGCTCTTGTTCCTGTTGGAAATCTCATTGTCCAAAGACACAGAATTAAAGGACAATTTACAGGGACACAGCTGAAAAAATCACTGCCTGAGAGGCCTCTGGCAGCCTTCATAAATCAGAAATTAAGTAATTTAAATTTTAACTGATACATGTGGATTTTAGCATTTTAAAGGCAATTTAATAAGCATTCAGTATGTTTATTAATAACATGATAAATGTTTGTTGAGCTGGAGTGCTAAAGAGTAACGAATTAACATTTGTGCTTCATTAATTTGGTGTAAGACAGTGGCTGGAATTTCTCAGTTGGCAAAGTTTTGTCTGAGGTGGAACTCCTGGGCTGTCGGTTTGGTCTTTTATGGGTAGAGTTTCTTGTGCAGGTACCAGTTCCCTTTAAATTTTTTTCTGCTTCTGTTGAAATGTGCTAAAGATACAAAAATTCCAAAAATAATTCTGAAGCTTTGCTATCTTTACTTTTTTTTTTCTCCCTCTGTTTTTTCTTTAATTCTAGAGGAAAAATTTCCATTAGCCTTTGAGAAATACAAACAGTGCCGTGAATTTTCTTCAGATTCTTCCTTTTGTGGCTCTCAAGAGACCTCCTCCACAGTGTTCAAGACTTTCACCACAGCCTGGGAAGGGGAGAGGAGCATGGAAATTCCAGTGGTGGCTCCAAGAGTTTGCCCATTTGGACCAAAAGAACCTGTAAGTCAGAAAATAACTTACGCCAGGAGTTTCTATAAATATTCTTTGAGTGTTCTTTAAAAATATTTTTGACAATACTTTTATTAAAAAAGAAATGCAAGTAGAGAAATGCTTGTAGGTCTTTGTGAGCGTCTGGGAGTCATGGCTCTGTGGATGAAGTGGCAAAAGTCCTGAATGATTTCAGGCACTGATTGCACAAAGATTTTGGTTCCCCTTGCTGGGGAATGTTGGCCTCTCTCCAAGTGGCCCTTCCCTGCCCTCCATCCCTCCCTGGCTGTTGGGAATTTCCAATTCCCAGCCTTTGGAATCCTGGATTTCACCGGAGTCCGGAATGGACTTGGCAAAAGGGAAAACCCAGATGGGAATTTCACCTGGAGTACGGAATGGACTCAGCAAAAGGAAAAACCCGGACCGGATTAGGCTGGAGTATGGAATGGACTCAGCAAAAGGGAAAACCCGGACCGGATTTCAGAATGGACTTGGCAAAAGGAAATACCCGGACCGGATTTTAGCCGGAGTCTGGGATGAACTCGGCAAATGGGAAAACCTGGACTGGATTTTGGCTGGAGTTCCAGTGGACTCAGCAAAAGGGAAAACCCAGACTAGATTCTGGCCAGAGTCTGGAATGGAGTCAGCAAAAGGGAAAACCCAGACTGGATTCCTGCCAGAGTCTGGAATGGAGTTGGCAAAAGGGAAAACCCAGACCAGATTCTGACCAGAGTCCGGAATGGACTCTGCCAAAGGTGGTTTGAGTGAGCCCTTTGTTCAAAGCTTTTTTCTCCTTTTCCTGCGCATTGAATGTGCCCAATCTCGTCAGCTTTGTTCAAACCCCTCCCTCTGGAGTGCAGAGTTTCCAAGGTCACCGCAGCCATTTCCACTGATCCTTTTGGCACTGAAGGTGTTCCTGAGCCACAGCATTATCTCAAATTGCCTTTGCAGACAGTTTTGTATAAAACAGTTGCCTTTTCACCTTTCTTGTTATTTCCACTGCTGGGGTTGTGGCTCAGAGCTGGAATCAGAGTTTGCTCATTGTGCAGCTGACCTGGCACAGGCAGGTCTGTGTCGTCCAGTACCAGAACATTTGGAATTCATTAAATTCATTTACAGCCCTGAGTGGCTCTGCTGATGCTGTCACTTCATGTCCAAAATCTTATTCTAGAATTAAGTGCATATTGCCACTTTGAGGGTAGTGGAGATTTGCCTCTGGTTACAAATTTTTAATTTTGAGGGGCTTCTTCTGATGAACAGATGTGCCTGGCTTTAATAATGAAAGATCCCAAGCAGAGAATGGGAACTGAAGAAATCTTGGAACTGTCCAGTTAGAAAATTCCCGTCCAACTGTCTGTTCAGAGTGTTAAAATAAAGATTATGTAGCTGATGATATCTCACAGCTAAAATATGACTGCACAGCAATCTAAGCAAAATTTTTGACACATCAGTCTTACTCTGTTTTCATATTCTGGACTGATTGGAAAGCTTAGTTTAAAATTTAATGGTCAGCTCAGGCTTTAATTAAAGGTTCTACCTAAATTTCGGATTTAGGATGTTGAAGGGGGGATTGGAGATCAGCAGTTTTTCAATTTACCTTCTTGTATTTAATTCTGTTTGATCTCACTCAGGTTGGGTTGCCACCAGTTGCTTCATCCCTGAGGAACACCAGGCAGGCACCTGGTAAGTCTTTTATCCCAGCCCCAGCCAAAATAAATTGTTCAATAAACAGAGAAATGGATTTGAAAGGAAATTCAGCAGTCTATTAATTATTTTTCCTTTTTTTCCCCCATCTTTTTTTGCTCCTGGATGTCTCTTTTTAGAGGGATAAATAGCTGAGCACTCAACCATGTACTGCTGGTGCTAATTAGGTTATGGATTTTGTGTTTGCACCTGCACACTAAGAACTCTGACCTCTAAATCAACCTCTGTTTGAAGTGTAAATATTACTGGCCTCAGATTTCTGATACACCATTGAGAGCTGAATGTGCAAGTCTGGCTCCAAAATGATTTTTCCATTATGGAATTATTGAGGGAAATTTGATAAAATATGAATGAGCCAGGCTCGTGCAGGGTGTGAAATGAAATATGTAAGCAAGATGCTATCAGAGTGTAAGCCTATGTCACAGTTATTAAGGATTAATCACTGCTAATTAACTGGAATATTTTTTTCCCTCTGTCTCAGCATTCTCAGAGGCATCTCCCCCCTCCACTGATGAGCTGCCTCCACCAGCCCAAGAGCTGCTGGATGAAATTGGTAAGAGCCACTTCACCCCAAACTGTGGGAGGCTTTCCAGCTGTGCTCAGTCAGGATTTCTCCCAAACCATTCACTGCCAAAATACACTGGAGCTTCCAAATTAGTTGCAGTCAATTATGAGGAAGATCAAGAGCTTAAATGATCAACAGCTTAAATAACTGGCAGTTCTTGAAGCCTCTGCATTTCTCTGAGTGGTTTCCTTGCTGCTGCTGACAGCACACTGAGTGCAGGTGGAGTTTAACACAGAGAGGAGTTTGGTGTACGCTGAATTTTTCAAAGGTGTCCTGGAGCAATTTGTGTTCCCTATTAGAGGAGGCAGCTGCACCCCCCAGGTGTCTGTGCAGAGCTCAGTGATTTGCATTTCTTCTTGTGTTCACACACCTCTCCAGTCAGAAAATGTAAAAACTTTGTGTGATTTTCGCTGGAGGGTGTTGGAGAAGGGTTTGTGTTGCTTATCCATCATTAAGCTCTTCCTAAATTAACACCAGACATTGGGATAATTAAAATGTCCATCCTGACTTTATTTCCTCATTCACCAGAACAAGAATCTGTGGAGATTGGCATCAAAGGTGATGCCATTAATGATGGTCAGGGGCAGCCAAGCCTGTAGGTTAATATATAAAATAATTATAAATTATGATATATAAATAATTATATTTATTAATATATATTACAATATATTATATTGAGTATATATAATATATATAATATATTATTATATATTATATATAGTACATATTAGACATAAGACAATATTATTATATAATTATATTATTTTAATACATATAATTATAAATATTAGTAATTATAAACATTGATAAATATATAAATATTATATAAATATATAATAATGTTTTATATTTTATATAATGTGTATAAATAGATAAATATTTATAATTTAGTATATATTATATTTATGATATATTATATATCATATGTAGTACATACTATAAGACATAATATTATTATATTATTGTAATACATATAATTATAAATATAAGTAATTATAAACATTGTTAAACACATAAATATTATATAAACATATATTTATATGTCTATAAATATATAAATATTTATAATTATATTATTATGTAATGTGATTATTGTAATGATTATAATGTATTTATTATATTAAATATTATAATATATATTATTTAAATTATATTTATTCAAAATATAATACATAAATAGCTATAAATGTACAGGTTTTCCTCTAGGGATGGATGGATGAAGTTATATGGTATTTTAGTGTATAGTCAGCCTAGACCAATATGGAAATAATGCTGTTTTTAACAGAACACTTAAAGCAGCAAGATTCCATCACTCCAGGCTTGGAAGGGATGGGATTGCAAGACTCCGGAGTGCAAGTGAATGGTTGGTTGCTAACAGTCCCAATGTGGAGATTAAAAATAGAAAATTCCTTTTGCCTTGCTGCAAGCTGCCTCTGAGTCCCCGTCACTGGCTGTTCAGCTGGAACAATAAACTGCAATTTTTAGCTTGGTGCCCCCACCAGTGTTTGCTGCCTTTCCCTGTGTGTTCCCTCCAAGGTCCATGGGGAGCTGCTGGGGGAGGTTTGCAGGTCGGAGCAGGAGAATGAATTTTCTGCTTTTATTGTGCCACTGGAGCTTGTGCTGTGTTCACACACAGGTGACAACACCCACAGGAGCAGACGTGCTGGGCAGGTGATGTCAAATCCATTCTGGGAGGGTGATTCACTTCAGAAAGTGGCCACTGCACCCTACCTGTTAATGTTCCTAATTCTCCAGCATGAAATAATGCCTCTGATTTCACAGAGGAAGAAAATAGCTTCCACTGGGGTAATGAATATTGTATTTCCTGCTCTGTAACAAAGACAGCAGAGTGGTGAATCTTTGTGCTGCTGCAAATGCAAATGGTGCTAAGTGGGAATCATTTTTAGATGTACAACAAGTCGTGTCAGAGGAGCAGAAAACCTAAATGTTTATCAGCTGGGCTTTTTTTTTCCCTCCAGTGAGTCACAAAGTGAGCAGCAGTAAAAAATAAAGGCAGACAAAAAAGGCAAAAGAAAAAAAAAAGAAAAAGGCAGAACATGAGTTAAGTCTGTAAAAAGCTAAATAACACAGTCACTTGAGAATGATGCTGGCACATGTTTGGTTGTCCTACAGCTTTGTAAAATCTTTTCCTGAGGGATGGAAGTTCATTGGAGCTTCTTGTTTTTAGGGGGAGAGGACTGCAGCAGGCTATTGCTGGCTGCTCAATCACTGTGGTTTTCTTGGATTTGCATAAAGCACAGCTATTTCAGACTCCCATTTTTTGTGGCAGCCTCGTGCTTCCTGCTTATCACAGCCCAGCAGAAGGGGCTGAAATATTCCCCATTAGCCCAAACCTAAGTTCAACCCCATCACCAGGAATTCCCAGATGAGCAAGTTCACCATGGGGTGCCCTTCTCAGCCCTAAGCCCAACCCTAACCCTGATTTCTGTGGGGAACAGAATTTGCTGATAAATCTTTGAGGGAAAACCACTGGATTTTGATAAATAGGCAAACCAAGCTGCCATCCTCAGGTTTCCCTTGGGTTTCTCTCCCATATCTGGGATTGGAAGGGGAAAGATTAAAGATTCATTTCCAAATGCATTTTTCATTTCAATGGGAAGCAAAATGTGGAGTCCTGTGAGTCTGGAAGTGTGTTGGAGTGAAATATTTATCTGGGCCTTGCTTTGACTGTAGATAATGGGAATTTGTTCATCTGGTAGAAAATCAGGCCTGGCTGAGGAAAGAGTGACTGAGAAGTGGGCAACTGGAAATTGCCCAAGTGAAGCAAAGAAAACAACATTTTAATGTCTTTGTTTATCTTCCTTTGATACTAAAATCTTGCTGTTTATGTGAATAGCTCTTGATCAAGTTAAAATGGAAAACAGAGAGTCAGGAAAAGAATCTGAGAGAAATGAGAAGACAAATCAGAGTTTATGGACTAAGGAGTCATTTAATCTAGCAGAGGATACAGAAAGGTATGAAAAAGGATGGGAAGGCATGTCTGGCTTTGAGTTACAAAGACTCAGAATTTTAACAAGATTCAATGCTCACAGAAAACTTTCAATCCCCTTATGACTGTTTTATTTGGAAATTTGCAGCATGACCCTTGTCACCATCACTTTGAAATCTTTTATTTACCAGAGCTCACTCCAGTCTGGATGATGTTTTGGAAAGAATGCTCCATGCAGTTCCTGGAGATGAGGAGATCCGAGAAGAGCCTCAGGGACACACTCTTGGGTGAGCTGATAATTTCTGTTTGTGTTCAAGGGTTTATTCTGTGTGCTGTGTACAGATCTGTGGAGGACTTTTCAGAAAATGGGCTGAGACTTCTTAGGGAGTGGAGTGCCAGGGAACTTGCCTGGAGACATGAATGTGAACTCTCCTACTAAATTGAGATGGAAAAAAATGTTTTGTTAATACAACTTCCTGTAGGTGGAAAGCAAATACTTCAACAGCCCTGAAAGGCAGTGCTTGGTCTTCACAGAAATCAGAGATAATTTGACAGAATGGGGGAATTTTTTGAGACAGAGAAAATGTGCATTAAGAGAACAGAGTCATGAAAGCTCTTTATAAAGAAGAGTTTGTGAAAATGGTTGTGCTTTCATGGCAGTATATTAGGAAATTTGAAGAACATGGCAGAAGTCATTTAAGCATCATTTTAAGGAAAATATTCATATCCCAAATAACTGTTTTTTTTCTTGGAACTAAAGATCAGAGCCCAATAACTCTGAACAGCTCCACAGTGAGTGCTCATAAGTCATCCCTAACTTCTGTCTCACAAAGGAAACTTGTTGGCATCAGAATGTTTGGCATCAGAATTTTCTATTTCATCCTGTTAGGAAAAAAAATGAGGATGATATACAAAATTCTGTCATTCAAGGGCTGCCAGCCTGGAGGATCCAGAAGATGCTGGAAGGAAGAATGAAGCAGAGGAGAGAGGAGCCTGGGCTGGAGGCAGAGCACCAGGAAGCTGTGCAGGGACTTCAGCAGGTGCCCTTGGTCTGTAGAGCTGCTGGATGCACCCACAGTTTGAAATGTCCCAAATCTCTGGTTACTTTTGGAAATATTGATGGTAATTTTAAAATGTAGAAGCCTGGGGGTGACATCCCTGTGCTTGTTATTACAATAACAAATTGTTACAGCAACGGCAGCTGTGCCCCCGTTTGCTGTCAGAGCTCCACAGCTGAGCTGGGATTGGGCTTCAGGGATGGAAATCAGGATTTTCTGATCCCCACGAGGGTCCTGGGTGATGCAGCAGAGCTGGGACTGGGTTCTGATTCCAAATGGGGCTGAATGAATCAAGCAGAGGAACCTGCAGCTCTTGATTCACTTGCTGTCTCCGTGTGGCTTTCATGTTCTGAGCTGAATTTCCCTGGTTTTTAGATGAGATCAAGGATCAGAAATCCCACCCCCAGCAGCAGCTGGCTCCAGCTCCACCCTTCAGGTGAGACTCCCTGTGAGTTAAACTGGAATTGTGGTGGAAATTCATTTGTGGCACGAGCTGCATTCCTCTTTTCCATGAAAAAGAGGCACTGTAAAATCCCATTCCCTTCATCTTGTACTTTACAGAAGAAAAAACAACTTCATAACCATTTTTACCTCTTTTTTTTTTTTTTTTTTGTCCCCTGCAGGAAAATTGTTTTGGATGAGAGCTCTCTCCATGATTAAAACACAGAGTGAACAAGTTCTACACATCACCTGCTTGCTGCTGCTTGCACAGTGTTGGGTCTGTGAATTACAGCCCCTTTTTGGCCACATAAACACCTGTAAAGCTCAGATTTCCTTTAACAGCAGCAGCAAGTTCAGAAGAAAACCCAGTGCTCTGTGTTCTGAAATGTTTTGTACTGGTTTCATGCCCTTGTTTCATGCCCAGGCAGTGTCAATGTGCAGAAGTGAGCTGGTTTTTTTTTACTGTCACATCCTTATGAAACTGCTTTTTATTCTGCACGTGCACATTTTCATAAGCTAAAGAATTCCTTGCTCTGTTGCATTATGCAGTTTTCAGATTAAAGACAAAATGATTGTAATTCTGTGGGCTGCTGGTGCTGCTCAGGCACTGAAATGTTTCCATGCTGGAGTGTTGCAGCCCGTGTAGAGTCTGTTTTTCCTTGCTCATTAAATTTAACAAGGTAATTTCTTGTTTTCTCTTTACTTAGTGCTTTTGTGATCTAGTGTTGAACTGATTTGACTGATTAAAGGGATTAATTGCTGTGCAAAAAGCTAATGAGGAAAAGGCAGTGTTCTCCAGAGATTGCAAGTGCAGCAATATGTTCCCTGCCAGCATCAGACAAGAATGTGGAAAAAAAGTGTGGTTGTTATGAAGATACCTGGTGGTTAATTCAACCACATTGTTGGTAGGCCTCATCCAAAAATAACCCACCAAGATCTCTGGATATAATTGAGTTTTGGGGGAGAATTTTGATGGTCACAGCAATTTCATATTTAACACTTTTTTGTGATAAATGCTGTTCAAGGTGCAGGAGGGAAGGTTGTCCTGTTCCCTGGGCTTTGAGCTGCTTTTGCACATCTGGGAGTGCCAAGTTTTGCATCTTCATTCTTGCTTTTGCAAGGAAATGCTCCATTCTGTACCTGTTCATTTGGTTAAACAACATTAATAAAAGTTTCCAAGGTTATTGTGGTGCCTTTGGTTCTTTTTCTGGCTCGGAGGTTCATTTTTGGGGTTGGTTTGTTGGGTTTTTCACATGTTTTTAACACTGCTTCCCATCATCAGGCCATGATACAACCAGGCACTGATGGAGCTGCTCCAGGGTGGATCCTGCAGGGGTGGGGGACAAAAGATAAGAGAAAATAAAAATCTTCCTGAGGAAAGATAAGAGAAAATAAAAATCTTGTATGTGTTTGTGCTGTGGTGGCAGTGACAGAGGCGCCTCAGGCCTAGCACAGGCCTTGCCCTGGGCTGTGACACAATTCTGGCCAAAAAAAGGTTTAATATTTTCTAACCCAGCCTTGTTCCAACCTGGATTCTCTGTGTGGGACTTCTGTGCTGCAGGCAGAAGGATTTTTATTCCTGGTGGGAGCTGCTGGAACAAGATCCTGCTCCCCACGGCCCTGGGGCTGTGTCACCAGCAGGGATAGAGAGCGCAAAAAGTTAAATTGCAAATTTGGATTTTGTGATCCTGTCCTCGGTGGCTTGTGACTCATAACTGAGGGTCATTCCCTCTCACTTTGGGTGGTGTTTTTGTTGCGTTTCAGGGCTGTTTAATTAAATAAAAAGTAGCCAAAGCCAAGTGGCTGCAGCAGTGTGTGGAGAGCAGCACAGGAGCGTTTTCACATGCACAGAATTATCCATCCCTGGCTGGATAACAACATGTGAAATCTCAGCTTCCTGCATTTCTTGTTCTATTTTATCTGTGGGACCAAATGGTGAGCAGACTGTGAACAGTTTCCCTATCTTTTTTTAATCTTAATGTGGAGAATTTTTATTTCTGTTGGTGGAGGGCCTTTCAAGCAGCCTCATGGCCTGTCTGATCTCCTTATCGGGGCCAGAACACAACAGAGATTTCAGTTTCTCAGCTGCTTGTGCTTTCCCAGATTTAAGTTTAGCATGGACTTGAATCATCCTGATAACATAAAGCATGGGCACAAAAGCTGTGATTAACAGGAACAATTAAACAAGGACCAGTGCAAGACAGCAGAGGAGATCAGAGGGCCCATCTAATGCTGCTTTTCAGCTTCCCAGAGAATGAAAGCCCAATTAATTAAATTAAAACAGTGATACTGAGCTGTTCTAATTCCTCTCTGAGCCCTGTGAGCTGTTCTGCACAGCAGGAGAGAGGGAGGCTGAGACAGGGGTGGGGATGGGTGTCCTGTCCCCCCACACCAGCTCACGGACTCATGGCATGGTTTGGGTTGGAAAATATCATAAATATTATTTAATTCCACTCCTCCACTACTTTCCACTAGCCCAGGTTGCTCCAACATCTTTCATTCTTTTGGACTAGACCGGTTTGGGGATTTTTGTTTTATTTTTGGTTTGAAGCAGAGAATCTCAGATGGTGGGGTAAAAAAAAAAAAACAACCAAACCCTCAGTCTCCCAAATCTCATCATCCTCCATGGCAGTGCAAATTGCTGGGGTGCCTGGCTGTGGATCACCTCATTTGAAAGCAATTCAAGGGTTCAGGATCAGAACTCTATAAGAACTCTGAAGACAGGCAGACATTTTTAGAGATAGAGGAATTGGGTGAAACCCAGTTTCATGCACTTGCACTCTTCAATATCACCTTCAGCAGCCTTTCCTGGGCTCCTGAGTGACAGAATCTGCCTCCAAAAACAGAAGTGTGATTGCAGCTGGGGTAGATAATCACTGAGACTGGAGATTTGAGATGAGGTGTGAAGCTGTGGAGCCTGTGGAGGTTTTTTTATCTTTTATTTTATCCTTTCAGGCTTTGGCATCTTTTGTTTGCTGCTGGTGGGCGTCTGCTATGCCTTGGGCCTGTTACCACTTGTGTTTTCACTCTTGCTGGGAAATAGTGCATTCAGACCTTTCCTTATTGCCTTAAGTCTAAAAAAAGAAAATTAACTTTGTGTCTGTTTTATTTCCTGGCTGTCTGTAGAGATGTTTGTGGCACTTGCCACGAGGGATGTGCCAGCCCTGGTGGCAGGAGGGGATGTGTTTTCTGTCAAACCTTCTATCAGCCAATAAAACAGATGAGCTGCTCAGTATTTATCAGTGTTTATTAACACAGTTGGCTCTCAAACATTCCTGCTGGATTTATGCCAGATTTACAGCATCTCCCTGAACTTCCCAGCAGGACCAGGCGTTGCAGGCAGGGCTTGGTCTGTCAGGGGATGGTGACAGACCATGTTCCACCTGACTCTGGGCCAAACAGCCACCTGGGATGCTGTGCACTGAGGAAAAATTACTGTTCATTTTTTATTTGGTGTTCTTGAAAGGCTCCAAGGGGAGGGAGGGGGTTCCTTAGGAGAGGGACATAGTGAAAATCTGCATTTTCTCCCATAATGGGATGGTTCCTCACCTGCAAGAAGACACTGTCCTGTCTTTTTTATGTTGTTGGGGACCTCTCCAGCCTCTGAGAGCCCCCCATCAGCTCCACCCCGATCCCTCTGTGCTGCTGTGGGTAGCACAGGCAGGTCCTGGAGCTGGCACTGGTGCAGGCAGGACGTGGCAGTTGTCACACGGGGTGGGATGGTGTCACCTTGTTCCTCAGCCCCTCTGCAGCGACCTGGGGACTGGGGGCAGCTGGAGAGGTTTTCCCCATCCCCCTGGGGTGGTAACCACAGCACAGCATTCCCAGCAGGCAGCTCTGGAACTGAGCAGGGAAGGAAGGGACAGGTTATTTGTGGCAGCAGAAATCCGGCGTCACCCGGAGACTGGGCAGCTTGGACCCTGGTTACATTTTGGGAAGGATCTCTGTCTATTCCCAGTCCAACTCTTTGTGCTTTATGGACAATAAAAGTTTCATTCTGTTTGCTTTGTGCCTTCAACGAGCAGCTTGTGATCCAACATTAAGTTGCCTGACCCCATAAAACCATGGAAGCAGAAAATGAGCTCTTGTTCGGGCTCGTAGGCTGCTCCCTCCCTTTCCATCTTATTCCCCAAATCCTCGCTGCTTACACAGCAACCCCAAGCCTGGGACCACACTTCCAGAGAAGACAGATGCTTCCTCCAGGATTTTTGAGCCTGTCCAGCTGCTCTCCAGCTTGGTTTGTTGGTTGCTCTGTTTATTTGGAGCTTTCTCTCACCTGTTTGTTCATGAAGACGTAGATGATGGGGTTGTAAACCGTGGCCGTCTTGGAGAAGTAGGAGGGCAGGGATGCCAGGGCTGGCTGGATGACAACGTCCTTGTTGGTGGCCACCACCAGTGCAAAGGTGGTGTAGGGCAGCCAGCAGGTGAGGAAGGCCACCACCATGGCCACCACCATGCGCGTCACCTCCCGCTCTGCCTGCTGGGTCGTGTCCAACTCCTGCTGCTGCGCCGCTGCCTGCGGCGTTTGGGAGACAGGAGAGGCCTGTCAGCAGCCTGGAACAGCCTCCCATCCCTTCTGGGACGGATCATGTGAGGAACAGCTGCTCCCTTTGGAGATTTAAAAAGGTTTATTGAGTGTGAAAAATGCGTATTTTATGATTGGCTTTTCGCAAGTAAAGTTAAAATAGGAACTATGCGATGTAAGATACTTCTTTAAAGAAAGGACTCGCGCTGAGATAGCAGCTACAGGACACCTGAATCCTTCAGAGAAAAAGAATTTATTGCCCCATTATCAGAAGAAACGAACTTCTTCCTGCCTTGAAGACACTGTTAGGATTCAGAGGAAGAAGCTGACACTGCCCAGACAGAATCCTGTGTTTGAATGGAATTTATGCATCATGGATGAGCTGTATGAATATGCAACAGGCTGTTGTTTTTAAGGGTTAATCCTCTGTTAACGTGGGTCCTTTTTCAGGCTTATTTTGCCCAGAAAAGGTACCTGGACATCTGTAACTCTTTGTTTCTATTGTCTCATATCGTCCTAATTCAAATTGTCCAAATTATTATTACTCTAATTGTATTACTATTTTTACAACCATTTTATTACTATAAAACATTTAAAAATTTTAAAAACAAGCGATTGGCATTTTTCACATTAAACCTTAACAAAAATACAACAAAGGACTACATCAGGAAAAAGCTGCAGCCCTGGGAACTGCCCCTTGTGGATACCATGTTGTCAGTTCATCTTCAAGATGGATGCTCAGTCTTTTATAGCCCTGGGGATTGCATCAGCCAGCCCTGGCCCCTCCCAGAGTCTGTCAGTCAGCTCTTCTTTGCCATTTATCAGTGGAAACTCTTTTCTTGTACCTGTATTGGAGGTCAGGTGTTGTCTGCCTCACCCCCTGAGCACCCTCAAGCTTTTCCATTCCCACCTGCCCCATGCAAGGGACACCTGTGCAGCTTCTTTGTACCTGTCCTGGACAGCCCAGGCTGTCTGATGGCAACAATACAGGGGGAAGGGGAACCATGGGGAGAACAGAGGACATCTAAACTACAATAACAACTACACATCACTAAAGCTTTTCTTAACATTCACCCAATAGGTATCTCCTAATTGTGAGAGCCAATCATCTCATTATCCATCTGTAACAGATGAGGAATGCCATGATTGACTCTCACAATTAACAGAGAAATATCATGGATATAGGTTAAGAAAAGCTGTATAGGTTTATAGGTATGTTGTTCCCCCTCATGTGGTTATCAAGGGACATCTGGGAGGGCTGGCTTGTCACTGCGGTGACACCTGACCCCCAGTCAGGATTTGAGAGATCTCCACCACTGGACAGCGAAGAAGGGGCTGATGGACAGAACTTTGGGATGGGTTAAAGGGTTAAAAAGGAAAAAACCTCCATTGTGAGGGGGCTGAGCACATGGCAGGGAAAATCTTTTGCTCCCAGCACCGTAACCTTTTTGCTTTATTCAGCCTTCTGCTGGATTTCTGATAAGGTTTAATAAACCTTCCTAAACTATGAAAAGTGAGTAGCCATTTCTCACAACTGGGAGCCCTGATGGCAGTGCCAGGAGGAGCCTGGCTGTCCCCAACACCTGCCCTGAGGCTCTCCATCCCCTTGGAGACGCTTTGGGAAGGGGCTCACCTGAGCTGGGCTCACTTACCGCCCGCAGGGTCAGCAGCAGGTTGGTGTAGGAGAAGAGGATCAGGCTGAGGGGCACCACAAAGCAGGTGACAAACAAGGCCAGGATGTAGCTGCTGTTGTTGCTGCCACCCGTGTACCAGTTGGGCCCGCAGGAGGTTCTCAGGCCTGGAATAAAGGTTGGGAACGAGCCCAAAGCATATGGGGCTTGGATAAGGGCTCAAGGATGGGCTCCAAAACAGCCATGCCACCTCATGTGCCCATCCCCAAGGGCCTAGAGATCAGCCACTGGGGGTTTGGGCTGGCCAGATGTGATTTGAGATTTGTTATGGAGTTGTGCCAGGCCCCTACAAGAGCAGATTTGGGCTGGGTGCTGCTCCAGCAGCCAGAGCAGCTCCAATAAGAATGGCTGCAGAGTGTTCTGTGGTGGGGAACTTCCAAAGAACAGCCTCCAGGAGAGGATTATTGGCTGAGCAAGCAGGAGATATTAACGGGAGAGATTGACCCTTTAGACTCCATCCCAGACCTTCTCCAGCTACCCCAGGCTTGAAAACAAGATGCAAGAACTCAGCACAGCGGAGTCTGATGCACATCTCCCCTACCTTCAGGCACGTAGCTGCTCCAGCCCAGCAGTGGTGGGGTTGTCCAGAGCAGGGACCAGCCCCAGGTGAAGGCACAGCCACTGGCAGCGTGCTGGTGCTGGAACCGAAAGTCTCCCAGGGGTCTGCAGACCACCAGGTACCTCTCCAAGGCCAGGATGGCCAGGGACCACAGCCCCACGATGCCTGGGGGGACAGCAGGGGTTGTGTCTCAGGGACAGCTTCTGCTGCCTGTGCTGGCACCTGCTAGATGATGGTTTAGTTCAAGGAAATATTGTTTGAACAAGAAGTCGGATGTTTTTTCCTTACATCAGGGACAGCTGTGATATTTGGCTGTTAGAGACTGTGATTTTGGCACTGCTTCTCTCACAGCAGGGACAACTGGGATATTTGGCCCTTAGAGATGAAGTTGGCAATGGGTGGCTGTGATGCCTTGTGGTTACAACAACAGAGTGTCTTCAAGAAGAGGTTCTGTGCAATTTCCAGTCCCTGGTGCACAGCCAGCACCCATGAAATACATCCCAAACAAGGATTCCCAATGTCCCCAAGTGGCATTTCCCACTCTGTCAAGACCAAGACTGGATGTGTGGTGACCTGGCACAGCCAACCCTTCCCTGTGCTAACCAAGAGCTGAAGGACACGGCTTCCACAACGTGAAACTGTTGACTTTAGGTGCTGAAACATCTCCAAAAGCCCCTCTGCTAAACCCAAAAGCACCATCCAAAGCCCAGGGGCAGGTCTGGAGTGCTCTCCTTACCTGTCAGGGACACCATGAAGCCCTCCAGCTGGCAGAGGCGCTCCCCAAAGACGAAGAAGCCGCGGATGTTGTTGGAGAGGCTGACGGAGCTGCCGCAGAGCGTCACCAGCAGGTTGGCCACGGCCAGGTTCACCAGGATGTAATTGAGGGGCGAGCGCAGCCTCTTGTGCCTGATGGACACCACGATGACCAGGCCATTGAGCACCGAGGCCGAGGCCACCACCAGCCCCATGAGCACGGCCACCCCCAGGTACACGGCCCTGGGGGCCTGGTGGGGCCACTGGGGGCCATCAAAGGGCCCTGGGGTGCTGCTGTTTGCGGGCTCCTGGGTGCTGTCCATGGAGCAGCAGCACCTGGGGCAGGTGAGCTCCCCCAAAAGCTGAGCCTCTTTATAGAGCTGGAGGGGCTGACGTGCCCCAGAGCAGCTTGGCTTTCAAATACCTTAAGCTTTATTTTAATCTGAAGGGTTTGTCCTCCCTCCTGCTTTTTATAATCAGCTCTTTATTCCCGAGGGGATAAAGAGTGACTTAAACAGAAATCTGATGGCTGAACAGAGCATAATTTAATTGAGTAAATATTTTTTTCCTTGTATTTTCCATCTGTGAGCCTGGCCTTGGCACCTGCGTCTGGACATCATTCCCTGTGCCCTGGGTTTGCTGGGCTTCAAGGCTACTAAATACATATTAAACATAAATAAATATAAATATATATGTAGTATATATACTTAATTGGGCCATATAGATGTATTTTCTCTCTCCAATATATGTATTTTCTCTGTCCATATATATATATATCTATATCTCCATCCCCATATATATATTTATAAATACTTATAAGTACATATATAATATTTATAATACATTTATAGTATTTTATAGTATTTATATAGTACATTTATAATATTTATGCTATATTGGGCCAAGAAGCCCCCAATGCTCTGGTTTAAAACCATTTCTTCCCAAATCCTTGCCATCCCCCAAATTCAAAAGCTGCACCACCAGCATCAACCCTTCTTTTTCTTTTTTTTTTTTTAATTTTTATTTTTTTAACCTTTTTATTTTCGGTTCTCGTTATAAATATTAACAAATCTGACCAAAAGTACACAGATAGGTAATACTGAAATACAAAAGTCTCTCAGGATGCAGGTAAGGACGGTTTCTGCAGCCTTCACATGGTAGCAAAACATTGGTATCAAACATTTTCACGAGGCCTGGCATGACAACCACCAACTCTGCATGCAGCTGGGACGAGGGACGGAGCGTCCACTTAGAAAAGACTGGGGTACAAAGTGAAGGAACCCACACACACGTGTCCTACTCCACCTCAGGCATCAACCAGTTTCATCGGCTGGGAAAAAGGATGGATTGAAAGGAACTTCGCCAGAAAAGGGAGGCACAGCCAACCTGGTGCTCCTGGAGCTTCCCTGGAAGCTCAGACCCCAACCAGGTTTTAAGGTGCTGGACCAGAAAGGATTAGTGGGAACATCCGACTTGACAGGCTGCCAGTATTCAAATAAAATCCATGCACATCTGCAGGATGCATTACAAATATTGAGTTATTTAAAAAACCCCTAGGAATGTTGTTTTTTTTTCTTTTTATCTCCCTCCCCCCACCCCAATATCAAACAAGGTGTAACAAGGTGTAACAGGATCATCACTTGGAAAAGTAAACATAGGTTTCCACAGATTCCAGTGCTTCCCAAGAGAAAAAAAAAAAAGAAGTTGGCAATACCTGCACAGGGTTTGGAAGCTGAGGGTAACTGAGACTCGTGGGGAAAGAGCAGCTCTTCCTAAGAAATCATTGTTTAAAGGCTTCCAAACGTTTTGGGAATGGTGCAGCATTTCCTAGAAAGCTTTAGCTTATCCCACTGCATGTCTGGTGGGATGATGATGAAGATCCAGCCAAGGTGGATCACAGAGGATGACATCTGGGATTATTGTAATATTAATATATTATTACTGTGCCATATTAATATTACTGTGTCATACACAGAAATTTATTTGGTTTGGATGCTGTTTGAGGCAGAAAATGAATCAACCTCACGGCCATGCTGAGCTACAAACACAATTCCAGCTCAGCTCCGAGGCTCAGCATCTTCATTATTTAATGCATGAATTGGAAAGGGATGAAAAAGGGAAAAAATTATAGAAAAATTCAGCCTGAAAGCTGTCTTTGCTGGAAAAACAGCCATGTTGCTGCATGCCATGGTTTCATTAGGAGAGAAGCTGCTTCCTGGGAAGCAGGAACAGCCAGGCTGTTCCAGGGAGCTTTTTCATTTTGCCTCCCAAAGGTGAAGCTGCCTGATCCCAGGAGGAAAAGCTTGGTCTGCACAGCTCTGCTGCCTGCACGTGAGTTTTACTGGAGAGGACGAGCACAACATTCCTGGAAGGAGAGCGAACACTCTGTCCGGGTTCACCAGGGACACGATCATTCCAACAGAGGAGCTTGAAATGCAGAAAAGACTGTTTAGGCCCAAACCACAGAGACTGACAAACCACCAGAGATATGGCACAAGCTGCCTCGAGGAGACAGTTCTGGGTTCTGTGTGTGTTTTTTGGGGACGCCTTTTGCCGATGCCGGACACACGGACGCGGACGGACGCATTATTATTTTTTTTTTTTTTTGCCACTGACTTGCAAGGCAGCGAGAAGGTAAACTGTGAGTAGAGAGGCAGGATTTGGGAGAGGAGCCAGACTGCAGTGCATGCAGGGGTGCACACCTGCGTGAGTGTGAGTGTGAGTGTGAGCGTGCGGGCGCGCGCTCCAGAGCGGGGCTGCGGGTGCGGCAGGGCGCAAAGAGGCGTTCTGGAAAAGCCAGAGCAAACCATCCGTGCCTTCTTCCCTGGGAAGGGCTTCCCTGCAGCCAGGCCCTGCTGGGGGGTGTCCTGCTGTCCTGGCTGTCCTGGCATCCCCCCGTACCCAAAGCTGGGAGGAGCCCGAGGGCGGTGGAGCCGCGGCCCCGCGGGGCTCAGTCGCTGAGCACGGCGCCCGGCAGCTCGTTGGTCAGCGTGTGCCAGCGCTCGATTTTCTTGTCCTTGTTCTTCAGGCAGTCGAACCAGTGCTTGAGCCGCTCCCCTTTGGCATTGATTCCTAACACGACTCCGCCTTGGGAGGGAGACAGAGAGAGGGAGAGGTGTGGGGGGAGCATCAGCTCTGCAGGGGATGCTGAGAGATGTGGAGGGGTGTAGCCATGATATTTTCTGAAAATCTAATCCTTTCCTTAGGATTTTTTTTCTCATGAGAAGCTGAGAGGCCTCAGGAACAAACTGTAAGCCAATGGTTATCTGCTGCTGTGGAATGCAACAGGTGCATCTGGGATTGGTCTTGTGTGGTTGTTTCTAATTAATGGCCAATCACAGCCCAGCTGGCTCAGACTCTCTGTCCGAGACACAAGCTTTTGTTATCATTCCTTCTTTTTCTATTCTTAGCCAGCCTTCTGAAGAAAATCCTTTCTTCTATTCTGTTAGTACTGTTTTAATATAATATATATAATAAAATAATAAATCAAGCCTTCTGAAACATGGAGGCAGATCCTCGTCTCTTCCCTCATCCTCAGACCCCTGCAAACAGCATCACAGAGGGGGATGCTGGAGGGAGCCAGGTTTCATTAGGATTCATCAGCATCCTCATGGCATCCAACCTGATGTGGAACCCAGCCCAGATTCCCCACCCCTCGTGGCTGTGGTGTGGGACCTGTCCCAGGCAGTGCCCCAGCCCCAGGCAGTGCCCCCGTCCCTTGTGCCAAGGGCTCACTGCAATCACAGGGGCTGTGAGGCACTTGTTAGTGATAAATCACAGTGACCAGAGACAAAATCACAAACAGCCTAGACATCCAACAGAGATAAATGAAACCTCCCTGTTAAACATGTTTTGCACTCAGAGGAAAACATCTGAAAACAGAAGGGGAGAGGCAGATGCATTTTCTCCCTGCTTGGATGCTCTGTGAGAGGCTCAGGTGCAGGAGAGGGATAAAAGCAGAACAGAAACCAAGCGAGAATGAATGAGAAAAACCAGGAGGGTGGAGGAGTGCAGGAGAAATAAGAGGCACAGAGAGCAAAGATAAATAAAAAAGAGGCCAAGGAGGCCTTCTGTAGTGTGCCACTCACCTATGAAATCATTGGATTTCCCGATGTCATAGTCCCACACTGTGACTTCCAGGGTCTTCTTTGCCAGGTCACCGTGCTTTATCTCATAGAAAAACTCCTGTGGAGGAGCAGAGGCAGAGCCAGGATGAACCAGGGACTGGGGCTGCCCATCCTCCTCCTCAGGCTTTGCTGCCCACGGGGAGCCCAACCCCAATCCCTCACACAGTGACCAAGGTGGTGATTTTTTATCTTTAAAGTCTGAGGTTGAGAAGAGCCCCTGGGTGAGAACCACACCCAGCCCAAACCCACCTCATTGAACTCGGGGTTCAGCGTTTTCTTCTTCACTGCTGTCTTGTGCTTGGATTTCTTGTCCTCATCTGGTTTCAAGTAACTGCAAGGAGACCAAAGTGGGTCCCAGTGAGGAGGGCAGGAGGCCACGGGTGGGGACAACAGTGGCTGCAGCTCCTGAGCAGAGCCAGGGTGAGGTGGGTGACGGAGCCCCCTGAACCTCCAGATCCTCCTCGCCTGCTCCCCGCTGCCAAAATGCTGGGGCCGGCTGGGAGGAGGCAGCATTTCAGCATTTCCCCTCCTCAGAACCGAGCCAGCTGCTGGCTGCCATCAGAGAGCACCGATTATCCCATCTCCAGTCCCTAGGGGACACTGGCACTGCACACAAAATGCTCTCCAAACCCAGCACTCCCAGCCCAGGACCTGTCCACGCTCGGGATTGTGGCTGGTCTGCTCACGCAGAGCCTCTCCAGGAGACAGGAACCACATGCAGGGTGGCAAAAGGGAGCAGCTTTGAGCAGCTTTGAGCTGTTCCCTGCTGATATTCTGGACAGCAAACAAGATTAAAGTGTCATCAGGCAGAGAGGGGACCTGAAATGTGGGGCAGGCCAAAGCCAACCCATCGTGGTTTTGTGCTGGTGCTGTGCCTTTAAACATCAGTTCTGCTTCCTTGCTACACGTTCCAGATCTTGCTGATAATTAAAAAATTAGGGCTTGTACTGAGAAGCATCAGTTCCCTATCTGCTCTGATCCCAGCCCTGCAGATGCAACCTCCTGTGGATGGCACAGGGGACACCCAAAACTGACTGGGTGCAATGGCAATTGTGTTGCTCAGGGACTGATCCTCCCATGGGCATCTAAAAAAGCAACAGGGGATTTTTATACAAACACCTCCACCCCTAAAAACCAATTAAATAAGAAGGTGAAAGCGTGCTGCTGATGAACTCCATGCCCGGGTCTCCCAGGTGAGGTTTCTCCCAGTATCTCTGCCTTAGCAAACACCATCCCTAAAAGTGCCCAAATTTGAGTCAGCGCAGTGGGGACAAGCAGGTAGGACAGGCAGGCAGTGAATTTGGAAAATGCCATCCCCAAAAAAACCAGGAGCTGTTTGTTTTTTTGGGTGAGGCAGGGCCAGCCCAGCAGGGACAAACCCACAGCACCAAGTGCTGTGCCCACCTCACCTGGAAGCTCTGCCAAACAATTGCCAGGGAATTAAACCCCGGGCAGGGACAAGCTGCTGCCTGACGGCCTCATTTGCATCTCCTAATGAGAGCAATTAATTCCCGCTGCAGGGAGGGGCGGGAGGGGACAGCAGGGCCGCGGGTGACACTCACATTTTGACCACATTTTGACAGGTGACACTCACATTTTGATGGGCGACACATTTTGACAGGTGACACTCACATTTCGATGGGTGACACTCACATTTTGACCACATTTTGACGGGTGACACTCACATTTTGATGGGCGACACATTTTGATGGGTGGCACTCACATTTTGACGGGTGGCACTCACATTTTGACCACATTTTGACGGGTGGCACTCACAATTTGATGGGGGCACTCACAATTGATGGGTGGCACTCACATTTTGACGTAGGGGTCGGAGTAGCCGTTGGCATCCATGGCAGCCAGGTGGGCACAGCGCATGATGCCCACCTGCAGCCCCTGCTTCTGCGAGCTGTACTTGAGGGAGATGAGGATCCTGCCACGCTCCTCCAGAGACTTGTCCTCTGTTTTATCTATCTGGGGAGGGAATGCACCCAGTCTGAGCGGCTGCACCAGGGTACAGCCACAGCCAGACACCTCCCCAGCCAAGGGATGCTCTTCCCCACATCGCCGATTATGTCTGAGAGGCCAAACAGCTCCACATTCCCACATGCCACAGGGAGAAGCTGCTGTATCTGTGATTCCTGGTTGGGATGAGGCTCTGAACCCCCCTCACTCACCTGGCAGCTGCTTCTCCAGGCAGATGTTGAAGTTTTTGGTCTGGTTGGGTTTCAGTTTCTTCAGCGGGATGCGCGTCTCGCCGATGAACTCGTTGTGCCGGAACTTGTCCTCGTCACACACCGAGATCCTGCAACAGCACAGGGTGAGCAGGGACACTGGGGACAGGGCAGGGTCCCCCTCGTGAGGGAGCAGCTGAGCTCACCCTTCCCCAGGCCACAGACAGGACAGCTCCTCTGCAGGCAGCTGGAATGGAATGGAATGGAATGGAATGGAATGGAATGGAATGGAATGGAATGGAATGGGCACAGCCCAGCCAGGGCAGCTCAGGGTGTGAGTCTCTGTGCCTAAATGCACATCCCAGCCCAGGCACTGCTGGAAAAGCAAGCAGCCACCCTAATGACTCTTCCATTAAAACATCAGAGCCATCAGCGACTAAAGCAAAATTATTCAGAGTTGCTGGAGCTGCATTTTGCCCAGCCATGGAGGCTCTTCCTCATCCCTCCCTTGTGCGGCTGGGAGAAGCCTGCTTCCCACACAGCTCCTTCCCTCCTTCCCGAGGAGCTCGGGCGCTGCTGGGAGTGTGGCAGCTCCCAGGGTGACCCAGGCTGGGACACAGAGCAGGTCTGCCACCTCCTGCCCCAAGGCCAGGGGTGATTCCCACACCCAGAGCATGGGAAATGTCACACCTCGGGCAGGTGAAGCTCTCCCAGCCCTGCTGGGATCCCGGCGTGCATCCCAGTGAGGTGGTGCTGAGCCCAGGCTGTTTTCCATGAAAAAAGCTTTTCCATGAAAAAGCCACCACTGCCTTTCCCTGAGCTGGCAGCTCATGAGTCATTCCTCTGCTGCTCCTGACAGAGGAGCAAAGTCAGTGCTTGCAGGAGCCTCTGCTTGCAGCTCCCGAAATCCCAGAGGGCCAGGAGGGTGCCCTGAGGGAGCAGCAGTGCTGGGAATGGGGAAAACCATCCCCATGCAAAGGGAGCATCCTGCATCCCCACTGGAGCCATGCAGGGACTGGCTGGGCTCCCTGCCCACGAAGGAAAGGCATTTATTTTCCCTTCCCTTCCATCCTTTCTCCTTAAAAAAAAAGAAAATACCCAGTCCTTTTGGTGTCCATCTCCCCACGGGTGGCATTGTGCCCCCAGGGACCGCAGGGGAAGGGGGGAAGGTAATTAAAGACAAATAATGCCCTGTGATTCCCACCTGAGGGTAAATAATTGCACACCACACCTCTGGCCTGCTCAGCATCTGGATGGTTTATCCACGGATGGGTTATCCCTGCCCATAAATCTATTTATCAATAGATTATTTATCTGTGGATGCTTTAGTGCCTTATCCAAGGATGCTTTGACCAGCCTCACGCTCACAAATGAGCAATGAGGAAGCGAGGAAGCCGTGGGGATGTCTCAGTGCCACAGCACAAGGATCATCAGGGCTGGGGAGCAGCACAGAAAAGGGGTTTGGGAAAAAAAAAAATGACATGAGCAGGAAAACAGGGAATGCTGCTCTCCAGAAAAGTGTGCTGGATGCAGCGTTACTATAGATACCCACAGCAAAAACCACCCCACCACAAGGCTGAAATCCTCAAAGAGAATCTCAAATGCAGGCACAATATTCCCCATTTCCTCTCCTCTTTCTTGTAAAGAACAAAACCAGCAAAGGAGCAGCAGCAGCTCCAGAACTCCACTGCACTTGCCTGGAGTGTGGAGGGGACAGGAGGGGACAGGAGGGGACAGGAGGGGACAGGGGTCTCACGGGGAGCTGGCAGCCCAGGATCTGTGCCTACACCCAGCAATTGAGGAGTGGTCCTGGCTCCTGGGCATTCAGGGTTTTGGGATGGTTTACCTCTTAAAAACGTGACAATTCTCCTGGCAATGTCCAGGGAAGCACAGCAAGATCCCAAACACAACGTCCTGCTTGCTATGAAAGCTCAGGAGCCTCAGGATGGGCAAAAGCCCAGGAAGGAAAGGTGAAAAACTCCAGTGGTGGTGGCAGGGAGAGCATCTCCAGTGTCATGCTGGGAGGGACCCACTGGGCCCTGTTTCAGTGCCCTCAGGGACATGGGAAGGCCCTTGGGAAGTGGTTTTTGGCACTGGGAACTGTCCCTGCCCTGAGCAGCACAGTGGAGCTGGAGACACCTCCAGATCCCTCCCAGCCCCGTTTTCCCTGTGGCACCTCTGGTCCCCACATTTGTGCCCATGTGTTGTGATGCCCAGAGGGGCTTTTGTGCCAGCTCTCCCAGTGCCTCAGCCCCCAGTCCCAGTTCCTCTTCCCAGCTGCAGTTCATCCCCACTGGAATGGGATTCCAGCACTGGCCCAATCAGTGAGTTTTGAGTGAGATGAGCAGGAAGCTCCAGCCCCATCCCTCCCTTTGGAAAAGGGCAGACTGCAATCACACCAGCTTGGATTTCATTAGGAGAAATCCATGTGATGGAATTTTTATGCCTTGGGTTAGAAAATCAGCCCCATGACAAACAGCACGAGATGCCTCTGGCAGCCTCGTTCCCCTTCCATCCCCAGCCTGGAACTGGAGCTTCACCCCTTCCTCATCTCTCCTTATTAATCCCCATCCCTCCAGCCTGGTGTTCCATTTGATATCCTCACTGTGGGGTCCTGATCTTTACATTAATGGCTGTGAAAAGCACCTTGGAAGGAAACTGAGCAGCAAATGAACAATCACTGCTCATTAAACTTCTCCTCCCTCCTACTCAGCCCGGGCTCCTGGGCTCCAGCCCTGACTCACTGAGCAGCTCCAGCAGCTGACTCATGGCTTCTGCTCCCTCACACGAGCTCCTTCCCAGTGTGGAAAGGGGAAATGGGGGTCAGCAAGGACCCTTTTCCATAAAAACACCCAGAGCAGAGCCTGAGATCATCCCCTGTGCCCAACATCCCTTATGGCAGCAAGGGAGGCTCCCCGTGAGGAGCAGCTGATGCTGGCTTGGTTCAAGGACAGGCAACGCCAGGCAAGGAGACAAAATAACACTTTGGGAAAGGCCAGTTCTCCAGAAAACAAAAGGAGGGTTCCATCATGGGCTCCACCACAAAAGGCCTCAAGTCTGAGCACAGAAACCACAGCAGGAATGAGCTGTAATTACAAGTGCACCTGCAATTCCGAGCAAACCTCATTCATCC
Source organism: Molothrus ater (assembly GCF_012460135.2). Lineage (NCBI taxonomy): Eukaryota > Metazoa > Chordata > Aves > Passeriformes > Icteridae > Molothrus > Molothrus ater. The sequence continues at coordinate 8,496,237 of NC_050498.2, read as the reverse complement.
AGACTAAAGCAATTTGGGACCCCAAACCTTGAAGTGGCTGCACTCAGCTTATTAGTCCTGATCAAATACTATTTTCTGAATAATACATTTAATGAGTCATGATGTTTGTCAAACACATGATTAAACAAAGAATTCCTGGCATTCGTGGGCTAGCTGAGTAGCCCATGAATAATGCATCAGCTCGCCAATATATCTGGATATGAATAATTGTATCCAATATCTGGCCAGCTCGGGTATTTATTATGAATGCAATTTATTTATTGTATATTACATCTATTATTTAACTGGAGGAGATTGTATTCTGCCTGTTCCAGCTTCCCCTGCAGCATTTCTCTGCCTCCCCCTGACATTGTTCCCCGTGCTGGGAATGGGGGCTCCAGGGTGGGATTTCCCCCTGGTGCTGGGAGGGAATCTGTCCCCAATCCCTTCCATCTGTGCACTCCAGTGTGTTTTGCATGGCTCTGAACCTGCCTTTTCCCGGGCTGGTGGGTGGCTTCATCCCTGCTAAGCCTTGGGCTACACTCAGGGATATTCAATTCAATGAATGGATGAGACCTTTCGAGATCCTCCCACCTGCTGCTCTCTCTATCCCAAATATCTGCTGCTTTCTGAGGGGGTTGGCTCATTAACAAAATCCTGCTTGCCAGAGCAATTAGCTGGGCTGCCTTCACCTCTCCTTCACCTCGGGGAGGTGAACCCTGCTGGCTCCTGGGCTCCAGGACAGCAAAGTCACCGCACCAGTTCGGACAAGGCCACGCAGGGATGAGGGAGAACCTGTCTGGCCATGATATGGGGCTGGGGGGCTTGGGCAGGAGGGGGTCCGACACCCAGCTCTCTGGGATGTCCTGACAAACGCCACTTGTCCCCTCCACAAAGGCTGCAAGCGCTGGCAGGGTGCCCCATGCAATCCATGCTGGACACGTCCCACCAGGTGGGCAGGGAAGATTTTCTCTGGGTGCTTTTCCAGCTTCCCTGGCACGTCTCCAGGCTGCAGGGAGGCAGCTTTTGATCTTGAGCCTTTATTTTCACATTAAAGAGGCTTTGGAATTGCATTCCCTGCCCAGCTCAGCACCAGGGAGGCTCCCAGGGAATGGGCTCCACCCAGACCCACGGGAGCATCACTGATGCTCTTTCAAGCAGCACCAGCTGCCTGGCAGGAGCCTCTCCTGATTAACACAGGGAAAACCAGAGTCCTGCTGGCTTTGAAGCTGCCTTTTCCTCGTGGAAAAGGAGATATTTGGAGGGGAAGATGGATGGGTGAAGCAGAGCACCCAGTGCATGGAGATGTTTCCTGTGGGAAGCAGCACTGGGGGAATGAAGGGCCAGCTCAGAGCAGAGAAACAGCTCCAGCCACACCAAAACACTGACAGATGGCCAGTTTAGATGGGATATTGGGAAAAAAATCCTTCCCTGGGAGGGTGGGCAGGCCCTAGCACAGGGTGCCCAGAGAAGCTGTGGCTGCCCCTGGATCCCTGGAAGTGTCCAGGATGAGCTTGGACAGAGCTTGGAGCAACCTGGGGCAGTGGGAGGTGTCCCTGCCTTCTTTAAAGTCCATCCAGCCACATTCTCCTGCAGACTGAGGGGTCCCAGGTGGGCTACAGGGGTCCATGCACAGTTTGGAGCTTTGGGGAGGGCACAAGGAGCTCCACAGCACCCAGGCTGGCCGGCAGGAATGGGATGGGGCAGAGCAGGGGGGAAAAGGCAAATCCAGCCCTGGACATATTTTGGTGCGTCCCCCATCCCACAGCTCCCTGCTGCCTCCAGGATAAACAGCCCTTCCCAAGGGAGAAGCAGCTCCCAGAGCCCTGGAGGAACGGGGGGTCGAGCCCTGCTGCTCCCTGTCGCCTTCCAGCAAACAACTCAGCCACCATCTCCTTACAAACCCATTTCCACGCTTGAGGAGGCTGCAAACTTCAAAGCCTGCAGTGAAAAAAAAAAAACCCACCAATAATAACAACAAACTGGAGGCTTCCCAGCCCCACCAGCCTGCAGCACTTCCAGCATGACTAATGCTTTCCAAGTGAAATAATAATCCTGGTGCTGAATTTCCCATCACCCTGCACTCTGCAGACAACAGGTGGGCTCTGCCCTGCCTCAGCCCCGAGCAGCACCTTTCACCAGGCAGCTTTGAGCTCCTGGCATGGGGAAAATCACAAATCCCCAGGGCACCTGCAGGTGAGGAGGGTGGGATTGCAGCCACGGAGCTGGCAAAGCCCTGAGTGCTTGGAGAAGGATGTAAAATCCCTTCTTTGCCAGTGGATCTGACAGCAAATCCTGCAGAACAGCCCCAGATCAGGGTGGTGATGGAGCAGCTGAGGCTGCCCACAATTCCTGCCCTCATCCAGGTGGGGCAGAGGCCAAAACATGAGAAATCTTTGCATTCACAGGTATCAGCTCCCTGCAGAGCATCATTCCAAACTCTGCCCCTGCTCACTTCCACCCTCACACAGCCTCTGCCAGCCCCAGGGAGATGCTGAATGCACAGACTGAAACAAAATAAAATAAACCTTCTGTGAGCAAAACAAAACAAAAAAATAAAGACTTACATTCTTTGCTTAGTTGGACAATAATTCACAGGTGCCTCCAGCTTTCTAACAAAAAGCTCAGCTCTGAAAGGGGCACAGAATTCCCTGAGATTTTCTCAGCAAGACACAAACCACAAAGCCTCAACACGTGAGAGCTGGGCACGGAGAGTTAAACCCAAACCACAGCACCTGGGCAGGCAGGAGCCAGCCAGAGGGTTCTGAAATTCAAGATGCAGCAGGAACAGGCTCCTCACTGCTTCCCCCAGCCCAGGCTGCCTGTAAATCATCTCTCAGAGGCCCTGGGGGTGATGGATGCGCGCAGGGCACCCACGCCAGCTCTTTGCTGTGCTGGGGATAACTCTGCCCTGCTCTGCTGGGAGCAGCTCCAGCAGCCTCCCGTGGGGCTGAGCAGGGGTGGGGTTGTCCCTGGCGTGGGGAGGGGGGCATGGAAGGGGGACCCACCTCAGCGTCTTGCGGATCATGTCCTCGTCGGTGATGCCGTAGTAGGTGAGGGTCTCGTTCCACGTGGGGTTCAGGGTGTTCCTCAGAGTTTTGGTTCTCAGCTTGTTTGCCTGACAAAGCAGAGGAGGTGGGGTCAGTGGGATTGGTCATCTGGGCAGGAGAGGAGGCCCAGTGTCACCGTCACGTTTTCTGGAAAATCCCTTCGCCAGGATTTCTTCTTCTGGGAAGCTGAGAAGCCTCAGAGGAAATCGAAAACAATAATTATCTGATTGTTTTATCTGATTGCTTTATCTGATTGCTTTATCTGATTGTTTCTCTTGTGTTTTGCTGCTTTGGAATGTGGTTTGGAGATTGTTTATCCAGCATGTGGATTGTTTTTACTTAATGACCAATCACTGTCCAAGCTGTGTTAGGACTCTGAGGAGTCAGCCACGGGTTTTTAATTAGTATCTTGTTAAACCTTCTGTAAGGGGCCTTTCTCTATTCTTTAGTATAGTTTTAGTATAATATAGTATAATATTATAATAATATAATATAATATAATATAATATAATATAATATAATATAATATAATATAATATAATATAATATAATATAATATAATATAATATAATATAATATAATATAATCTTAGCCTTCTAAGAACACAGAGTCAGATTCTCAATTCCTCCTTCGTCCTGGGGACCCAGCAAATGCCACAGCCCAGTTTGGAGATGAAGGGGCAATGGGTGCTGTCACTGTTCTGTCCCAGCACTGGAACCCTCATTGGGGTGGCCTAAATTCACCCCTAATCCAGCAAAAATCTGAGGGGCAGGGACACAGCAACTCACTAATTTCCAAACCATTCCAACCCCTCATCCTGCATCCTGGAAACAGCCAGCAAAGTGGGAACCTTGGCAGAGCACACGGACAAGGATTTCATTTAAGCAGTAAGAGAGAGCAAGGGAGGGGAAAAAAATCCTTTCTGGATTAAACAAAAAAAAAAAATGCTGATTTGCTGTTCTGGCTGTTTGTTCGCACTCCTGCTCCCAGCACAGTTCTTGATCCTGCCTGGCTCCAAACAACTTCCCTGGCAGGTGTTTTGTCAGCACAGCAGCTCCCTGCAGCAGGAGGATGGGGACAGCAGGGCTCGTGTCCCCTGCACGGATGGGACATCCTGGCACACAGCCACTCCCCAGCTCAGGGACAGGGATCTCCTCACTCCCCGAGCCCCTCTCATGTCTGGGGACAGCAGAAAAAAGAGGCTGAGGCTGCAGATTGGGCTTCTCCACCCGGCTCCCAGCCTGGCACCGCCTGGCAGAGCAGCAATTTTCCCTCTAATTAGGTGTCAGACAACTCAATCCCTGCCTCAGCTGCTGCTGGGCATAAGAAACTCTCAGCACATCCATACCTCCAAGCTGTCTTGTGGATCCTTGTGGGGAGCTGCTGCATTCCCCACCCTGGGTTCACGAGCCCTGAGTGACCAGGACAGCAGGGAAGGTGCCCCAATGGCACCACAGCCTGCTCAGACCTGCAGGCACCAGATCCTGATCCCTGGGGCCCCAGGGATTGGGAAGGAAAGTGGGCTTAGCCAAGGGGGTGACATGAACACCACCCAGCTGCCAGAGCTGCCCTGGGAAGGGACACGAGCGAGATCAGAGGAGCTGAGCTCCGGGAGTGCCTTTTGCTCCCATCTGGAATGACTCAGGAGTCAGCACCAGCTCTGCATGGGGATGAACCCAGCCCTGCTCCCGCACCCACGGGTGCCTGAGAGCCCAAATCTGGGACAGAAACACCCGAGGGACTCAGGGACTGTCCTGCTGCAGGAACAACCAGCCCAGGGCAAATCCCAAACCCTGAGAGCTGCTCCCCTCTCCCAGGGCAGATCCGGGCGGTGCCGTTTGGAACAGAGCACAGAGATGGGGCAAGGAGAGGGTCCCCATGGCTCGTGGATCTGCAGCTCCTGTGCTCCCTCCCCTCCTGCCTGCACCAGCTCCAGCAGAAATGCTAATCAATGGATTTGCAAAACATGGGAATGATGATAATATTGCTGATGAGAGCGCTCGCAGCTCTGCTCGCAGCGGAAACTCAGGATGTGGTTAAAAACTCCCTCTGCCACCCTGAACATTGGGAATTAATCCAACTGAACTGTAACAAGTAAATACACCTCCCTCCCCCCCACCCCCAAAAAAAAAAAAGGTCTTTCCTTTAGTGTGGAATAAGAGTGCAATTAATATTCCTAACACACACATCGAGCATTTAAATTCCACATCCCCATCACTTACACCCAGCTCTCACCACACATCAATATCTTTAATTACTCTTCTCTCCAGCAAGTGCTGAACCTAAGGAGATGGAAATATTTCCCTTATGATTTATACTCTGTTTTATTATGATCTGAGGGGTTTTAAATGCAAAACAATAAGGGTGGGGAAAAAAAAAAAGGGAATTAAAAGGGTCTGATTTGTTTATGGCTGAGGTTGTTTCACTCTGGAATGCAGCATTCCCATGCTGGGCTCCCAAGGTGAGCAATCAGGGCTGGCACCTGGCTGCCAGCCAGTGGTTTCCCAGCAGGGCATTTTCCATCCCTCTAAGGACGGATTCAACCCCAATTCTCTCCTCCTGCTCTCTCTGAGCACCTTTCACTCAAGACACTCAAGGTCTGGGTGCAGCAGCCCCTGGGTCAGGAGCTTCTCCCAGGCCTGATTTCCAATGAGAAGCTGCAGCCCCAGGAAAGGAAGGAGAAGTGAAAAGGTTTCTCACCTTACTGGCTCCGGGGAGCAAGTGCAACTTGACATAGGGATCAGCCAAACCATTGTGGTCCATTGGCTTCAGGCCCTGCAGAGGCAACAGCAAAGAGCAGGAATCAGGAGGGCAGTGGGAGTGCCTCGGGCAGGCAAGGGGGCCTCACTGAGCCCATCCTGGGGTCTCCACGGAGCTGCTGTGGCTTCGCCAGGATTGGGAGAGTGGGTTCTGCAGGATCCAGGCTCAGCATTCCAGTCTGTGCATTCCAGGAGGGGCTGTGGGCAGCTCCTCACCTGCACATGGCAGCATCCACCCCTCCCTCACTCCCTGCCAGCAGCCAGCTCTGCCACCCTCATCACCATTCACTTGGGGGTGAAAGAGAATCAGTGCAGTGATTTCCCAGCTTTGAAATTACAGGGTTCTGTCATTTAACAATTGCTTCTGAGCAAACACACACCTCTGCTGTTGTGGTGCCACTTGCAGAGGGTGTGATAGCACCTACCTACTCCCAGCTATTAAGGAAGAGCAGCTCCAGGCCAGTGGGAGGCTGATGCCAGCCAGATGCTGTGGTGTTCACAGAGTAAATTTGGGGTTGCAGGAGCACCAACGCAAGGACACACTCCCTGTGGCCATTCCTGATGGGTTTTCTACAAGACCCTCACAGTTCTTAAAGGATGATGTGGATCAGGTTTGTTATCAGGGAGGGCACAGGCTGTGCCTCTGTTCCTCTTCTAAACCCCCTGAAAATGATCCAGGGGTGATGCACAAACCCAGCTCAAAGCCACACCTGCACAGACCGCATGGAAAAACAACTCCACAGGGCAGGGAGGCAAGTCAGGAGGGTGAAAAACGGAGCCTAATTTTCAGCAGTCCTAAGTAGAATTGAGGATGGCTCCGTGGTGGAAGTCCTTGGATTATTTCCAGCCTGGCTGTGGGATCCCTGCAGGAATTATTGCTGGGCTGGCTGAAGGCAGGGCTGTGCCTGGATCAGAGCAGGGCTTCTCTGCAGAGGTACCCATCCAATCCTGGCTCCAGGGGGATGCTGAAGAGTCCTCACAGCCTTTTTGTGAGGAGCAGAGTGCCTGGATAATGAGTGTGTGTGTGCAGCTGCCAGGGATCCGGTGGCAGGGAAGCATTTGTATGGACTTCTGCACGCAGAAGGAACGCAGCCATCCAGGATTTGGGCAAATCCAGCAGGGAAATGCTGGGGGAATCATTTCCATGCCTCACAGGCAGGGAATAACTCACCCAGCCTGACCCACAGGGACCCTCTCTGAGCTGCAGTTTTGTCCAGGATGCTCCTGACCTTGGGAGTGTCTCTGACTTGGAGCAAGGGCTCTGCCACAGAGACAAACCTGCTGCCCTGGGGCAAGGGAGGCCAAATGGTGCCCAGCAAAGAGGATTTTGCTTCTACAGCAAAGCCAAAAGGATAAAAATACCAGCAGTGAGTGGAGGTGAATGTGCTTTGAGTGCAGCCTCGGGGGCGATGTCTCTGGTCCAGGAGATGATGAGGATGGGGCAGGCAGGGCAGGAAGGGGCTGGGCTGTCCCCAGACTCTGCACAGCCCAGTTGTGCTCTCCCCAGCCTCCCTGGCCAGAGGTGCCCAACCTGCACAGCAAATGAGATCAGCACCGAGCAGGCAGATTCCCAGGAAAATGGATGGAGAATGACAGGCAGCTCTGTAATTCACCCATCAATTCAGCTCAATTAAATTACCTTCTGAGGAGGCTATTAAAGGCTTTTTTAATAGATGTGCTATGGAAGATGGAGTGACAGGAGCCTGGAAAATGGCTCCTAATGTCACGTCTACCTCCCTCCCGTGTCACTTGATACGTGTTTGGCACAAACAGCTGAATTTAACAGGGCTCTGCTTTGCAAGGATCCCTCCCACAGGGAGGAACCCCTCTGCTTCCCCTGGGTGCAGGGACCACCAGCCTGGAGCTTCTCCAAGAGGGATGAGAGGCAGAGAGGGACAAGACAGAGAGGGACAAGGCACAAGAGCCTCCCCCAGATCCATCTGGGGCAAATCCTTGGCTCCAGCCCTTCCTGCTGCTGCTGCTGCGCTGATTTGTGGAGCTGAGATTAAGTTTCTCCTTTTCTCCTCCTCTACCCAACCCCAAAAATCTCTGCTGCAATCCTACAGAGACCTCCAGCTCCCTGCATGCCAGGCTCTGCCAGCTGCTCCTCGTGCCAGTGACATTTAGCTAATCAATAGGGTTTAATTACAGCTTGGGCTAATCGGGGCTGCCGATTAACGCCACGCTAGAGGCGTCCAGAAATCACAGGAGATGGATTCATCCCATCCTTCACCCCACAGCCAGCTGCCTGCCCAAAAACCAGCCTGGATAATTCCCAGGCTGAGGCATCCCATTCTGGAAAAAAGGGGGCAAACTGCATTTCCACCCTGCCAGCCCAGAGGAGCCCGACAGCTGGAGGAATTTCCCTGCAGTGATAAATATTTATGAGTCAATACATAAGTAATGCTCAGTGCAGACCTTCAGCACTCACCTCGGGTGGAAGGGAGGGAGGGAGCAGCCAAATGCTCAGTGGGGTGGAAGCTCCTGGGTGTTTTCTGGCCAGAGGTGCAGGGAGAGCAGGCCAAGGATGCTCCAAAGGGCAGCAGCTGCCTGGCATGGCCTGCCTGGGGCCAGGAGCTCCTTCACCATTGCCCTGCAGCCCCCTGAGGCTCGTCCCAGGCACCTTTGTCCCAAAACCAGGGGACCACTGGAGCTGTAGGATGGCACAGCCTGCTGTGTCTGTGCTGCTGCCGGCCCCTATAAATCCCCTACAGCAAATTGGGCTCTGTGGGACTGAGCACAAAGTGAGATCCTCAGCAAAGCCATGGCATGGCAGGTGCCTGCACATTCACCAAATCCTTTCCCATCCTATTTTCCAGGAGGGGGTGATGCCCGGCAGCACACCCCAGCCCTGTCCCACGCAGGGCAGCAGAGATACACACAACCCCAACCCCAGGGCTCGTGCAGGGGAGAGGGAGAGCCCTCCTGCCAGCCTGGCTGCTCCTGCAGTCCAGGAATGAGCTCCCACAACGCCCTGGTTTATTCTCCTATTGATCCGAGCCGAGCTACAACGTGTCTGAGTTCAGCCGTGCCTGAAGTGTGACAGGCGGGGCTGCTGCCAGCGCCGAGAGCCATCGGGGCCAGGTGCCTGCTGCCAGCCTGGCTGCTCCTGCCTTTTCCTGGCTGCTCCTGCCTGTTCCTGCTTTTTCCTGGCTTTTCCTGGCTGCTCCTGCCTTTTCCTGGCTGCTCCTGCCTGTTCCTGCTTTTTCCTGGCTTTTCCTGGCTGCTCCTCCTTGTTCCTATCTGCTTTTGCCTGCTCCTGCCTCTTCCTCGCTGCTCCTGCCTGTTCCTCCTTGTTTCTGTCTGTTTTTTGCCTGTTCCTGCCTTTTTCTGGCTTCTCCTGCCTGCTCCTCCTTGTTCCTGTCTGTTTTTACCTGTTCCTCCTTGTTCCTGTCTGTTTTTTGCCTGTTCCTGCCTTTTCCTGGCTGCTCCTGCCTGTTCCTCCTTGTTCCTGTCTGGTTTTTTGCCTGTTCCTGCCTTCTCCTGCCTGCTACCACCTGTCTGGGTGACACCCAGAGCTTCCCAAATCCTGCTGTGAACTTACACCCCTCATAAACCCCTCAGGAAAACCCCTCAGCAATGTTCCCAGGCACAGCAGCAGGGTGAATTCCCACGTGGAGTGAGGCCCTCAGAGCAGGGAATGGCTGGTGGAGCACCACAGGTTGGATTGAACCTGCAGCTCCCCAGGAGTGATAATGGGACTCGTGAGGAACAGCAGCAGATATAAAAGTGCTGGAGATTAAAAAAAAAAAAAAAAAAAAAAGATAAAGAGAAGTAAAATAAAGGGAGAGAGGGGAGGTTGTTTGAGGTTACCAGAGAGAAAGAAAAACGTGTCTCACGTGGCTGGAATAGGTTTGAATGGCTGCTGGCAGCAAGCAAAGCTCCAGGAGCTGCTGGAGTTGGGCACAGCATTTCCCTGGAGGGTGACAGAGGTACCCAGGAGGGCAAATCCAAGGGTAAATCACAGCCCAGCACTGCTGGGGCTTTTCCCCCACCTCCTCCTCTGCAGCTCTGCTTGTCCCAGCCCCGGAGCCAGCGGGGTCCTGGCCCTTACCTTTCTGTAGTCAAGTTTTGGCAGCTTTCCCCAGGCGAGAGATGAAATGAGAGCGAGCAGATGGCAATGTAAATAAAAGAGAAAAATGGGAGAATGAGAGCAGAATGGAAATGAACAGGACTCCAGAGCTTGAATGTCAGGGTGGCCAGGGGGGCTCTGCCCTCCCCGTGGGCAGGGGGTGATGCTGGGGTACCCCCACACCCCCGCGTGGGCACAGCAGGGACCAGGGCTCTCCTGTGCCAGCCCTGCCTGTGCCATTGCTGATGTGAGATTTATCAGCTGCTGCCCAGAGCTCTCCTTCCTCGCTGCCTTCCACCCACTCCAAACCCAATTAGAAATCTCCTCCCTGGCACGGCTCCCGTGTGCGCCGAGGGAAGCCTGACCCGGCGGATTCACAGGAGACGGGGAGGGAAGCAGAGCCCAGAGTCTGCCTCAGCCCTGCCCTGCTGGCACCTGAGGGTGCTGCCCTTGCCAGGAGCAGCTCCAGGAGAGCCGGGGCTGGTCCCTCCACACCCATCCCCAAAATCCAGCTTTGCTGCTCGTGTTCCAGCCATGGAGCACGGCTGAAACGAGCCATGGAGGGGGGAGAGGAGCATCCTATGGAGGCAAACAGCGTGGTCTGGCCCTCTGGGGGGGCTCAGCCTCTTCTTCTGCCTTTTTCCAAACCCCCCATCCCTTCCCAAGATCCACAGGGATTGAGTTGTTTCCCCCCAGCCCATCAGGAGCCCTCTCTGGTGGTCACTGGGTGATGCAGAGGGGAACCCAGCAGCATCTTCCACAGGCTGAATCAGGACCTCAGCTCCCCGTTCCTGCTCCCAAATGTGCAAAAAGCCCCTAATTGCCTCAATCACGCAGGCGGCAGCACTTTGGGGCCGTGATTAGCAGCATTTAAAAGAGCCATTTATAAACCGACAGCCGGTCACAGTAAATAACAACATCGGGATGGGCTGCTGGAAAAAGCATCAATCATCAATCCCAGCTCGTCACGGGGGATGAGCAGCCGGCTCCCGAGCCTGGGAACGCCCTGAGAGGCAGGGGTGGAGGGGAAGGAGAGGGCAGAGGGGTGGGGAAGGTGGCGGAACCCAGGGATGCTTGGCACAGCCATGGATGAGGTTCCCTTGGCACAGCCATGGTTTGGGTTCCCTTTGAGGGGAATGGCAGATTTGTGTTTCCAAACAAGCCGTGGGTCTGCTGGTAGATAAAACCAGCACTGGGAGAGAAAAGAAACAATGGGAAGGATTGCACTGATTGATGAATGGAAAAAGAGATTTGCTTTTACAAATAAACTTTAGGCTTGCTGATAAACGAAGTTGGACATTGAAAGATGAAAGAAACGACGGGGAAGAAAAACTCCTAAATTTCATAAGAATTAAAAATTAAAAGGGAGGGTTATACATTGGAGGGAAATCTTTGGTATCAGGCGTTTTGGGGAGTCTGAACCTCTCAAGTACCTCAGCCAATGGGGAAAGAGAGAAGGGAAATTGGGATAAAAAGGAGGCTGCATCCTCCAAAAATTGGAGAGATCACAGGGGAATGCCCCATGGCCTCTCCCTTTATTTGAATAAAGCCAAAAAGGACTCCTCTGTCTCCTTTTTGGACATAAACCTCTAGTGTCTGTGGATTAATTTTCCTAAGACCTTGGCACAGGGATGGGTGAGGTTCCCATGGGTCAGATTCCCTTGGCACAGCCATGGGTGAGTTCCCCATGGGTCAGATTCCCTTGGCACAGCCATGGGTGAGTTCCCCATGGGTCAGATTCCCTTGGCACAGGGATGGGTTGGGTCCCCATGGTTCAGATTCCCTTGGCACAGCCAGTCCCTGCTGTCCCCACAGCCAGGCTGAGCCCTACCTTGGCTTTGTTGATGGTGCAGTGCAGAGCGTTGTTCTCCTGGTCGTAGAGCAAACTGAAATCCAGCGTCCCCAGCGCGGCTGCAAGGGAGGAGAGATGTGATTAACCTGCTGCACCCTGCAAACACGGGGCTGCTCTCCCTCTGAGCACTAAGGGAGCGTGTGGAGATGCTGAAGAACAGGCTGCAGGCATTATAAAACACAAAGCATCCTGCTGGGAGCCCTGTTATGAAACGTGGCCATTCCCAGGTTGGCACAGCCCTGGGAGAGGAGTGAGGGATGAGTGGGCGCAGCTCTGCCAGCACTGCAGCCTTTGCTTCCGTGGGCTCTCACCTGGCTTATCCCCATCCCTCAGCAGCCTGACTGCAGCCAGCAGCTTCCTGTCCCCCAGGAGGTGAAGGATGTCCCCTGGGAAGGTTTTGGGAGTGGCTGGGACACAGCTGAGAGCTGCTGTTGGCACATCCTCCCCTCCAGCGCCGCTGGCATTCCCAGGGCGTGTATTTGTATAGTGACACCTTCAAACAAATGAGCCACCAGTGGGATCCCTTCCCAGCTCCAATCTGGCTGCAAACTGTAAATTAAACCCAGTGAGGATGGAAATACTTTCCTGGTTAAAATGAAAAACACCAACAGCTTTTAATCAGCTCAGTGCTCCTTTATGGCATCCTCGGGATCCAGGAGTGGCAGCATCTCCTGGGATGGGACACAGGGATGGGGCAGGGGAGCAGAACAAAACCAGAGGAGCCTCAGCAGCAAAAGCCCTTTTGATTTGAGAAATTATTTCCCTTGGGATGATCTGAGCACATCTCACTAATCCAAAGCAGAGGAAAAGCCTTAAAAAGACAGGCTTCCCAAAAAACACGGCTTAACCTTCTCCAAGGCTGCCAGGCCTGATTTGCACACCAAAGCCTGGGCATGGAGCAGCCTCTCCCCTGGCTCAGCTTTACCTGCCACCAGCCTGGAACTTCCAGGGTGGCTCTGGACCCAGCAAACCCCACTTTTCCATGCCCACCTTCCCCAAAAGAGTTTTGCCTGAGTGCTGCCCTGCCACCAAGCACCATCCCACCGCTGTTTCCAAGGTAACTGCACCTTCCTGCCGTGTTCAGAACGTGAAAAAACATCCAAAATAAAAACCAGAACAGTTTTGCTTAATATCAAAGCAGGGTTTGCTGACTGGAGAAGAGTTGGACAAACTTTATGGGAGGAAATGAGGTGGTTTTTTTTCCCCTCCCAGCATTGATAGCAGCAAGGCACCCACGGAGTTTAAGGATATTCAGGGGACCAAAACCATCCTGCTGCAATTTCACAGTGATCTCCCAGCCCAAAGGCAAAGGAGCTACAGGTTTGCCTGCTGGCAAAAGAAAAAATAATTTCTCCCAAAAAAATACCTTGAGTTCAAAGCAGAGTAAACACCCAGAGAGAGTCCTGCCAGAATAATGCACCCCCCCTGGTTGTGCAGCAATTTCATGGCACATTAGCTCCTGGTCTGGGTAAGGCACAAATCAGAGGGGTTTTACCTGCCAGGGGAAGATGAGGGGTGAGGCCAAACCTGCTGTGCCCTGTGCACCATCTCTGGCTCTGGCTCAAATGAGCATTTCCAGAGCAATTCCCAGCTAAACCCCCTGCAGACCCTGCAGGGAGGGAGCACCAGCAGAGCTCTGGGTGCTCTCAGTGATGGGCAGCTCAAGGATGGCAGCGTGAGGAGCTGGAGGCTCCACAAACCCAGCCAGCAAAACTTCCCAAATCTGCATTTTTCACTCAAGAGCGGAAGATGAAAGCTCCGGTTTCGGAGCCTCATCATTTCCACCTGCCCTTTAATCAGCATTTCCTGCCAGCCCCACTGCTCTGCCCTCCGAGTTCAAGCTGTTATTTTATTTTTATCACAGAAGGGGGCCCGCGGTTCAGCCTGCTGGATTTGGCAATTTATAAAACAAATTAAAAAGCTTGGCAGGCAAACAAGAGTTCAGCCAGGAAATACTGACAAAGCCCCAGCCTGCCCCAGGGGCGAGGACAGCGGGGAGCCCTGCTAAAAAAACCTAAAATCACCTTCAGACAGCAGCAGGAGCTCGTTCTGCAGGTGGGGACTCAGGTCCTGCCCCCCAGCTCTGGCAGTCCATGAGCAAACATCCAGCAGCTCCCATCCCTCCTGGAGCTGGAGCCCTGCATGTCCATGAGCAAACATCCAGCAGCTCCCATCCCTCCTGGAGCTGGAGCCCTGCATGTCCATGAGCCAACATCCAGCAGCTCCCATCCCTCCTGGAGCTGGAGCCCTGCATGTCCATGAGCAAACATCCAGCAGCTCCCATCGCTCCTGGAGCTGGAGCCCTGCATGTCCATGAGCAAACATCCAGCAGCTCCATCCCTCCTGGAGCTGGAGCCCTGCATGTCCATGAGCAAACATCCAGCAGTTCCATCCCTCCTGGAGCTGGAGCCCTGCATGTCCATGAGCAAACATCCAGCAGCTCCATCCCTCCTGGAGCTGGAGCCCTGCATGTCCATGAGCCAACATCCAGCAGTTCCCATCCCTCCTGGAGCTGGAGCCCTGCACCCCTGGCTCTGCTCCAGCCCTGGAGGGGTTTTTCTAAGCAGAGATGGTTTTTATGGATGGTGAGTCTCAATTCCCAAGGAAGGGAATTCAATTCCCGCCTTGTGCAGAGGGATGTAGAAACATCAGCACAATGTGTGCTAATTGCTAAAAATGTGGCTGATTGATTAGGGGAGGGGGAAATGTTTGCCGAAAAGGGGTTTGGCAGCCAAGGTGCTGCTGTGGGGCTGGAGGTGAGCGCTGCCACCAGAGCCAGGAGCCAGCAGATGCCCAGGACTCGTGGGACACATTCAGGACAGGGTGACAGCCCCACAGCCTTTGGTACATCCTGGGAATGCACAGCCAGGGATGGACCCAGCACGGCCAAGGCTGGAGCTCCAGCTCAGGGCTGAGGAGGTGGCAGCAGACCTGCAGCCCCAGCAGGGGTAGGAGCCACCCCTGCAGCCCTCAGGAGCACCCTGTGAAGCCCCAGGAGCCCCACCCCAGCCCTGTGCTCCTGCAGGGCTCAGCACAAGCCACCAGCCCTGTCCCACCGCTCCCACTCCCGCAAAGCCCAGCAGCACATCCAGCCCTGGCTGTGGGAATCCTGCATCCCCAGCTGGCAGGATTGGGCCCAAAAACCTCTGCAGAACAACCTAATCCCCCTTCTTTAATTGCTCTCCCCCTCCCACTGGAGATGCAGCTCGATTGTGATCTTAATTAGGGGAGCAAGTACCTAAAAAAGAAAAGGGCAGCAATTAGACTCAAAGCACTGTTACCAGGATTATTTAACTCGACTGGGCTATTCTGAACACTGCCCTCTAATCACAGAGGCTGCAAATAAAAAATATAAATAAATGCCTTTGTCAGGCTTTACAAAGGCAGCTTGGCGCTCTCCAGACAGCAGGCAGGATGTATCATTATTATTACAATTATTCTGCTCCAATGATAAAATAACCATTAGGAAAACTGAACTCATTAGCAGGTTCTGACCCCCTTTCCTCCCCATGAGCTGGGAGAGATTGATGGGAAGGCTCTGGCCAGGGCCTGCCTTTTAACACAGCCTCTAAAAGGGAAAATAAATCCCACTTCCACGGGAAGGTGGCCTCTTCTCCCACTGCCCTTTGGGGGAAAAGAAAAAACCACCTTTGGGTGTTTTGATTAATTCAGGGGGCCGGGGGATGATTGGGGGGCAGCAGGAGCAGCAGATGTGTCCGTGGGCTCAGCAGGAATTTATTGTTTATTGCTGACATTTCCTGGCTGAAGGAGCTTCTATTTATACCTGTGGGATGAGAGGTAAAAAATGTGGTGATGAATCTGAGCTCTGCTCCCTTGCCCAGCCCCTGTCCTTGGTGGCAGAGCTGCCCTCTCCATAGCCTGGGATGCTCCAAAGAAAAGAATTTCACATCCCAAGATGTGGAAGAGCCACTGATACTCCCAGAAAAAGCTCCAGCAAAGCCTGGAAGTGATGATGGAGCACACTCCTTACCCTCCCAAGGCAGGTGTGACTGCTTCAGAAAGCCCAGCAAAGCTCTACAGCAGGAGAAGTTGAGGTGTGCACACAAAAACCCCACTATAGAACTAATTAAAAAGGAGTCCAAAAAGCCTTAAGTCCCTCTGCTTATCAGCATTGCTGCTCCCAAGATAATCTGCTCACGGATTTTGTGCCAGGGAGATCAGAGTGGAGCAGTAAAAAGACTGCTGGGGATTGTCTGGATTAGCTCTCCCTTACAGAAAGCACAGGTTCAGTAACCTTCAGACTGGGTATTTTTTAATGCACTATAAAAGATAGGTCCCTATTCTTCCATTGCTTTAATTTTCCCTTGCAATGGAGATAATTTTAAAGGTCCTGAAAGGCAGCAAGTAATTCTGTGCTCTTACAGCCCCATATAAAATGTTGGTAAATGAGTCCTCAGGAGGAACAGAAATTATCTCCTGCCATTTCCGAGCCAAGCTGCTGAAGAACATTTTGGTGGGTGTGCTCCTGCCTCCCTGGCATCCTGAGCACATCCAGTGGCACACAGTGGGGACTTGAGGACTGGCCCCATGAGCCTGGAAAACCCTTGGGGTTATTCCTGGAAAACAGAACCATCAACCCCTGCAGCTGGGGCTGAGCTCCCCCAGCACCCTCAGCATTCCAGCCCGGGCACTGATCCACTCAGGATGCTGCTGTGCAGCCAGGGGTGGGTCCCAGTGGTGCTGAGCTGAGGAGCTGAGCACAGCCAGGTGTCCCTGGTGGCAGCACTGACCTCTGGCATGGAGCTCCAGCCTTGGCACCACTGCAGGATCCGGGGTGGTGGAGGCGGCTGGAACGGGGCACGACTGAAAGCTGCATCACCATCAGCTATGCCATGAAAGCAGATCTCTGGGAGGTTTTGGGGCATGTCCCAGGGGCAGCACAGCACATTGGGGCATGAACATCCCCGTCAGCACCACAGGAATCAAGAGGACACAGTCGCGGGCTACGTCAGGGAAGGTACAGGTTGGATATTAGGAAATTATTCTTTCGGTGAAAAATTTTAAATGCTCTTCCCAGGGAAGGGGCAGAATCACCATCTCTGGATGTGTTTAAAGAAAGCCTGGACATGGCCCTTGGTGCTGTAGTGTAGCTGAGGTGTTAGGGCACAGGTTGGACTCGATGATCTTAGAGGTCTCTTCCAGCCTCATCATTCTGTGATTCTGATGTGCTGCTGGCAGGGCAGGACATTCCCAATCCTACAAAAAACCCCAGCAGGGACCAGATCCAGCACACAGGCAGGAGACCTTCCCTCCTCAGCTGAACGCGGGAGGATCAGGAGCAAGGAACAAACACAACTTTTCTCTCTCGCAGTGTTCCTTGCCTGGCCGTGGGTTTCTCACTTAAAATTTGCAGCAATTAATATTTCTTCATTTTGGAGACATGGAGCCAGCCCCTGGTGAGCTCTGGAGCAGGGAGCTGCTTCTTCATGGGGTTGGTTGATGGATGCTCATCAGCTCTTCTGTCTTCTCCAGGAGGAGTGTTCAGAGGAACACTTATCTGCTCAGAACAGTTCAGAGATGCAATTATGTTTTACAGCACTAAATGGTCCCTGATGTCAGCAGCAATTAGACTTTCAGCAATTTCAGTTTAGAGATGGCCTTCAAATCTCTCCCGCTCTCCTCCTTTAATGAAGTACAGCATTGCAATTAACAACCCCCCAAAATTGCCTTCAGTGTTAAATACAAAGAGGAGAGATCGGGGAACCCCTTGGGAACAGGGGGTGTCTCTCTGTGTCTCCTCCTGCCCGCTGGAACTGGGAAAGGTGAAGGGCTGGGCAGGCTGTGGGAGGAGGGAACCTCATTGTCCAGCAGCTGTGTGGCTCCTTCATTAGCAGAGGTGCCAGAGGCCACAGCCCATATGCTGCTGCTGCTATCCTGGATGCTGGAGGAGGGATGCCCGGGCAGACCCTGCTCACCCTGGTGTGCTTTCCTCTCCTGGTGTTCAACTCCAGCACTTTGGGGTGTCCCTGCCCGTGGGCAATCCCTGGGAAGAGGAAGGCTCCTCGGAGGACCAGGATGTGCAGCCTGCACCTGGATATCACTGCTGGGATGGTCAGCAGGAAGGTGTGAGAGATCCCAAATATCCATCTATGCCACAGGAAAGCAGAGAGGAGCTGATCCAGAGTCACCCCTGGGACACCTCAGTGACACTGCCCAGTACCTGCTCACATTTCCCCAGCGCTCGGGCTGTGCTCTGCTTGGCAAAGCCGTGCTCTGCTGAAATCTCTGGCGGTTTGTTTAGTTTCCTGAGTGAGAAAAATACTTCTTTTGGCCTTATCTGGATTGAAAAGACGATTCAAAGCTTATAAATAGCAGTTGCAGCATATGCTAAGGAGCTGTGTTCCAGAAGTAAATACCCTGCTCGTTCCTCGCCGTCTCCTCTGCCTCCCCCTGTCTGGCCAAAAGCACTGCCAGGTGACTTGCAAACCCTGCACCCCTTCAGACCTTCCTCCTCCTTTACATCTTCAAGCAGCCAGTAATTAATATCTCCATGATGGCTTTGCCTGCCTAATTATCTTCTTTGCTCAAAATAAGAGTCTTCCTAAATAACTCGTGTGGCGCTGCAGGCGTCACGAGCCGCCGCGCACCAGGACTGGCCTCTCAGCTGCACTTTGGAGAAGTGCTTTCCATGCTGCTGCTGCTGCAGCTCCAGAGCTCAGGAGGATGCTCTTCCATGAATAAAACCGGGCAAGAGGTGGAATGGGATGGGTTTGTGCACACAGGAGCAGGATGGGGCAGCATTTGCAGGGATAGCGGCTCCCGCTGCAGCCCGTGGCTCCCCGGCTCTCTCCTCACCTGGAAACCCAGAGCCAAACACATTTGGGGGAGGGAAGGAATTCCAGTGTGACCACAGCCTCTGCCCAAAGGCAAACAGCAGCTCAGGGAATGAGGCATTTCTCCAAGGGCTGGAAACTTGATTGCCTGTTAGAGGAGGATGGCTGCTCCCTGCAGGGCTCTCTATCCCCTGCGAGAAGCCCTGGCAGTGCCCCCTCTCAGGCCCTCTGCTCATTCTGGGGTTTCTTTAAAAATCCCTCAGGTACAAATTCCTGCTGGTGCTGTGGGGGGGAAGGTGCAGGCAGTGGAGGGGCAGCAGCATTTGGGTGGAATCAGTGGAGATGGGAGGCGAGAGCAGCTCCTCACAGGTGGCACATTGCCATCTAGCTGGCATTTGCTTATTCTCCCTGCAAACCAAGTTTCCCTGCTGCCCAGCTGGGTGGGAAGCATCCCTGGTGTCTGAGGACCCCAGGGAGCTGCTGCTGTCAGAGGGGAGCCAGAAATGAGGTGACAGCCAGGTGTCTAAAGGCAGCAGGAGCCAATTCCCCCGCCCAGCCTCCTGCCTGGTCCTCTCAGCTCACAGCAAATGCTGGTCCAACAGCACCAAAGCATCCTTCTGCAGCAAATGCACATTTCCCTCTTCTCCTGCCTCATTCCTTCCACCTCCTCAGCAGCTCTGCTGGGGACAAACCCACTGCAGGAACAGTCCTGCTTCGCCAGGGCAGTGCCGAGTCCCTGTGCCAGGGTCTCCCAGGGGTGCCCACCACAGCCCTGCAAACCCTCACAGCAGCACTGCTGGCAGGGGAGAGCTGGCTCCATGAAATTCCCAGTGATCCCAGAGCCAGCCCAGATGCCTCCGCTCATTTTCTGCTGTGTTGGTTCCCTGCCTGCTCCCTGCCACTCGCTGCATTCAACAGGCTGCTGGAGAGGTGTCCAGACCCACAAACCCGATCCTCCCATGGCTGTCCCCAGCTGTCCTCCCACCTCAGCCAGGTCCCTGCCCATCTCTGGGAGGATCCCACCTGCTCCCCTCAGCCTGAGGGTTCCCAGTTTTCCAATGCAGGCACTCACACCCCCCTGCCACATCCCCGCTCCCTGCAGGTGCCACACCTGGGTCAGGCCACCCTGCTGGGATGGCAGCAGGCACTGCAGCTCCCACAGGCTCCACAGGGTTTGCTGGTGGGGTTTGAAGCAAAACTCAGCAAAGGATTTAAGAACAGGGTGCAGCCAGCCAGCCCAGGGGAGCTGCAGGACCCACCCAGGCAGGACCCACCCAGGCAGGACCCACCCTGCCCTGCTGGGGCTCTGGAATTCAGGCTGGGATGGCAGCTCAGGTCCGGCTGGAAAAACCCCAGAATACCCAGGCTGGAGCAGTAACTCCAGGCAGGAAGGAGCTTGGGGAAACCCAGACAATTGCTGCATTTCTCCAGGCAGGGGCAGATCTCCTCCTCCCACCCTGGCACCGGGGGAGGGAAACCCACAGGCAGGTGGGACAAACAGGAGGGAGCCATTCAATCCTCCTCCTCCTCCTCCTCCTGATGGATCCTGCCACCAAAATCCCTCCCCCTGCACCTCTCCGGGGCTGAGAGCATCTCTGAGGAGTGAGGCAAGATGTGCCTGGCCAAACCTCGATTTATGGGTGCTGCACCCAGCTCTGACACCTCCATCCCCAGAGCCCCCCTGCACCGCGTGTGCCCCCCGAGGGCACTGACACCACCGACACCCCAGTGCAGGCACAGACAGGTTCTCCAGGGGAAATTTAGTGCAGGTGACTAATGCAGCAGCCCTGAATCACCCTCCAGAAATGTGGGGGAGCTCCACACACTCCCCAGCGTGGCTGATGGCTCCAATCAGGCTGCAGGATCCCCTCCCTGCTCCCAGCTTGGGGAATGGCTACAGGCAGCTCTTGCCTGGATTTACAACTTGGCTGCTAAACACGGGGGAGTGACAGTCCCATCCTGCACATTCGTGCCAGCCAATGTCCTCAGGGTGTCTGGGCCACCCCGTGCTGTCCCCGGAGATGTGACACCAGCGCTGCCACCTCCCTGCTCTGCTCCTGGCACCGCTGTGCCTTTGCCAGCCAAAACCCCACCACACCTCTGGCAAAACAGCCTCAGCAGTTTTGCCTGACACCTGTTACGCTGCAGGAAACACTTCCTAACGCCAGCCTGGGTGAGAGAAACACCCGCCGGCCCCGGCACGGAGCCAGGCTGCTTCCAGCTCCCGGGATCCAGATCCCAGCACCCCGGATCCAGCATTCAAAATCCAGCACCCAGCATCCAGCAACCAGCACTGAAAATCCAGCACCCAGCATCCAGGATCCAGCATCCAGCACCCAGGATCCAGCCTGCAGCACTCAAAATCCAGCATCCAGCACCTGGCACTCAAAATCCAGCATCCAGGATCCAGAACCCAGCACTGCTGAGGGATAAATGCAGAATGCAGAGCCCTGGGCAATTTCCCTACGAGGCACCCGAAGCAAACGCTGCACTCTGGGCCCCCAGTGCCACGCTCCCCCCTGGCCCTGCAGCCCGGCTTCTCCCGTTTCCACCGCCACGCTGGGCAAAGACGATGGGATAATTAGAGCAGCTAATGACCCAAAGCCGGTTAAAGTCCCCGTTAAGTGCCCGGCTGGGACAAACGCGGCTTAGCAGAGATGTTCTGCCTGGCAGTGCCAGAGCTGTCGCCTCTCCGCGGAGCCGTGACCCCGACACCAGCATGGGGACAGAGAGCGTGTGCCAGTTCGGGGCTGGCACCCAGCACCAGCCTCACAGAGGGGGACACGGGGGCAGCCGTGCCACCCTGGGGCAGTGCGGCCCTTCGGGGTCACACTCGGGGGTATAAATGGAATAAATGGCAGCAGCCCAGCGGCCGGCAGCGATGCCGAGGCAGGGCTGTGACATTGGGCCAAGGGAAAGCCCCCGGCTGTGACATTGTGCCAAGGGAAAGCCACCAGGGCGCTGGGCCCTGCGCGGCTCAGCCTCCCCTTCCCCCAGGAGGAGCGCGCAGCAGCGCTCAGCAGCACCCGCTCCCTTCTCCCCGGCATCTCCCGGCTCCAAACTTTGGATGCCCTCGCAGGATCTGTCCCCCCAAGGCTGGGCTGGATGGAGCCCTCGGCGTTTCTGTCACTCCGAGGGAAATCGGGTGATCTCGGGGGCCCAGGGCCGGGCAGCGCTGCCGTGCAGCTCCAGGCGCCGGCTGGGAAGGACGTTTTGGGTGGGGAGGGGTTAACCCTTGCTGCAAACACCTGCATCCACCACGGCCAAAGCCTTCTGCTCCAAAGGCCCCCCGGTCTCCTCCTGCAGGAGGTTCTGTGAGGAATGGAGGGATGAGACGCCAGAGTTTGCCGAGGGAGAGGGCAGAGCTCTCATTCCCGACAGATCTCCCCGCTGTGGAGCCGGGCGATGCTGGAGCCCGTGGCCAGCTCAGCAGCAGGGTGACTGGAGCAGCCTGCACCGCCCAGCCGGATTAAAAGGGCTCTGAGCCCATCCGGAGGGCTGGAGGCACGGAGCCGAGCAGGGACGGAGGCAGAGAAGTGCACCAACCACGACAGCAACTGGTGGCTCTTGGGAGACTTCCCTACTTTGGGTTCAGCATCCAGCCTGGCTGCGGCACGGACACTCCCAGGGCCCCCTCAGAGCCTCCCCGGCCACACCTGGGGGCTCCTCACGGCTGCACTGCGATCCCAGCTTCCCCAGGATGGACGACCAGCCCTAAACACCCATCCGCACCCTCAGCACCAGGGCGAACTCCCACGGAAACTTAGCAACTCACTGCAATCGTCGGACTCGTAGCCCTCGGGGTCCACCAGCTCCTCGGGCGCTTGGCTCTTGGCCGGCTGCTCGGCGGGCGCCGTTCCGTGCGCTCCGAAGAGCTGGTCCACATCCTCCTCATCGTCGCGGGGATGCTCGGCGGGGCTGCCCGAGCTTTGGCTGGGCGCGGGGCGAGGGGCGCTGCCGGTGCTGCTGCTGCGGCCGACGGCGGCGGGGAGCCCGCGGGGGAAGCGGGGGAAGTAATCGGAGATCTGCTTGATGGGTTTGATGGGTCCGGGGCAGACGTCAATGGCCATGTGCTCCTGGATACTTATGGTCATTTTCTCTCCTTTGCGGAGTGTCATGCATGCGGCTGTGGCTGCCGAGCTGCCCCCAACCCCGGAGAAGCCCGGACCGTGCGGGAGAGGGAAGTTTCAGCCGGGGGTAGATGAGGAGGAGGAGGAGGAGAAGGGTTCCTTAGGTGGTCGTGGCGCCCTGAGCCTCGGTGGCCGCACGCATGCTGCTGCTGCTTCTGCTGCTGCCGCCGCCAGCCCCGGCGCTCGCACGGCCCCTGATCCTGCCAGCGCTGCCTGGGAATAAATGAGCGAGACAGAGAGACGGATAAGAGGCAGGGGGTGGGCTCTCGGGTGATGTCACCAGCTAGCAACAAAGCGGTGCCCAGCAGCGGAGGAATGAGGGCTGTGGCCGGCCTGCCGCCCCGGGCACACGGCCAGCAGCTTGGGCAGCCCGCCCTGCCCCAGCCCCAGCCCCTGCCCCTGTCCCGGCCGGCAGGAGTTGGGGTGATGGGGTGAAGGGAGGTGGGCTTTGATTCATCTCCCGGCAAAGCGGGGCTGGTGCTGCCAGACCCCTCCTGAGGTCACCGGGCAGGGTCAGGAGCCAGCATCCCGGTGTGTCACATCCCGGTGTGGTGTGGAGAGGGACAGGGACAGCCCCCAGGGACAGGGACAGACCCCCAGGGACAGGGACAGACCCCCAGGGACAGGGACAGCCCTGCAGGCAGTGCCAGGGAGATGCTGTGCCAAATCCCCAGCTAGGGGCATGGATGGCATCACTGCCCCACTCCCTGCAGCCCCCAGGGACAGGAACAGCCCCTAAGGATCCTGAGAGCCCCCAGGGACAGGGGCAGCCCCCAGACCCCAGGGACAGGGACAGCCCCGCAGGCAGTGCCAGGGAGATGCTGTGCCACATCCCCAGCCAGGGGCATGGATGGCACCACTGCCCACTCCCTGCAGCCCCCAGGGGCAGGGACAGCCCTGATTCAGATCCCTGCTGCCCCAGCCCACAGCAATGTCCCTTCCAGAGCTCAGCACCGGCTGGATGAGCTTCTGGAGCTGGGAACACACCAGGGAGTGAAGGAACACATGTGCCCTGCTCAGGGTGGCACAGCCCCTGCCATCTGGTGTGTGGCTGTGCCATGGAGCTGGTACAGCACCACAGAGGGGCCAGGGATGGGCTGGGACAGGGCTCAGTGCCACTGTGGCCATGCTCAGCACCCCGCCTGCCCCTCCCTGGGCATGGCCAGGGCCCCAGCACAGCCAGGACAGGAACAGGCTCCACCACAGGCTCCCTGGAAAATGCTGAGCTGAGCTTTGCTCAGGGAGTTGATCTCAAACTGCTGGTTTTACTCATTCCCCCCCGTGTCCAAATCAATAAATCTGTGGCTTCACAAGCTGCTGGAAGTGGACTTTTCAGCAAGGAGTGCCAGAAGATAAACACTGGGAGAAAATGATGCAAAATCCTGCCCAAGTTACTCACCCTGCCCAGGAAAATGTGTCTGAAATATTTCAGAGGAGGAGCCTCTCTGCTGGCTCAGCTCTGGGGGGGTCTGGTGTGAGGCTGGGATGCTTGGCATGCTCTGGTGACCCACCACCATGTCCAGCTGCCCACCAGGCATCCTGGCACATCCCTTAGCCATGCACACAGAGCTGCAGTCTCCTGCAGCCTGGCAGGCGGGTGATTATTAAAAACAAAGCTCTGTTCTTCAGAGGATTTCCCCCAAATCCCAACAAAATGACACCCAACCTGTCTGTCTACAGCAGAGTTCAGCTTTCATTCAGATTTTGGTAAATGTTAATGCAAGTCTTTGAGTCATAACACACTGACACCAGGCAAACCAACCTCATTTACTCCTCACAGGCAAGTGAATGTTTCTCTCCTGAAGCATCCAAACTTGTCACTGCTGTGTACCCAGACATGAGGCACATCTGAGGATGATCTAATGACCTGGGAGAGCAGGAGACAGCTCACTGCTCCTTTGTGCCCCTGCTGTGTTTTCCCTCCGAGGTGGCTCCTGCCTGTTGCAGGTCTAACAGCAGATCCAGCCTCAGACAGTTTAACCCCCTTCCCACATCCAAGGGCTCCCAGGACACTAATTCAGAGGGAAATGCCATCCAGAGGCTGGAAACCTCACAGGTGGGCTGATGCTGGGTGGAAAGATGACGGCAAGCACAAGGAGGTACCTCTGGATTTGGGTGTGTCCATCCACACAGGCTCCATCTTTGGGTGCAGCACGCAGGATGTGGTGTGGACTCAGACAGAACGAGGCAGAAATTGGGCCTGATGCCCAGAAAATAGCAGCAATTTCCTCTGAGAAAGGGCAAGTAAATAAATAAATAAAATCAAGTTACACGTGAGAGCCTAATGCCGTTACTACCATTACAAAAGCGTCATCATTTCAAATGCTTCCTCAAAGACCCAAATAGGCAAAGATTGTTTTATAGGACAGAAAATCAAGGCTCTGGGAATTAAGCTGAACCTCTGAGCTCCTCTTCCTCCTGCACCCACAGCCCACAGCCGGGATCAGGGCCCAGCAGCACCAGCTGGGAGATGCTCAGCTCACCCGGGGATCCACTCCCATGCTCAGCTCACCCAGAAAAGCAACAAGGGGACAAAAAAGGCAGAATTGAAGCAGACAAACTCCCTGAAGCAGGGCGGGTGTGGCCCCTGATGGAGACCCCACCACCAGCTCTGCAGACAGAGAGAAACCAAATCCAAGACCCACTGCAAACAGCCCAGGTGGGACCTTTGCAGTCCCTGCCCGATCCCAAGCCTACAGAAAGCAGCTGGAGCCTTTTCTTAGCCTTTAATGAGTCCCAAAGCAGCTTGGTCTTGATAACACACACTTTTCCTGCCTTCCCATCCTGCCTGAGTGTTTCCTCCTGCCCTGCACAGCCCCATATGTACCCAGGGCTCCCCAAACGTGTCACGCACGACAACACAGAAGGTGAAAGGGACAAAAATAGAAAGTTGGGCTTTGGAAGACAAAAGCAGGGCTTGCAGATACAAAGCCAGTTTCCAGGTAAAGCTCTTAATTCCCACCGTCTGTCTAATGCCCTGGAATGTGACTTGATTTGATCCCTGGCTCTGCTGGGGCCATCCAGAGCTGCTCTGCCCACGCTCGTGGCCTCTGCTGCCCTGAAAGGGGGAGTTTGATTTCCCCACCAGCCCCCCGGGAGGAAAAGGGAGAGTTTTAATGTTAAAATGCCAATTTGAACCCACAGTTTTTTCCTGGCAGGAAGCAAAGCCACTCTGCCAGGGCAAAGCCATCCCTGTAGGAAGGGGGAGGTGGCCATCACAGAGCCAGCATCAAAGCAGGGGTGGGATGAGGAGAAGAGTAATTTTCTCTGTCAAAACCCATGTTTTCTCCCAAGACACTGAGCCCAGCACCTGTGACATTGTGCTTGGGCTGTGGGATGCAGGAACTGACACTCAAACTCCAGCCCAGGCTCTGACAACACCAAGGTTTTACTTTAAATGTTGCCCTTTGGGCAACAGGGGCACAAGCACAGGTTTAAGTACACCCAGAAAAAGCCTGTGGCACTCACCCTCCCTGTGCCACAGCCCAGATTCCTCCTCTGCAAATGGGCAAACAGAAGGGATGTTCCTGCAGCCCCCAAAACTGCAGCACACAGATTAAACACACACCCAAACCCACAGCCTGTCCTCAGGGCACACTTCAACCAATTTTCTTACAAATGCTGAGCACCAAGCTCTGCTGTTCCAGGTTTAAATCCAGAGAGAGCAGGGGCTGGTTCCAGCCTGATCAATTAATTTCCAAATGGAGAGCACAGCAGCAGGCTGGCACATCCCATTGCCTGCCAGGGGTTCACCCACTGGTTCTTTATTTATTTCTTTGTCAGCTCAAAATCTCTCTGAGCCCCCCTGCTCTGCTGGAGAGAGCACAAAGATGCCAAATTAAAGCCTTCACCACCCCTGGGTCTCATCCTCGACCTCGGAGAGGTGGGACAGGGGGGTTTGTCAGTGTCCCCAGGGAGCTGACACAGGCAGCACCAGCCCTAACTGGAATTTCGCTTTTCCCAACCATTTTTAAGCCTGAAAGTCCCCGCAGCTGCAGGCAGGAGAAGGTGCCAGCAGACACCACCAGCTCAATCTGGCTGCAGGGGCAGGGCTGGGGAGTTCAACACTGCCAGGGGATGCCAGCACTGCTGGAAGAGACCCCTCCATCCCTCCGGGCTGGCTCAGCACTGACCCTGCCCTCAGCTCTCCTGGCTGGGAGGTATGAAACGTGGTTTTTATTTTTTTTTTTTCCACTGAGCTTAGCTCCAGCATGGCTGTGTGCATGGGAAGGGGGTTAATTGAAAAGCAACACGTGCCTGGCTCCTTGGCTGGCTCGGGGCTCTGTCTCCTGGCTGATGCACAGCTCCTGGCTGCCTCCCCTCCAAGACCCCTGCCCTCCACTGCTGGGGAGGCTTGGCTGAGCCCATTGCACTCCTTACCTGGTCAAACAGCCTTTGCATTTGCTAGGTAAAGCAATAATAATAATGGTGATAACTGGGAAACTTGGCCAAAATAATCCTAAGGAGCTTATTGCAGGCTGTGCTGATGACGGCTCCCCAGCAGTGCTGATATCTCAGTGCACCCTGGCCCCCACTGCTCCTCTGCTTGGATAATATCTGAAGTTATCTGTGCTCCAACAGGCCCTGCTAGCAACCGTTATTTGACCAGATTTAACCAGCAATTACTAGCTGTGAGCAAAATCACTGTGGTGGAATACAACCCACATCCTTTTCACAACACAGACACAAACAAACCCTTGCATTCAGCCAGGCAAGGGCCAAATGCCAGCAGGGAAGAGCCCTCTCCCCTCAAAACATTGCTTAAGGTTCCCAGAGACTTTATGAAACACCCAGCCAGTGGCAAAGGTGGATGGAATCTTCCTGGCCAGCATTTTGCTACCTGCAGAAGGACCTGGAAAGGAGCTGGAAAAGAGGAGGGAGGGAGGGAGGCATCAGCTCTCCCTGCATCCTCAGGATGGGCCCAGAATAGCTCTACTTTTGGTAGGGGCTGATGTTTAACGTTCAGCATATGTTGCCATTTCCATGGGAATCCCAAAATAGTTGGTGTTTTCTTTTGTAATTTCCATGCCCTGAGGTTTTTTGGAGTCCTGAGCAATGCCTGCCCTCCTGCTGGGGAGGGGACCTGCTCTGCTCTGCACCCTGACACCCCCCTGCCAACACCCCAGCACCTGCCAAGCCAGCAGAGGGGACAAACAGCTGCTGTCAATCCCACTCTGTGGAGCACAGCATCAGTCCACCCAGGGTGGGTCTGCTCACAGCAGGAGCTGCAGGAAAATCCACCCCAGCAGTGCCCAGGACTGGGGTGACACCCAATCTTAGGGCACAGCACTGCCAAGGGCTCAGTCCTCAGGGGGATTTTCTTGGGGATGAACCTTTTTGGAGTTTTTCCCTCGGATTTTTCTCCTGATCTGTGGGTTCCTCTGACCTCCAGAGCCTTGGCAGGGGTTTGCCACCACCAGAGCCATCCTCTCACACGGCTGGCTCTGATTGTTGTGAGATAAATGCAGACCCACTCCCTTGCAATCAAGGGAGGGGAGACTCCTGTGCAGCATCAACTCCTATTAGACTAATTTTATCTGCTCTCAGCGCCTTCCCAAGCTGGAGTCAACGTCCTCTGAGATTATCCAGCTGACTTGTCTCAGGAGTTTCACCCTGCTTTTACCTCTTCCCGACTGTCTTCCAGCTGCGGGAGGATGACAACATCCCATCCCTCCTCAAGACTTCCCAGGCAGCCAGGAGCAAAGCCTGGTGTTCATTTTGCAGCAGCAGCTGATGCTGTGGTGGCTGGGACACCAATGCTGGCCTGGAGAGCTGAGCTGGGGCTGGGCTCTGCTGCCTCCGCACCCCCAGCCCTCCCCACTCCATGAATGTCCAGGAACAGAGCTCCCATCAGCAGTTGGGGCCTGGCCCCGTTGCCATGGAAATGGATAGACTTTCTGCTCACATTTTGGTGGGGAGAGGCATTTCAGGAGTCACAGCAGCTCCCAGAGTGAGCACAGGAGGAGCCAAGTGAGGGCAGAAAGCAGCAGAGCTCCACAGAGGCACTGAGGGGAAACTGCTCCCAGCCCGCGCTCCAGGAATTCAGAGCTGGACGCAAGCAGAGGGAAAAATGCCACCAATAACCAGCAGCAGAGTGAGCCCCAGAGATTCACAAAATAACATCTTGGGTTTGCAGTATTAAAGAGCAATTTGGCTGCATTAAGAGAGCTTTAGAGCTGCTCCTCTCCCACATGCGCGTCAGGCTAATGACATCCTGTCAAAAGCAATCCACCCAAACCCCCCTGTGCAATCCCTGTACCTGGCACAGCTCTGGGGCAGCTCTGTCCTGCCTGCTGCTCCTCCCAGGGCTGGCAGATGCCCTGTCCATCCCTGGATCATGAGGCTGAGCCATGAGCTGTGAGGGAATGACCCATCCTGGGGGCCAGGGCGTTTTCCTGGCCCCATCCACGAATCCCAGCATCATGCCAACATGAAAAAAAGCCACAGAAATGGAAGAGCAAGAAGAGGAGCAGGAAGAGGAGCAGGAAGAGAGAGGAGCAGGAAGAGAGAGGAGCAGGAAGAAAAGCAAGAAGGAAGAGGAGTAGGAAGGAAAAGGAACAAGAAGGAAGAGGAACAAGAAGGAAGAGGAGCAAGAACAGAAGCAAGAAGGAGAAAAGACCCCACAGATTCACAGTGGGATCAGGCTGCTGGAGAAGCAAACAACCCCAGATTCAGCCCTGAACCAGGCAGGGCTGCTCACACGGGCACCACAAAAGCAAACTCACAGCAGCACCTGCGGGTCAGCAGGGAAGGAATTGAGGCCACAGCCCAGACAAGCAAATTCCTGCCTGGAGAGCAGCATTCCTGGCAGGGCTGAGCAGCCAGGCCAGCCTGCAGGATGCTCCCAGACCCAGGGGCTATTCACTGCCTGACCTTATATCACCCCACTCAGGACAAAGCTCCTCTCCACTACAGGGAAGCCCAAGCATTTTCCAGCTCTGTGGTGATCCTGGGAAAACAAAACTTTGGAGCAAAGAAAACCCACCAGATGGAAAAACAGCAGCCAGAGGGAGAGGTGGCATTCCCCAAAACACAGAATTTAACACCATCATCGAGGGGGGCACCTCCCAGGTCATTTAGCAGCCAGAGGAGTCACTAGATGGCCCTGCTAGCCCTGTTCATCTGATCTCAGCACGGATAGCGAGAAATGCTGCCCCGGCTGCTCTGCAGGAGCTGGGAAAGCTGCTCCAGGTCTCCTCCTGAGAGGAAGGGCCTCAAGGAGAGCGTGGCACCTTGGGCAGGACATGTGGCACCTCCCAGGCAGGTGAAGGGTCCCTCCTGGCGCCACCGTGCCCTGGGTGTCCTCTGCCCTCCCCGAGAGTGGCTCCAGGTGCCAGGGATGCTGGGAAGCTCAGCACAAGGCTGCTGACAGTGATGGGTGTAAGAGCCAGGGAACCATATTAATGAGCCCCGTGCTGCTGGATAATGATGACATTAGCGTTATTGGATTAGCACATTTGCATAATTTGGGCACGAGCTGCTTACCTGCGCGGGGACATGTGTTTACATGAATTTACATCCCATTTGCATCCCAATCAAGCTGCATCCTCAGCAGCTTCCCTGGCTGACCAGTCAGGGGCCATTGGCACCTCCACCCAGGGGGCATTTCCTGCCGGCAGGGACGGTCCCAAACCACTCAGGTGCAGGAAAAACAGCAAGATTTTCCCTCCTCGAGGTGTTCCTCACACAGGTTGGACCTCGTTATGCCCCCTATCCATCCCCAGCCTCAGCACTGGGGCAGAGTGACTCCTCCAATGACCTGGGAGGTGCCCCCCTCAACGGTGATAATTTCATTTTAAAGTTTGTGTTTTGAGGAGTGCCACCTCTCCCTCTGGCTCCCATTTGGATCCCGTTTGCATAATTTGGGCACAAGCTGCTACCTGCACGGGGACATATGTTTACATGAATTTACATCCCATTTGCATCCCGATCAAGCTGCACCCTGACCAGTCAGGGGCCATTGGCCCCTCCATCCCAGGGGGCATTTCCTGCTGGCAGGGTCGATCCCAAGCCACTCAGGTGCAGAAAAAAAAGCAAAATTTTCCCTCCTCGAGGTGTTCCTCACACACCTCGGTGTGGAAGGTGGACTTCCATTGTACTCTCATCCATCCCCAGCCTCAGCACTGGGGTCACCCAGGCTAAAGTTGTCCTTCCCCAGCTCCCCCAAGCTCCTGCTGCCTCCCGGGTCCCAGGATAAGGGGCAGCTGAGTCCATCCCACTCACAGCTGTGAAAAGGGATCCATAAAACACTCCCAGCAGGCTGCAAAGCTCAGAATTTAAGAGGCCAATAAAGGGAGCCCAAAATGAACTCCTTTCTCTGTCTCTTCAAATCATGTGCTCTTTGATTCGATTACTTGATTTTATAGGAAAGGGGGAGGGAGATTCAATTATTTGGTTCTTGATTTCTTAGCGCAGCAACACGGAAACCACAGAAATTCTGCAACCACAGAAAGGCAGAAAATCCCTTCAAAGCAGCATCACAGCAACTTGGTGGCAACATCAGGTTTATGGAGCTGTAAGAAATCAGCAGCTTCCCCTCCTGGGCTCCTTAGCAGAACCTGCTCCAGCATGAAAGGGGTGCAGGAATATCTGAGCACCAAGTCCTGCAGCCCACCCACAAAATTACAGGGTGAGAGGTGGCAGCTGCCTGGCTGTGTGTCCCTGAGTGCTTCCCTAGGGCAGAGCTGCTCAGGGAGTCACCAAACACCTCCACAACCCCGGGAATTATGATTTGGGAGGGAGCAGGAGCTGCACACTCGCTCCCAGGCATCTGCAGCCCCCCAAAATCGCTGCTGCCTCTGTCCAAAGGCTGCCATAAAAACTGACAGCAGGACCAGCCCAGGGGTGTCCAAACCGTGTCCATCCAGGCTCGGGGTAACCACACAAATCTGCAAATTACAGGGATTTATCTCTGAGTGCCGGCCTGCAAGATGTGAAGAGCTAAAATCCCCAAAGTGCCTTTGGGATTAAACCTACCTGAAGCCATCAGCGGCAAGGAGAGCAGCAGGGATTCCTGCTGGGAAGGGTTTCCTGGGATGCTGGGAGCTGGAGCAGCCCTCTGTCCCCTTTCCTGGCGCACACAACGGTGCTGCCGCGTCAGTGAAAGCTCAGATGGTGCTCTCAGGGTCTGCTCGCCCAAACCGAGCCACAGCTGCTGCTTCCCCTCCCGAAGAATCTGGAAAGGAAAGGAGCATTAAGGAACTGCTCACCTGGGTGAATCCAAGCCTGGGGGATTGGGTTCAGAGCCCAGCTCCGCTCTGAGGAAGGTGAGGAAGGTGAGGAAGGCCTGGCCCCCAGCCACCACATTTTCCAATCCCTGCTCAGCCTCAAAGCCTGGCATTCAGCACATCTCTGCTCCAGCCACTTGGGCTGCTAAACGGGCGCGTTTTCACTCAAAACCCTCCGGGAAACTTTTATCCTTATTTTAAATGGACTGCATTGTACTTCACCCCAAAGCTGTTCCTCACAAAGCTCACGAGAAACAGAAACAAACCCAGCAAAGGGGCCGGGGGGAATCTCACCTCCACAGGAGGGACATCACCCCAATTTCTAGCTGAAAAATTTCTCCTGCTTTGGAAGAAAAACAGGCTTGCAACTGTGAAAAACGCCAATCACTTGTTTTTAAATTTTTAAAAGTTTAATAGTAATAAAATGGTTGTAAAAATAGTAATACAATTAGAGTAATGATAATTTGGACAATTTGAATTAGGACGATATGAGACAATAGAAACAAAGAGTTACAGACGTCCGGGTACCTTTTGGTACCTTTTGCCTCTGGGCAAAATAAGCCTGAAAAAGGACCCACATTAACAGAGGATTAACCCTTAAAAACAACAGCCTGTTGCATATTCATACAGCTCATCCATGATGCATAAATTCCATTCAAACACAGGATTCTGTCTGGGCAGTGTCAGCTTCTTCCTCTGAATCCTGAGTGAGGCAGGAAGAAGTTCGTTTCTTCTGATAATGGGGCAATAAATTCTTTTTCTCTGATAGATTCAGGTGTCCTGTGGCTGCTATCTCACTGCTGCAAGTCCTTTCTTTAAAAAAAGTATCTTACATAGCATAGTTTCTATTTTAACTTTTTTTTAATCACCTAAAACTATATTAAACACAGTACTTAAGAGAATTAACACAGCATTACTTTCTAACACAACACATACAATATTCATTTGAATATTTGCGAAAAGCCAGTCACAAAATCCATGCATTTTTCACACGGCTGATTGTGCCATCAGGTGCCAAAGGCAGCTGCTAATGCCTGGTGGCTCCGTGGTGTCACAGGAGCCCAAAACCACGGCAGCAGGAGGGGACAGAACCCTGGAGCTCTGGGCTTTGTGGTTTTCAAAACCCTCACCCTAGGTGGAACCCTAACCCTAACCCTAGGCAGTGAAATCAGCTGGGGTTAAAGCTGGTTTTGATGAAAAAGCTGTAGAGGAAGGCATCTTGTGGCAGTTTTGTGTTCCCCTTGGGATGCCTTTTGCAGCTGCAGTGTGCCTGGAGCTCTGGGATTTCTGCTTTAAAACCCCTAAGCCTAGCTGGAACCCTAACCCTAACCCTAGGCAGTAGACCCAGCCTAGGGATAAGTCTATTTCCAAGTAAAATGCTGTGGAGGAAGGCCTGTTGTGGCAGTTTTGTGCTCCCCTTGGGATGCCTTTCGCAGCTGCAGTGTGCCTGGAGCTCCGGGCTTTGTGGTTTTCCAAACCCTAACCCCAGGCACTAAACCCAGCCTAGGGCTCAGGCTGCTTCCAAGGGAAAAAAACTATGGAGAATTTTGTGTTATCTCAAAATCCGTCAGGACTGAGACTGTGCTGCAAAAATCTGACTCCTGCAGGCTTCCCTCTGCACAGAGGTAATGCACCAGGCTGCATCTGATTTCTCCTCTCCCCTTCCAGCCCTCTCACCCTCCTTTCCCTGTCTTCGAGGAACAGATGCACCCATTCATAACCAAGCAGAAGAAAGTGTGAATTTTCCTTCCCCACTGCAGCGCAGCTTGCAAAGCAGAGGAGGGAAAATGATGTTTTGCACGAATACAGAAATTATCTGCGCTGATCTTATTAAGCCTGAATGGGGAAGCGACGGGAAAAGAAAGGAGGGAAGTGAAAGGCATTGTTTGGGTGCAGCATCATTATTGTTTACCCTCTCCAAGCACTCCATCATCCTCATCCCAGCATCTCCCACGGTGACGGGTCAGGAACAGGGATCTGTGACACAGCACGAT
Organism: Molothrus ater; assembly: GCF_012460135.2. Lineage (NCBI taxonomy): Eukaryota > Metazoa > Chordata > Aves > Passeriformes > Icteridae > Molothrus > Molothrus ater. Next base: position 8,462,380 of record NC_050498.2, on the reverse strand, counting down.
GCAGAGCCTGCCTGAGGGATGCAAACCCGGCAAGGCAGCACCTCGGGGAAAGCCTCACCTGCAATTCCCAGGCAGCTCACAAACGTTATCAGTGCTGAAAATATCCACGTGGCACCAATTAGCGCCAGAGCACTGGGATAGGCAGGGGTGGGGGAGAAACAAAGGCTCAGGAACTCCCCAACCCACACCCCCACACAGGGATATTCTTATTTATCGCACGAATAAATCCCGTGCCAGATGCCCAGGACACAAGAGCCAATTGCTCATGCTAAAGGCAGCACAGCAGCTCCGGCAAGTACAGAAAAGCAATCCCAAGGTGGAGATTCGAACAGAGCACGGCTCACCTGCTATCGAAACTGGGAGAATTTGGCAAGTTTCCTCCTCAGCACTTAGCACATCAAGGCTGCTCAGCGATGCTAATTAAACAGGTCCCTCCCAGACACAGCCTGGGAGATTTACATCCCTCGTTTGCATTTCTCAGTTTGTTTTTCCTTCCTCCAAGGCACCATTTGAGCGGCCGCGGTGTGATTGCTTGGAGGGGCTGGATTTGGCACGGGTGCCTTTTGAAGATGAAGGGCTGTCCTGTCAGCAGCTCCAGGGCTGCTCCTCCTGCCCTGCTCTCCCCCAGTGGGGCTCAGATGGGCACTGAGCTTTCCTTGGTCTCTGGGGCTTGGTTTCACCGGCTGGGAAATAAAGAATGCTGGAATCAGCTGCTCTGGGCGATCCAGCTGCTGTCCCAGGGGCTGGGAGTGGATCAGTCTGGGCATTCTTTTGAGGATGAGCCTCTGAAATACCCGGCAGGGTTGTTAGGACCAGCCTCAGAGGTGTGATCCCCCCACCCAGCTCCCAAATCCTGTCCCAAAACCAGAGACCAGGGCAGCTCCCACACCCCTGTTCTGCTCAGAACAGAAGTTTGCTGGAACGGAAGTTTGTATAAGTGCAAATAACAAAAAGCAGCCTCGGCGCTGTGGGAATTTGTCAGCTCCGGAATCACAGGTCAGTCACACTCAGGGCAGGAGGTGTCTCTGCCAGCAGCCCTCTCCCGATAAGGCTCTGATTAGCAGCAAGTCACCAGGCTGATAAGAGGTGGGAGGAGGTGACAGCTGGCATCGTGTTCCTGTCTGTTCTGCCACCGAGTAAAGCAGATCCTCATCTCCTGCCACCCCAGCACCACCTGAACCTGCTGCTGACAGAGGCAATGGTCAGGGAGGACTCTGGGGGAGGAACTCAGGATGGAAGCGTCCCACGAGGTGCTGACCCATCACCTGCCATCCCACGCCTGCTGGAAGTCTCATTATGGGAGGGAGAGCCCTGCCAAAACGCTCCCCTGAGCTGTCTGTCCATCCCAGCTGCCTGCAGAACAGGCTGGAGAGCAGTGCCCAAGGCAGAAGGAACAAAGGGATGGGAGGAAGAAAAGGGACAGGGGAGCTGGTGAGACATCAGCCCTCTCCCCTTGGAGGAAACAACCTCTGGCAGGGGAGGGGAGCAACTGCACCAAGTTCAATTTCACAAATGAACTCCAGAGGCTGTTTGCCAGTTTGTGTCACTGTCCAAGCCCTCCTGCAGACTCTCCAGACCCAGCAGTGCCCAGAACCACGTTGCCCAACGTGAAAAATGCGTATTTTATGATTGGTTTTTTGCAAATATTCAAATGAATATTATATGTGTTGTGTTAGAAAGTAATGCTGTACTAATTCTCTTAAGTAGTGTGCTAAATACAGCTTTAGGTTATTAAAAATGTTAAAATAGAAACTATGCTATGTAGGATGCTTTTTTCTAAAGAAAGGGCTTGCACTGAGATAGCAGCCACAGGACACCTGAATCTTTCAGACAAAGAGAATTTTTTGCCCCATTATCAGGAGAAACAAACTTCTTCCTGCCTCACTCGGGCAGGACGACGCCGTCAGGATTCAGAGGAAGAAGCTGACACTGCCCAGACAGAATCCTGTGTTTGAATGGAATTTATGCATCATGGATGAGCTGTATGAATATGCAACAGGCTGTTGTTTTTAAGGGTTAATCCTCTGTTAATGTGGGTCCTTTTTCAGGCTTATTTTGCCCAGAGGCAAAAGGTACCCAGACGTCTGTAACTCTTTGTTTCTATTGTCTCATATCGTCCTAATTCAAATTGTCCAAATTATCATTACTCTAGTTGTATTACTATTTTTACAACCGTTTTATTACTATTAAACTTTTAAAATTTTAAAAACAGGTGATTGGCGTTTTACACACCCAAACACCAGCCGCTCACCCCATCGCTCTGGCCACAGACGCCTCTAACAGGTGAAGCACTGCCCTCCCCTCCCAAAATAAAGTGTAAAAACCAACCAGGGGAGCTTGGCAGTGCCCAGGCAGCGTTTCTGACTCGCAGAGATCCCACAGCTGACTCTCCCATCTGCTGGCTGTTGTCATGGCAAGCAGGGAGGGGAAGCAGCAGCACCAGAGCTGCTCAGTCCTTGACATGCTCCATCCTTGGCCTGATGGCAGCTCCCCAGCACAACAATCCCAGCAGCAATTACTGAGGAGCTTTTAGAGCAGGGGAAAGCAAAAAAAAAAACAGATTAAAAAGCTATTTGAAACCTTGAGGCTGAATGCTGAGGGCACAGGAGAGCCAGGGCTGTGTGAGCTCAGCACACAATGGGGAGACACAGAGGCACTTCTTGGTGTCCCTGCTTGTCACAGAGCCTCGGGAGGCTGTGGGGACAGCACTTGGCAAAAGGACAATTGCTGCTGCTTTGTGAGTCTCGGTTGCAGTGTGGAAAAGCTTCAGGGAAGGGCCGAGGAGCTGATCTGTGTCCCTGCCAGCCCCAGCACCAGGCACAGAGGAGGGGACAAGACAAAAGGTGACTTTCAAGTGCAGGATTCAATTAAAGTCCAGCCACACCAATCACAATTCCACTGGCTGGGTTATTGTCTTACCTCGCTGGAGGATTTGGAGAGTATCTACAAAAAAACTTCTTTACTGTTTCAGGAATGGCAAGGAGCTGTTACTGAGCAAAAGCTTTATTGTTTCCAGTAGTAAAACACCACATAAAAGTTGTGAGGGATGGAGGTGAGAACAAGAAAATAATAAACACAAATGACCAGAGCAGACTAAGCACATTCACTGAGCTCTTCCTGCCCACATTGAGCTGGCTCAGAAGACAGGTACAGGTTTAGGGTAATATTCCAACAAAAGCCACAAAACACAACCAAGAGAATCACCACAAAGGGAAAAGTGGTCTTCAAAATAAAATAATGCACAGAGCTGCAGATGTTCCTCTATCACATTCAGTTGTGCCTGGATCACATTGTCCAGGACCAGATCCTTCCCTCAATCCAAGAGGAGTCTTTCCACAGCTGATTGAACAGTTCTGGTTTGAACTCAGGTGGAATTACCCCATGGAGTTAAAATACACAGGTAAGAAAGAAAAGTTTCCGGCCTCACTAGCACCAGAGCAACGTCAAATTTATCTCTGAGGGTGTTTTATAAAAGCTGGCCTCAGTTAAAAACCAAGCTGATGCCTCACAGTGGCACAGCAAGGACTCCCAGGCTCCTGTGCAGAGCTGGCAGCCCATGGGGTGGGAAATGAGGGTGGGAATGGGGACACCAGAGACCTGCCTGCACTGCCCTGGAGAGAAGCACAAGGGACAAGGAGAGTTAGAAATGACACTCAAGATTTTAAAAGCTCTTTCCAACTCAGTGTAGAGCTGGTGATGAGAAAGGAACAGGTTTAAGGAAAACAGAGTCAATTCCTAAAAGTCTTTTCCCTTCTCCTTGTGCTGTAGAATTAACTTTGCCTGGCAGGCCAGGCTGAGGCACTGCACTAATGAGCAAGGCAAGAATCACTTGGGTTGTCAAAAGCTTCAAGGCAAAACAGAACTCTTTTTGGTGCCTACACACACTGGAAATTGAAGACCCTACAGCCCTGAAACCACACCAGTATTTCAGCTGGAGTTCCTTTTTCAGCTACAGCTGATGGTTTTGGCATTCCCCATTCCACAGATGCAGTTAATGGCCAGGTTAACAGCAGACCATGCCATAAAACATCTCTCAGTGGAGAACAACCTCATCCTCTGCTCTCTCCAGCACTGCTGGTGTGCTCCTCACACTCAGTGATTTCTTTTTCTGCCATCTCAGGGAGCCCAAAGGTTTTGTTTCCATTTGTAAAAGGGCAGGAGCAGATCACAGAGGGAAAGGTGGGAAGCATTTCACCAGCAAGCTGCCACAGCACATGACCTGGGGAGCAGTGAGGGAATGGCCTCTGTTGGGCCTGGCTCATCTGGAAAGCAAGCCAGGGATTGATTTCCCATCTCCTGCCAGAGTGTTCCAGCACCCAATCTCATTTATCTTCATCCTGCAGCCATTTGTAAGAACACACACTACATGCACACAAAGTGCCCAGAGCAAAGGGAAACAGAACAAAAGAGAAATAACCAGGGGAAAGGCTGACATTAATGGGCACAAATTGCCTTTAACTCTGTGATTTCAGAGGGAACTTTTTGGAATCCTTTGTTTCTTCATAATAGACAGGTCGGGTCCAAAGCATTTAATAAAATCCACAGACTCCCAGTGTGGGTTTTGTTCAGGCCTTCAAAGATCTAATTGCTCCAGAGATGTGAGGTAATTTGATTTTTCTCATCTGTCAGGCCTTAGAGGGAAATTGTCCATTCTGGAGGATAAGCAGGACCAGGGCATGCAGTTTTCAAGAGCCTGACTCATGATGACACCACCAGAGTCAGCCAGATGCTCAAGACTTCCAGGAAAAAGGCAAAAGAAGGTGTGCACGTGGGAGGGGAATCTGCAGAGCTTTACAGGATAAAGTCATTTGAAAGCTTTTATCCCATTTGGGCACTCACAGGCAGCCAGCTGGGCTGGGGTTTGGGGGTGTGCTCCCCCCAGGAGCTGCAGCAAACACATCTCCCCTGACCCCCACCCTCCCATGAGCACAAGGGGAGTGAAAAAATCCCAGCAAAACCCTCGGAGTGCTCCTTTACCCTGAGCAGAGAGGGAGGGAATGGGAGCGCAGCTTCACCAGGTTCATCAGGGGCTTCTGGTTCCTGCTGCTCCCTCCAAACTCACTCCAAGCAGAACAACCGACAGCAAACACAGGGATGGGAGCAAATCCCAGCCCCAGGCTCTTTGCTGGGGCTCTCAGGGTCAGGCAGGGCTGTCCCAGCTGCCACTGCCTGTGGAGCAGCATCACAGAGTCACCACTGGCAGCAGCTCCTGTCTGGGGTGGGATCTGAGGAATGGCAGTGCTGGATCCAGGAAAAGGCAGCTCCATCTTCACCCCCCTCAGAATCAGGGCCGCGTTCTGGTGTGGGCTCCTCGTTTGCCTTCAGAAAAAAAAAAAAAAGAAAAAAAAGAATAAAAGTTTTGTTTGGAAAGCAGCGAAGGGGAGAGGCTCCACAAAGTTATTTCACGTTGCTTTTGTGTGCTCAGTGCCATTTTGAGAGCTCCCTAAAAATAATAAAGAGAACATCTATGCATCATTAGTCCAGCAGTCAGAGCCCATTAGACTCGATTAAAGGAAGAAAAGCCAGGGGAGGGAAATGTGGAAAGGAGGAGAAATGAGGAGTTGTGCTGCTAGAAGTGGCCCTTCAGTACATGTTCCCAGGTCAGAGAGGAACCAAGGCTCAGCTCTGAGGGGTGGCTGGGCAGATCTGCCATGAGACCTTCCTGCTCTGGGCCACGGACAGGAGCCACAGCACAGGGACAGCCCCAGAGCTGGGGATGGGCACAGGACAGCCCTGCTCGACGCCAGATTTGGGCTCCTGTTGACTGAACAAACCTGAGCTGATCCCTTCAGTGCCCTGGCCAAGCTCAGGCTCTGCTGGGACACCCTGCTGCTCCTCCTGGAGAAAGGACAGGGGAACCACAGCACTCAGTGCCAATTGTTCAAGGCAAGAGGAGTCCCAAAGCAAATTCCTCCCAGCAGCTGCTGCCTGACATCCCTGCTGAAAGATAACCACAGAACCTCTCCCTGTGTTTACAAAGACTCCAAAATCCACTTTTCACTTCTATCTGGCTGACTTCCCCTGCTCTTTCCTTCCTGCTTTGTTTGCAAAGCTGCCATCAACTCCTGCCCTCGGCGCTTTGTGCAAAATGCTGAATGGGAAGTTGGAGTGAATGTATTGCAGAGGGCAGAGAATGAGTCTGAGGGGGTGGGGACAGGAGGCCAGACAGGCTGTTTGATCAAAGACCAAAGCACAGACCTCTGCAGTGGGAAAGGAGGCACAAAAACAGGAGTTTCATCCTCAGCAGCAGACTTGTTTCCTGATAGATTGAGTGAAAGAGCTGAGAGAATGAATCTTTGTCATCCCTCTATTTTGAAGGAAGAAGCCTTCAATTTAAAACTCCATAAAGAATTACAGGAGTAGTGAAAGCAATTTATTTTTTAGTTACTTGAGCCTTTATTCGCTTAACTCCGAGGCGGGCTTGAAAGAGCAGGAAATGTTTTGCTTCTTCCACTCGAGGATGAAAATATTTTAATTCCCTCAAACATGGAAAGGGGCACAGGCTTCTCCTGAGGTTCATATTTACAAATGCATTGTATCTGGAATGCAAACTTGAATCGTTTCCTAATGCTGCCACTACCCAGAGCTATGTTTTATTTATAAGTACAGCAGGACCACTCGGTGCTCTGCGGATCTGAGGAGGCAGAGACAGCTCAAAGCTCCTCAGCCATGAAGGCACAATTCAATTTTTTCACTTTGGGGAAGACAGACAACTTATCCTCCTCCTTGGCAGCAGGAAAACTCAATCCCAGGGAGCTCTGAGCAAAACAGCAGTGCCCAAAATGTGATGAGGCAGCCAGTGAAGGGAGCAGAGGCTTGGATGGGTGTGGGTGAGGGTCTTTCCTTCATATCTGATCCCCCTGTCCTTCCCAAATTGTGCCCTAAATGCAGGCAGAGGGAGGAGGAGCAGGGATTTCCCACCTCTTCCAGCCTGCTGCAAAACCAGCCCTGGAAATCCACACAAACAAGGAACAAGCCTGAAAACATTTCAGCAACTTTCTCACCAGGCACAAGAAAACAAAAGTCAACTCCCCAAAGACTGCCATGAAGCAAGTAATTAAAGAAATTACTACCTCATTTGGAGCCTAATTACTGTTAGGACAGTTTTTTTTCCCTTCCTACATGGAATGGAGTAGTCAGACCCACTGAAGCAAAATGCTACCTCCTCATGGTCCCTGAGGGAGCAAAGCAGACATCTGAGAAGAAGAATGGAAGTGAAAATAGAAGTTAATGCTTTAACTTCAAAGATGCCCAGAGAATTTCCTGCCACAACAATAATGCTGGATGGCTCTGCCTGGCTCATGTATTAACAGCTTGAATATTTATGAGCAAAAGTGGATGCCTAGCCAGCCAGGGAGGCATTGAGCCCACAGGGAGACACCACCTCATTTCTAAATCCAGTCAATTCCTGAAAGACAGGGCATAAATCTCCCCAAATTAAGAGAGCTGGGAGCAGCACTCCCTGTCCATCTCCCTCAGCTCTGCTCAGCCTCTCCCAGCACAAAGGAGGCACCCAGGAGACGTAGGGGAAGGGTTCAGGCTGGACCTGGTGACATCTGGGGATCTTTGCAGCAGGTCTCACCCCGTGCCTGCACACCAGAGCATTTCTGACCCTCAGCAGGCAGTGCCACCCTTGTCTCAGCTCTGTTTAACGCCGCTCTGTTGAAGTGCCAGCTGCTGCACCACTCTTTAAGTATTAATGATTTAGACAACACATTGGCAAGCAGGCAGAGATGGGGAGGCTGTGATTTGCACTCACTCATCAAGAGCTTCTCTCCTGGCTGCCTCTCAGAGCTGATTCCAGCAGGAATCAGAGCTTCTGCAGCCCCACAGCCCATGCCAGGCTGGTTCCCCACTCCCCAGCAGCCAGCTGCTCATGGAACAGCCAGCAGGATTCACCATTTCTGGGGCAGATTCCTCAGAAGATGCTGAGAACCCCATCAGCTGGCACCCATCAGTGCAGAACTTGCTGCTGATCTGAGGGGAGATGACTTTGGTTTCATTTACCCCCTGCAGCAGGCCCAAGCTTGGATTTCTTATCTCCATTAAAAGCTCTCCCTGGGCTAATGAAAACCACTGTAAGATACTGATCATTTCTTTGTTTCATTCTGTTTCATATTCCCCTTCCTTAATAAAAACATCATAATCAACACAAGTGAGGATTTTGCTCTTTTTTAAGGCATCTCTCAGCATCAGCTGTGCAGCCAGAGCAAGGTGAGTCACCTGCCCTAGCTGGGAGCAAGAGGGAAAAAGAAAGGAAGACTGCTCTTCTTCCATATGTGCAAATTTAATTTTCTTTAGGATAAAACCTGCTTCAGGACAATGAGTGTGTGACCTTCCTCTTGAAAGCTATCAGGTCAGAGCAGGCACCTCCAGGAACTGCAGCTTCAGAAGCAGAGGGAGCAGCAGCCCCTCCGAAAACAGGGCTTTTGAAAGGCTTTGAGAGCAGGTGGTAAAAAAATTAAAAAAAAAATAATAAAACTGGCAGCCTCTCAACTCACCACTCTTCTGAAACTTTGGCACATGGGCTGAGGTTGCCTCAATCCCAATGCAGCTCTGACAATGAGTCATTTTATGACAAACTCCAGGCTTCATTATCAGCCCCAGGAAAGCCCAGGCAGGGCTGGAGCAGTGCACTGGAAACCTCCAACCTCTCCTTAAGAGCTCCTTGTCCTCCCCTGGCCAAAACCCTGCTGCTGGCTTGGTCTTCAGACTGAAAGAGCCCAGGACAGTGAGAGCAGCTGCTTTTGCAGCATCTGTCCCCCGTTCCCTGCTCTGGAGGTGGCCTGGGATCTCAGGATGCTCCGCAAAGCCGCACTTGAGAGCGGAGTTAGAGCAGAGGTGAGAAAAGAAGTGCAAAGAAAGAACAACACCTGAGGTGATAATATGGAGCAAAAATTGCTCCTGACAGGGCGTTCTAAAGGTGCAGAAAATCAGCTTTTAACAGCCCCATCCTGCAGCTGAGGATCAGCAGCTGAAATGAGGAAAGATCTTTGCCCTTGCTCTGCTCTTAGGGCAGGGCAGAGCTCAGGGAAGGGAAAGGGCAGGGAGAGGCTGGGAACCCTGAAATCCACCACTCTTTAAAGATCTCAACAGCAGGAGCAGCCTCCTGTTAGTTGGCAAAGAGAGGCACCCAAAGTGCTGATTTCTTGCCTCCCTGCCTGGATTTGGGGGGGCCACAGAGCCCCTGTACCTTGAGCTCTGCTCTGAACAAAGCAGCCCCTTCTGCAGGAGCACTGAGAAATAAATGACCCCAGACATAACAAAGATCTTTACAGAAACTCCCTAGGCAGCCAACCTGGCTTAACCTTTTCCTTAGCAGGATCCTCTCTGCATCTCAGGGCCAGCTTTAACTGGGCTCAGGAGGTTGCTGCAGTTTTCCTTTTTTAAATATCAGCCCATGCTGCCTGTCACTTCAGCTCTCCCCCATCTTCACAGGGAGATCCCTCTGGAAAGATCTGACCCCTTGTGCCAAGCTTTGCATATGGAGTTTTTAGCAGGAAAATGGGGGGTTTTTCTTTCTTTCTTTTTTTTTTTTTTTTTTTTTTTTTTTTTTTTTGCCTCTGAAATAGAGTTTGCACTGTCATGGCCAGGCAGCAGTTGGCTCAAAGAGCAGGCAGAGAAGCTACAGAACACTGAGTACAAACACATTGTCCAGGAGTGGATCCATCTATCCACCAGAGGCAGCACCCAAAGGGTCACCTGCTGTCCACCAACACCCATTCCAACCCCAAGGACAACCTGCAGCTCCCCTCCACAGGCAGCAGGAATCCACCCTCTCTAATCCTGCACAACAGGAGCTTAAAATAAACCCCCTAGGGCAGGCTCTAATCCAGGGGGAGGAAGGACAGAGCAGAAGAATCACTTGTTTGGTTTGTCTGGTGAAAAACTAAAGGAAAACTGCCAGTGCCTGGAAGCTGGGGAGGGAGGGAAGAGCAGAGGAACAATTTTGTGCTGCCTGTTTCTAGCAAGAAGAGAAGGGAGGGAGGGGGACCACGGCTCCCTGGTGCACTGAAGGATGAACCTCCTCTCTCTAATCCAATTTATGCCTCAACATGGCCAGCACCAAGCAAGGCTCAGGAAGAACAGCAGAGGCAGTTCAGAGGGCAGGAATGCTGAGGAGGGAGCGGGGCTGGATGATAACTTGAGGGGTTAGTGACTAAATTAGTGGGAACTGCAGAGAGAACACATTTGCATCTCTTTCAGCTGCTTCAGGTGTGATAGCAGCCTCTGCTTTCCCAGTCACTTAATTGTTCTGAGGTTTTTTGAGGGGGAAAAAGTGTCTTTCTTCTGCACTGCAGAGTTCTGGGAAGAGCCATGCTTGGCTTTAAGAGCAACTTCACTCCAGGAAAAATGTTACTCGGTCTCATAAAGCTGCTGGACTTTGCTTTGCTTCAGGAGAAGCTCCATCTGTTCTGCTGGCTCTGCAGGACACAGAGGAGCTCTGCAGGGCCACAGCCCCAGGCTCTGAGTGCTCCTGGCCGTGGGTGTAGGCAGCTCCCACCCCAGACCATTACTCATGTTGCAGAAAAGCTTTTGCATTCAGGGAAGAAAGTGTGACACTGTGACAGCATCTGCTAATACGAAAAGAAAAGAAGCAGAGTGGCACAATGCCAGTGCCCCCATGAAAATACACTCTCCCTGGTGTCTGCTGTGAGATGTGACCAGGAATAGAGCAAAACAGGCTCCCACTTAGAAATAAAGAAGAGAAAACTTCATTAACTTACAACTATATGTAAAAACAAACACACAGAAAGAATGAAAACCTTCCAAAAATGTTTCCTCCTCCCCCCAGCAGATTTCCAATACATCCATCCCTCAGATCACCAACTCTCAGTCATCACCACCCTTTAGATAATCAATTCTCCGTTCATCAAGGGGTGAGGAGTACCTCTTGTGCCATAGGCTTCCCCTGGAAACACGGTTGAGACCTCTTGACCACAGCATCCCAAAAACCTCACTTCCTCTCAAACCACGACACAGAGAAAAGTGATCCTAGGGCCACAGCTTTGTGTGCCTCTGGCAATTCAAATTGTCCAAATTATTATTACTCTAATTGTACTACTATTTTTACAACCGTTTTATTACTATTAAACTTTTAAAATTTTAAAAACAAGTGATTGGCATTTTTCACACCCAAACACCAGCTGGTCACCCATCCGCTCCGGCCACAGACGGCTCTGACAGAGGAAGCACTGCCCTCCCTTCCCCTCCCAAAATAAAGTGTAAAAGCACACAAAGCCCTTGGGAAAGCACACAAAGCCCTTGGGAAAGCTGTGCTTTCAGGGGGTTCAGCCCCAAGAAGCAGGGGTGTGCCCAGAGAGGGGGTGCAGCTTACCAGGGCTGCTGGTGCCGGCGTCGCCGTGGCGCCTGTCCAAGGCTTGGTCACCCTGGCCGCTCTCCGTGGGGCTGAGCTCGGCCCCCTGCTCACTGCCCAGGCTGCTGTGGCTGCCCCACAGCTGGGGACACTGCGGGGGCTCCAGGGCTCTGCTCCTGGCCTGGCTGGGTCCACTGGTGGGTGCTGTAGGGACAGGACAGAGACGAGCTGAGGGCGTGGAAGGGGGTGGTGTTGTATTTAGGGGAAGGAATAATAATCTGGCTCTGTGTTCTCAGAAGGCCAATTTATTGTTTTATGATACTATGTTATATTAAAGAATACTTTACTAAACTATACTAAAGAATACAGAAAGGATGCTTACAGAAAGCTAAAAAAGATAATAATGAAAACTCGTGACTCTCTCCAGAGCCCCAACACAGCTTGGCCCTGATTGGCCAATAAGTCAAAATAATTCACAGCAGAAAGCAATGAAACAATCTCCAAACACATTCCAAAGGAGCAAAACACGGAAGAAGCAAATCAAATAATTATTGTTTTCCTTTTTCTCTGAGGCTTCTCAGCTTCCCAGGAGAAAAATCCTGAGCGAAGGGATTTTTCCAGAAAATGTGAATGCAGAATTTTCCAGACAATGTGAATTCAGAATCCACAGGATGTGGATACTGAACTGGGTCCTACAGGGAGCAGGAACATCCCAGCTCCAGCCAGGAGCCCTCAGGAGCAGGGTCAGCCCCAGTTCTTGTGCTCTGCTCCCAGGAAACACCAGTGATTCCAGGAGTGAGGAGCTGGCCAGGGACGTGGTGCCAGGAGCTGTCACATTCACATTTTCTGAAAAATCCCTTTGCCCAGGATTTTTCTCCTGGGAAGCTGAGAAGCCTCTGAGAAAAGGGAAAACAATAATTATTGATTTGCTTCTCTTGTGTTTTGCTCCTTTGGAATGTGTTTGGAGATTGTTTCATTGCTTTCTGCTGTGAGTTGTTTTCACTCATTGGCCAATCAGTGCCAAGCTGTGTTGGGACTCTGGAAAGAGTTTTCATTCTTATCTTTTTAGCTTTCTGTAAGCATCCTTTCTGTGTTCTTTAGTACAGTTTAGTAAAGCATTCTTTAATATAATATAGTATCATAAAATAATAAATCAGCCTTCTGATAACATGGAGTCAGGTTCATCATTCCTCCCTGCCATGAGGGTCCCCACAAATACAATAAGGAGCAGCTCCCAGCTCCTGGAATGCTGCAGGCCATGGAAGGAGCCAGGGAGAAATCCCAGGGAGAAAGGCTCAGACCCTCACCCAGCACACCCAAGAGCCAAACACTGAATCACTTCACACCTCCCACCCTCCAGCCACAGGGAAGTGCAGCTCCTCACCCATTCCTGCTTGGAGCTTTCTCCCTTGAGAGCCTTTTGATCCCACAGGGCCAGGTTTGTCATCCAGGCTGGAGGAACTGAGCTCCGAGTCGCTCTCACTGTCACTGGAAACCACTGCAGGAGAGATCAGGGGGAGGAGAGGAGACAGACACTCAGCCACAACATCCACAACACTCCCCAAAGAGCTGCCAGATGGATCCAAAGGGAACAGGAACAAACTCTGACTCCCTGCTCACGTCCTCCCTCCCCAGAGGAGACCCTTCCTGCTGCTCCTTCCTCCATGAATCCTCTGGAAATGCTGGAAATCACCACAGCACGAGGTGGTTTCACTCCTTGCAGATGATTTAGAACTCTAGAAGGTGCAGACACCACCAGTGCTTCTCTCCTAAAGCTGGCTGGGACCACGGGGGTGTGGTGCTTGTGGGGTCCCCAGGATGAGGTGAGAGATGAGAATTTGGCTCCATGTTATCAGAAGGCTGATTATTATATGATATGATATTTTACATTACTTATATTATATTACATTATATTATACTATATTTTACATCATTTACATTATATTACATTATATTACATTATATTGCTATACTAAAACTATACTAAAGAAAGAGAAAGGACACATCAAAAGGCTTTAACAAGAATGAATAATAAAAACCTGTGACTCCTCAGAGCCTCGACACAGCTGGACCATGACTGGTCACTAAATTAAAACAATTCCCATGGAACCAAATCAAACAATCACCTGTTGGCAAACAACGTCCAAGCCCCATTTCCAAAGCAGCAAACACAGGAGCAGCAATCAGAAAATTATTGTTTTCATTCCTCTCTGAGGCTTCTCAGCTTCCCAGGAGAAAATCCTGGGCAAAGAGGATTTTTCAGAAAATGTCCTGGTGACACGGGGGTGCTCCTGTGCCGCTCTCTGCTGCCACTGACCCACCCCAGCAAGCCCCCTCCTCCTGATATTTGCTGCCTCCCACCCAAAGTGGCTCCCTGAGGGATGGTACAGGGCTGGCTCCTGCTCAGCTGCCCCTGCTCCACCCCTGGCTGATGAGGGGAGAGGGGTTGTTCCCCTCCAAGCTGCATTTCAAGTGTGGCAGGGTCTAAGAGGAAAACACCAGATAAATCCTGAGCACATCCAACCATCCCCATCAGCAAATTCTGTTACTCCAGCATCCCCAAAGCTCCAAAGGGTCACTCCTTTTCCTCAAGGAAACTCTTCTCCTGTTTCAAAGCTGCTTTTTTTTCTCCTCTGTGTTTTTCTTCCCCCTGAATCCTGGCTCTCTTCCTGCTGCTTTCCACTCCCCATATTTTCCAAAAGAGCTGGAGGAGCCTCATTTTGCCAGACCCAGCTTCCCAAAACTGGCAGGTTCTTCCCACTTTTCCATGCAATTATGCAAACACCTCTCCTGCTTACACTGGTGTAAAAGATAACTCGACTGCCAGCTGCTCTGGGTAAAATTAAAATAATGTTTTTTCCCAATTCCTGGGTTTTTGTGGTGGTTTGATCTCAGAACAGAAATGGTGGGGCTGAGGAGGAAAGTAATGGGAAAAAAAATCTGGGTTTTGTTTGAGGGATTGCACTTCTCCATCTGAGCAGGCAGATACCAGCTCTCCTGGCAGCCACTTCAAACAGCAGGTCACAACTCCTGGTGAAAAGTACAAAATCAGCCCACGAGGGATGTAAAGTAGGTAACACTGCAACCTGCAGCCTCTCCAAGGATGTTTTTTAGACCCACCAGGCCATCTCCAGAAGCTCACACTGCAGTGAGAAGCGATTTTCTCTGTGGGGATGTGGGTGCAGGGGAACAAGGTGACACCCCTGGGGTAACACAGAGCTGTCAGCTCATCCCTCTGTGTCAGCCCAAACCCCCCAGCACTCCCCAGGGCAGCAGGATGGGAATCCCTCCCCTTGCACAGAGCAGGAGCTGTCAAATATTCCTGCCAAGCACCTCTGCAGGCACTGCTGTATTCAAAGATCTGTGCTACACAAAATATTTCATTTAAAATAAAGAGGAAGGAATACCTAAAGTAATGCTAACATCTCTGAGGATATTAGAGTTGGCAGCCAGTGTTATTGCAAAGCATTATTGAAGTTGCCCTGGCAGGCAGCTCCTCACACACACCCTGCACAGCCTTTCCCTGCAGGGAAAAAGGCTCTTTTAAAAGCTGGGGGGCTGCAATGCTGGCTAAGAGTCCTCAAAGCAAAGGTTTGTCTAAAAACTATCTTCATTACTACCTGGGAACTTCAGGAAAAACATCTTCAGAACTCCCTGGGAGAGGTGGGGAGCTTTATATAAACACAGCTAAAAACAATCCATACATACCAGAGTGGGCTTTTTTTTTTCCTATATAATCCAAATCTCAGCTGCAAGACTCATTCTGACCATCTTATTGCTCAATTCTCTCAGAAAATGAAGTCCTGTTCCACTTGGTCATCATCTTTTTTTTTTTTTTTCTTTCTTTTTTTGCTCTCCTGGATTCATAAAATCCATTTCCTCAGCACAGCTCCTTCCTCCATGAATCCTCTGGAAATGCTGGGAGCCAGGATTTCTTTGGAGAAGGCCCCAGTGAATCAGTGGAGGTGACTTTAGCTGCCTGTCCCTGCTGCCATTCAGCAGCTCAGAGAGAACCAGCACAAGAGGAAGAAGAAAATATTAATGACTGGGAGGCACTCTCACCACAGGATCAGCCCTGTCTGCTCTCATTTCCTCTGCTGCCAATAAGATTGTCTTTTACTCACTGCACCAAAGTCTCCCTTTCAGGTAATCCTTCATCCAAACCTTCTGCTGGCACTTTCCAGAGCCCAGAAGTATTAAATCTGGTGTTCCAGCAGTTGCTGATATATCAATGGGAGTTGTTGGACAGCTGTTCTTTCAGAGGATGGAACAGATTTATCCCTATCTCCAGCTGACTGGGGAAAAAAAAAAAAAAGCTCATAAAATAAAATCTGCTGAGATAAAACTTGCTAGAAAAGCAATATTTCCACAGGGAATGGGTCACTCAGTGAGAGCCTGGAGCCCTGCAGCTGCTGGCAGAGCCCAGCTCCCTCCACACGTGCCTCAATCCCCAAGCCAGGGGCACACAGGGGATGGTGAAGGACAATTCTGGCTGTTCCTATTCCCAGAGGCAAATCAGGATGTGAGGAGGCTGTGCTGAGGCCAAGGGGAAGGAGCACTTGGCTGGGGCTGGGAGCTGGTGTTAAATGTGTGTTTTAAAAGCCATCCCAGCTCCCTGGTGCTGCCAGCTCAGGGCAGGCCCAGCCTGGCACACACACACACAGAGCCCTTGGCACCTCCTGCAGCTGCCAAAAACAGCAACAGCACGTGGGAATCACAGCCCCGGGGTGAGCACAGCCCCTGCAGCACCCAGAATTTTGGCAAGCACAGGGAGCAGGGAGGGTCACAGCTCCTGGTCAGTGCAGGTGGGGGAGTGAGAGAAAATGAGGATTTTACTGCTCAGGGTCCCACAGCCAGATCACACCCCAAGAAGGAGAAGGTGACTGGAGCCAGCCCTTGTCCCTTTCAGGAGCAGCAAAAGTTGCAGTTTTGCCACTGCAAAGTTGGCAGGTTGGGTGACCTGCAGCCACCCCCCAGCACATCCCTTTCTGCTCCATCCCCCTGCATCCCCCTGCCCAGGCACTGCTCCCCTGCCTCTGGCACATCCCACTGCTTGGCAACAGGGATGGAACAGGAAAACCCCCCAGGGACCAGCAGGGCAGGCAGCCCTCCTGCCAAACAGTGCAGCAGCTCGGGGATCACACTTCTGCTTGCTTTCCAGCTTTTTCCTGCACAACTCAGAGCCTGGATCAGGAAAGCCCTTGCTGCTCTTGCTCCCTCCCCCTGACCCAGCTGAGAATCCCACCCACATTCCAGCACACGGAGCAGAGCTGCTGCCCAGCAAAAGAAGTATTGCTGCCATTCTCCTCCTGACAATACATTTGTGCCTTAATTAATAGCAGGGTTCCCATGGCAACTGCTTGTTTATAACAGGAAAACTAAAGGCACCAGCAAATCCCAGTGGCAGCGAGCACGGGAGAAATACTGGGTGTGCAAAAATAAAACTTCTGCCTTCCACCCTCCTGCAGTGGGAGCAAATTCCCAGGTTCTGACACTGATCCCTCCCGTTTGAGGGGGAAAAAGGGACATTTGAGGTTTGTCCCATCTCTGCTGCATGGCGGCTCCTGGCATGGAGGGTGTGGCAGGACTGGGCTGGCCCCACCTGACCTGAATCCCTGAAGAGCTCAGAGCTGGCTCCCCTTCAGCACCTCAGGGATGAGCAGAGGGGCTGGACAGGGCTGGCCAAGATGATGGAAAGCCCAGGGAGAGCAGCCTGTCAGAGGCAGGAGTGTTAAATGCCAGAGCTCATTCCCAGGAACATCCGGCCAAGCAAGCTGCAGGGCTGTGCTCCCAGCTGCGAGGACGTGTCTGGGGGAGCCTGCACCAGGTGTGAGCTGACAAATGCTATCAGCCAGGCACAGGGAACCAGCCCAGGCCAGCTCCAGCTGCAGGTTCACCCTGGCAATATCATGGATCCACATCTCCACGGGGGAAGGAGCTGCCCTGCCCACGGCAGAGCTGGGAGATGACAAACAGCAGGAGCCCCAGCACTGGCAGCTTCAAAGGAGGTAAAAGGAGGGGGGAGATGCACAAGTTCCCAGCTCCAGAGATGAATTACAGCCTGCAGTGCCCACTGAAAGCTGGCCAGAGGACAGGCAGGGCAACAGGGAAAGAAAGCACCAGAAAATAAAGCCATAAATTAATATTACCCAACCCATAAAGCAGCAGCCAGACAAACATCAGAGAGCAGGGACAGAGGCAGCTCACCACCCACATCAAAGCTCACCAAAGGTCACTTTGCTGTCCTCTCCTGCTCCTGCCTGTATTTAAGGGGAAGCCTTCTCCAAAAAACAGAACTCAGCTGAAAAGCTGAACTTAGCAGGCCAGGTCTGGGCTCAACAGCTTCAGCTCCTAATGTTATTTCTATCATGTGAACAAAAAACAACCTCATCAATCAGTCCCTCTGCTAAGACAACTCCTTCCAAGCATCTCCTGGAGGGCAACGCAACCATCTATTGTTGATCTAATTTATGTTTAATTACAAAAGTTACAGCAGGGCTGGGAGTGCTTTCTTAGCTGGGCCCTGAAGAGCAGGTTTGTAAACCCAAGGCTCCTGAGGTTTCTTTATTAAAAGGTTATTTCCCCCTGCACTTCTGCTGAGTGGAGGAGAGCATGCAGCTGCTTCACTGGAGAGGTCTTCTCCAGCTGAGGGGATCTAACAGCAAAAAACAGAAGGGGAGAGGCCAGACAGTTCTGCTAATCCACACAGAGAGAAAGGAAATCAAAGCAGAACCGGCAGCAGCTCTGATGCTGCAGCACTCACATGCTGGCAGAGCAACTCCTAACTCAGCTCACAGTGACTTGAGGAATCTGCCCAGCAGAGCAGCAGAAGTGAGGAGCAAGGAGGGAGGGAATGAGCGCAGTTTTGGGTCAGCCCTGGCTGCACAGTGCTGGCCAGCAGTGGCACAGTCCCTGAGCTCAGCAGGAGCAGCTCCTCAGGCAGCTCTCTGTTCCATGGCTGTGTAGTGAAGGAGAAGGAATGAAAAACAGTGGGGTGAGGGCTGCAAGGAATGGAGGAAAGCAGGGCTGGACTGAAGGACAGGCACTCCAGGAGGACTGGGACTAATCCGAGCACTTCAACATCAGCGAATCCTCCAAAAACCATGAAACTCCAACATCCACATGGGGCACACACCACACCTTGTGGGAAAACACCCCTACCAGAGAACTTCCCTGACTGCTGGGAAGCAAGAGGAGAAGGCAGCTCCTCCTCCCACCTGTTTTTTGGGGGGGACAACCAACCTTTTCCCCTGGCCCAGGTGAAGGGGCGGCTGCTCCCGGCGCTCTCAGGGCTCCTGCCAGGGCTGGCCCTGCAGCTCCAGGGCTTTGCTGCTGCTGCTGCTCTTCAGAGGGGTGATGTACTTGGGCAGCCCTTTGTAGAACCACGCCCCAGACCTCTTCCAGACCTGCCAGAGACACAGACAGGACACCTTAAGCTGGGTTTTTACAGCAAAATGAGCTCCCCACCAAGCTTGGCCCAGCCGCTCGCTCTGATCCCAAATTCCTGCCCGGATTCATCTCCGTCCTCCTTGCACAGCTGAAAAATCCCAGCTGGGAGGAAGCAGCAGGTACAGATGGAAGGAGGAGCAGAAGGTGGTGGCAGAAGTGCTGCCTCATGCTGGACCTACAGCACAACCCCAGTGTTCATCCCACAGAGCAATTCAGGCCAAGCCAGGTCGTGTAATGAGCTTGAGAAAACAAGAAGAACTCTCAAATAACCTGAACCTGCCGCAGGAAATGGACCTCGAGCACCAAACTGTAATATCTGCTGTAAGAACAGCCTCCTCTCCAATTTAGCTTTAATGCAGCTTATGATGAAGGCACTCTATTAGGTATATTTAATATAAAGCCTGCTGTAAGCCAGGGGAAGGGAGAAGGGTGGCAGCTCAGACAAGGAGAAATGGCCTCTTACAAACCTAATTCTTGTGTGCCTTCCAGCAGCCTGATAATGAGCTAATGACACAGGCAGGGCAAAAATAAGTTAATATAGTAAAAATATCATTTTTTACTTCTTGCACTTCTGCTCAGAGTGAAGGAGATCATCAGTGTTCCCACTCCAAGTTCCCACAGCATTTTACACACAGTTTCATCACGATGGCAGTGGGTGCAAATGCAGATACCCCTAATTGCAGCAATACATTTGCAATTTGCCTTTAAGCTTAATGAAAGCAGAGGGCAGTGACAAAAGCTGACATTCAGGAGGACACCTGTAGTGACAAAATCAGACATTTAAAAAGCGGGACAGCAGCAGCACCACCACACTGATGGTTGCCTGGCTCCCAGAGCCACCAAGAGAGCTCAAATCTCCGTGTTTGGGGTCTTGAAAGCCAAGTGCAGGTGATCTGAATGCAGAGGGGGAGCTGGGAATGTGGTTTTTAAAGAAATCCACCCATCAGGAGAAGCAAGCAGAGCAGTGCTGCGACCCAGCACGCGCGCAAGGGGGAGAGGCTGGTGCATCACAGCAAGGTCTGCAAAGCAGCAGGTGAGAGCATCCCACAGCTCCACCAACGTTCTCCTGCTGGGTAAGCACCCAGCAGGAATAACCACCCAGCAGGAGGGTGAGTCTGCCACCCGGGAAAAAAGCTGGGGAGCCAATTTCCCCAAGAAACTGCAAGTTGTAATTCTGCAGAGGGGGTTTGGCAGGCAGGACACCTCAGCAGCTCCTTCTCTGCTCTGTGCCAACAGCCAAAGTGACCCAGCCAGGCAAGGCACAGGCTGACCCAGCTCCTTCTGTCCCTTCTGCTGGCACGTGGGGACTCCCAGCAGTCGGTGCAGTGTGTCAAACAGCACATGGCAGAGCAGCACAGGGACCCTGCCGGAACGGGCTCTGCCTGCTGAGAATCAGGAAACGCAACAGATTCTGAAGTGTGGGACAGAAATCTCTGCACAGAGCTCAGGTACATGCAGGAGCTGCAGGCTGGGCAAGCCCAGGGGTCCCTGAGGAGGGCTGGAGGTTTTGGGAGCCGCTGCACCCAGGGGCACAGCAGGAGAACAGGGACAGGGTTGGGAATTGTCCATCCCTGACACACGCTGGGGATCTGGTGCACACACACACCTTCCTGGATGAGCTGCTGGGGAGGAAACAGCCCTCTGGTACAGTCACTCTCTGAACAGACCTTGCAACATCTGTAATTTAATTTGAAGCACTGGAGAGACCTATTATCTTCAGGCTAGCTCCAATTTAGACACACCATAAAACCAATCAGACACAGCATGGATGGCTGGAACAAAGGCTGGGCACCCCCAGGTTCCTCACTACCCCAAAGCAAGTCGTTACAGAAAGAGTTAATGACACAACACACCCAGCTCTGATGTGCTAATACTACTATAAAATTGATTCTCTGCATACATATTCCCTTTAAATTGGTGCTTCTAATAGAGTTTGGTCCTATTATGGCAGCAGTGAAGTTGTTTTGAAATCAGCTCTGAAATAGCTGCAGCAAGATGCTGTCCCCTGGATGGATTCAGTCCCTCTGCCCCTCCAGGTTTGCAGCACAGCCCATCCTAAAGGACCAGAGATCACATCCTGCTCTGCACATGGGGCACTCTGAGCATCCTTGGATCAGAACTCCATGTTTTGATCCATGGTTGATGTTGTTGACTGCTATTGATGGCATCTGATTGATGGCCAGAGTGGCCTGACAGCAAAGTCCTTGCTTGATTTTAAATTAATCCATCTGCAACAGAGCCTTGAGAATAAAATTCTTATTTATCAGCAGGACTTTACTCTTGTCAAGGAAGGGAGGATGCTGCTCCCAGCAGTTCACATTAAGGTGGAATTTGTTCCCCACAGCAGTCTGAGTTTGGGTGGAGCTGGAACGTCAGCAGGGAGAGGGACAGCCGTGGCCATGACAGATAAATGCCTTTTATGACCCTGATAATATTCCCATTAAAGCTGCATCAAGCCATCACTGCAGCTGTGGAGTGACACACGCAGAAGCAGATGGGGATTTTATCGAGCATTTTCAAGAGCAGCCTGGAAATGGGACCTGACACAGAATCACTGGGCCCTGCTGAAGACTCATGTTGCTGCTCTGAGCACACAAGTGCTGAAACAAGCTCCTGAGCAGGGAAAACATTAGGGCTTGCTGATAAAGAGGTGGATCACAGCTTAGGGAATCACAACAAACACTTGCAGCCTCCCCAGAGTCCTCCTCATCTAAACAGAGATGCTCAGCTCTCGGGTTTTGGTTGTTAATTGCAGCCCTGAGATCTGCAGGATGTCTCTGTTTCAGCCCGTGTGTCCGAAGACCAAGTCAGAGCTCTTCACTTTTCGGTCTTGAAGTTGTTTATCAATTCTTATCTATAAAATTTTCTTTCTGCCCAGCCGAGGTCTGCTCAGCAGGGCAGCCACAGGCACTCTGACCACCCCTGAGGCGATGTTGTCTTTTTATACTACAAACTACCTATAACATATTTACAATTACTTTCCAATACCCTATCACCTATGTTAGACAGTGCACTTCTATTCCAAACCAATCCCAAAGTGCCAGCATCACAGCAGAAGATGGAGACCAAGAAGAAGAAGAAGAAGAAGAAAGGCTGGACACGCCCAAGTTCCTCCATCTTATCTCCAAAACCCCCATACCAAAAATCCTAAAATCTACATTTTCGCCCTGTGATCATTTTGTTATTGTACTATTTAAACTTCTATGACTATCAGGTCCTCATACAAAGCTGGCAATTTGCTCCACGGGTCACAATCAAACCCTCAGGTGCTCTGGGCTGTGTGCCAGGGTCTCTGAGCCCCTCGGCAACTCTGGACACCCAGAGGGATGCACTGAGTTCTGACACTTAGGAAAGATCTTTGCTGCAAAGCCACATTTTGCTCCACCACCTCCTGCTCGTGCCATGCAGCGTTCCCGCCCTGTCACAGACATCTCTTATGAAAAATCCTTTCCTTAAGATTTGTCCTCCTGAGAAGCTGAGAGGCCTCAGGAACAAAATGTAACCAATGGTTATCTGCTGCTGTGGAATGCAACAGGTGGATGTGTTGGATGTTTGTAATTAATGGCCAATCACAGCCCAGCTGGCTCGGACAGAGAGTCCTAGACGGAACCTTTGTTATCATTCTGTCTTATTCTATTCTTAGCTAGCCTTCTGATGAAATCCTTTCTTCTATTCTTTTAGTATAGTTTTAATGTAATATATATCATAAAATAATAAATCAAGCCTTCTGAAACATGGGGTCAGATCCTCGTCTCTTCCCTCAACCTGAGGCCCCTGTGAACACTGTCACACCACCCTGCAGCCCTTTCCTTCACAGCAGCCTGGGCTGGGTGAGAGGAAAACCACCCACTTCTACCCTCCCATGCTGACACCAGCAATACCAAAAGGTGGGGAAGCAGCTTCCTGTGGGCTACACGGAGGAGAAAGGCACCTGCAGATGCAGGCCCCTGCTGGCATGTCCTGCCTGCAGCACATCCCCACACAGCCCCTCTGTCCCAGCCCTCCAAACACTGCTGGCAGCACAGAGACAGAGAGAGCCAGAGCTCCTCAGCCTCGTTATTTGCATTCATCTGCTTTTCCATAACACAGAGATTTCCAATTACATTATTTACAGCAAGCTGCTGTCGACTCCCACATTGGGCACTTGAGGATGAAGGAAATTAAAAGGCAGTGGAATTACCATTCCCAGCTTTGTTTCTGGAATAGCAAAATCCATCGCCCCCCTGACCCCGACGTTTCTCGAGCTGCAGTGCCTGCCAGCCTTCAACCATTTATCATCCCCCTTTCAATCAGGCCTCTTTTTTTCCCCCCCTCTATTCTAGAGGACACTATTTTGAGTCTAACTACTCTGCTGCCACCCCCAAAATAATATGGCAGAGGCTATTGATGAGTTCTTTCAATTGCAAACAGGTGCACATCGCTCCCATTCAATGCAGAGTCACCCAAAATAAACACCCCTCTCCATTCCTGGGTTGTTTTGCCAGGAAATCGTCATGCCAGGCAGGAATAACCCCAAGCTATGGTGCTTTACAGTGTTCCAAGTGGTAGGAGTGGATATTTGAAAAGGGAAGCCCCGGGGGCAAAAGGGGGGGGAGATGACTCTGCTCCTCCAGCACAAAAATCTTTGTGTGATAAACTGAGAAATGCAGCCATGAAAATGCTGTGTAGTGAAGGAGAAGGAATGAAAAGGAAAGTGAAGCAGAGAGGGCAATTCTAAACTTTTAACAGGTCCCAGGTAGTTGACACTCTCTTTCATATTCGAGGGAGTTTAAGAAAAAAAGCTTTCCCCCCACCCCACAGAAACTGCTTTCATTATCCCTACAATTCTGGATGTGTCAATTCAAATGTAAATGTGCACAAATGCTTCCAAGAGGATTTAATTACAATGATAGCATCGCTAATTATGGATATATATATATATTAAAATATATGTATAAGGGGTAATTCAGGAAGGTGCTCTGCAGAATCTGGTGCTACCAGTCAAAATAAGGCTGTGCAGAGAGTTAAAGGGCTGGGCAGGGATGTGACAAAACCCAGCAGGTCCCTTTTCCCCTTCAGGCCAGGAGGTGAGAGGCAGATTTCAGCCAGGCACAGCTAATTCAGGATGGGCAGTGCCTGGCAGCAGGGAATCCTTCCAGCTGTGGATTTACCAGCAGCTGTGCTGCCAGGCAAGCTCTGCTGCTGCTGCCACCAGCCCTGTGCACTGCAGGAGCTGCTCCCTCTCTGCCCCGGGATCTCACTCCCACTGCAAACCCACAGCTGCAGGCAGGGATCAGCACCCCTGAGCTCCCACAGATCCTGCAGGAGCAGGGGTGACCCAGGGGATCAGCCCTCCACACCTGACTGCTCAAAGGTGCAGCAAGATCAAAGCAAAGGCACAAGAGGAGGGAAGGGGGAAGGGACATTCTTGCCCTCAGAAGTGGATGTGAGCATGGCTGAATTTGCTTCTGCCTTTGCTTGCAGGAGCACTGAACCACAATCCACAGCATCCACAGCAAAGGAAAACACCCACAGAAGCCTGGAAAAACAAAGGGGGGCTTCCCACAGCTCCCTCCGCAAACAGCTGGGACAAGTTCCCCTGGAGGGATGGTCTGGTTTACTCCAGGATGCACTGCTGGTGTGGGGCTGCCTGGGGGATGCTCCCCCTGCAGACACAGCCCCTGACCCTGCCCATCCCCTCTGCCCTGCCTGGGATGCCTGGGTGCAGCCAGAATCCCAGGAATCAGCAGGCAGAGCCCATCCCCTGCTTCCACTCCCCAGAAATAAGAAGGTGCCAGAGCAGCTCGCGGCTCTGCAGCACAGCCCTGCCAGAGGAGCTCCCCAAGGAAACAGAAAGCAGCACCAAGGCTGGGATTCCAGAGGGATCTGTGGGCACCCAGCACTGGGCTCTGACTGGAGAACTGATATTCCCACAGTTTGTAGCTCTGGAGTTGGTTTTGACCCAGGCTTGGGCGATGGTTTAATCACAACCAAAGCCAGGACTGCAAAAGGGGGACCCTAACCCTGACCTCAACCCTGATGTGCCACTAAACTTCTGCTGGCTTCATTCCAGCCTGCAGGGCTAAATAATAACCTGGGAAATGAAGGGATGAAGAAGTGTGGACACTGCCACAGGCTGCAGCTGTTAGCTGGTGCATGGGATGCCCAGCCCCAGCAGCCTCAGATCCTGCTGGGCCACATTTATTCTGATTTACCTCGACTTCCTTGGCCAAGGTTTCTCTAATTCTCAGCTCCCAAATCCCCAAAATAAAGGCAGGGCATGTAGGAACACAGGGGATGGATGATTTGATGTCTGTGTGCCTTCACTGTGACCCTGCCAACCTTCTCCTGTTCAGGGCACCAGCAGCAGCATAGATAAAAAAGGAGACAGGCTTGAACCCACCTTAAAAGGAATTGGAAAGTAAAGCAGAAGCTAAGGGTTGGGGGGCAAGTTGAGGCTATGATTTAGTCTAAGAAGGAAAGGTCCATCCATTTTCCTCAGGGATGCACTTTGGCTGCATCTCAGGGCTCACAGAGTGAGTGCTGAAGGTTATCATACCCTCACACTCTGGCCACACCTAACACGTGCTGGACACATCAATATTCTCTGCCCACTGACCAGGTTACTTACTATTTTTTAAGAAATAGGAAAAAAAACCCACAGTGGAACAGAGAGACTGAAAAAAACCCCAAAAGAATAAAGGAAATAAAGCAAATTTTAGTCCCTGCGTTTTCCTGCAGAGCACAGAGAATACCTGCACCTGCCTCAGTCTCTATTTTGGGATCTCTATCTGGAATTCAAAACATCCAGATGATTCAGTGTATCAAACTGTTATCAAAATCCAGGGAGCTGGAATGCTCTCTTCCTGCCCTACCCACACTGTTGCTGATAATTTAAATTATCAGCATCCACGTACCCCTCATTTTACCCGAGCATGGACTTTGTGGGTGCTCCCACACAAAAAAAAAACCCTCCAATGTAAAACCTAAGCAATGCAAAGTTTCCACGACTAATTAAAGAAAAAAATTCAGCACCTCCAACAGCTGCACAAACACTCTCACTACGCTTCAAAAATTGATTTAGCAGAGCACCCAGGTTACACAGCTGGGTACAGCTTGGTCTGAAATAGCTGGACTGCATTGATGTTCAAGGACCACAAGCCAAAGCCCAGAATAAATTGATGGGAACAAGTGAAAATCCATCTGTAATCACAGAACAAATTCACAGACTTCACTTCAGAGCCCTGATGTTGGGGGATGCTGGCTGGCAGACAAGAATTGAGGCAGACTATTACTTTTTCTTTTTTTTTGCAGTGTAAAGTCAAGGATGAAGGATATAAAAATTTAGAGACCTGCATTAGAAGTCTCACACACTGGCAAGTTATGGGATTTTGCAGGCAGGGAGGAAAACAGATTTAAAGGCTGCAATTCTAGTTATTTTTAGTGGGGCAAATATTGCAGTTACGCTCTACATCTCTCAAGCAGTATTAAAAAAAAAAAACAGTTAGCCAAGTTTATTTGCCACAGAGTGAGGAAGGAAAGGGTATAAGGGAACAACTTTATGGCCAGAGCTAGAAAAATCTCACAAAGTCAGGCTCCAAGTGTGGTTTTTACCCCTTCACCCCCTCATAAAACAAAGTTGTCACCACTGTGCGTGTTTGAGCCTGCCTGGCCTCCAGCCCAGCCTCCCAAATCCCATTTTCTGCCTTGCAAGGCCCAGGGAGGAGCCCACACATGCTGTGCACAGCTTTGGGGTGGGCAGGTGGGTGCTGCCGAGCCCCAGCTCCCCACAGCTGTGTTTTACCTCTCTCTGCTCACTGCAGATCTTGCACAGCCACAGGGGACGTTTCTGGCCTCCAACAGTTTCTATCCCACACTTGGTGCAAACTTTCTGAAACAAGGAGAGAGAAAAAAAGGAAGAAAAAACAAAAAAAAAGAGAGAGGTGGTGTTAGCAGCTCCCCGCAGCCCTTGGGGGAGAGAAGGTTGAGAAGCAGCAGCTCTGTTTTGCTCTCCTTAAAAACCTAAAGCGTGGCACAAATTCCCTGTTTTTCCTGGAGAAGCACTGCCTGCAGGAAGGTGCTGCAGGGCTGTAAGGACAGGAGACAAAGGCAAATCCACTGCACAGTCCTTGATCCCAGGGAGAGGAGAGAGCTGGGCAGGGCAAACCAAACCCCATCACCCACAGGTGAATTTCCAGAGCTGCTTTTTTATTCCCCTGAATCCCAACCCCCGGTGCCTGAGGTGTGGAAAGCAGCTGTAAGCGGGCACAAGTGCGAGGTTGGGAATGTTCTCCTTCCTCCTCTCACACACAAGTGTTGAACCCCACGTTTTCCCCTCCGTCTCAGCGCTCTCTCCTCGATCTGGGGCTGTTTAGCAGGAGGCCATGGCCGTGGTCACACACATTTCCTGAATGTCTCTGGCTCTGCACAGCCCTTGCTGCTGTCTCTGCTGGCATTCCGAGCCATTTACAACCACCTGAATCACCCAGCATTACATAATGAAGCTGATGCCTATCAGCCCTGGCACTGCAGCCTGAATGAGAAATGGGATGAATCCTTTGATCCTCACAGAGGAGCAGCCGCTCACAAGACTAGAGCAAAGGCTTGCTGAGATATCCACGGGGATTGGATGTCCCCAGGTTCACACATCGCCCACACCAGGCTGCTCCTGTGCCCAGGGATCAAGGTCTCACCTTCTTCATCCCACTATTCCTGCCCTCATCCTCATCCTCCCAGAGAAACAATGAACAGCCTGTTGAGCCTGGTGCATCACCCCTCAGCATGGTGCTCCCCAGGCCAAGGGGGATTGGCACATTCAGTCACAGACCCCACCTAAAAGACCTCAAATTCTCCCCCTCCCAACCCAAACCCCGAGGGAGCAGCTCAGCCTGAAACACCCTCCAAAATCCCAATCCCCACACGGAGAGCGCATTCAAACGCTCCCTCTAGTGGAAATTCCCAACAGGTTTTACTCCCAGCCACGAATTCTGAAAAATCCCAGCATTAAAACGGTGTTTTCCTCCTCCTCCCCTCCTCTGCAGAGTAGCTGGGAAATTGAGCATCACTCAGAATCCCCTCGGAAGAAGACATAAAAATCAAGGGCATTAAACGCAGCCCCATTTCTCATTAAATACAAGACAAAGCACTTTCCTCTCCCACTCATCCTTCACCTTTTACACATGACATCAATCCCCTCTGCATGGTAAAGCACCCTGGGCTTTGTCTCACTCCTGCTATGGTTAACACATCTGGCTTTGCCACAGTTATGTCACAGATAATAAAAATATCCCAATATTAAAAGCATTCTTTCCAAAGCAGAAAGCGGCACTTAGAAGATCCATCAGAAGTGCAGAAGCTCTGTTCAGCAGCAGGGACTTGCTGGAGGTAAATTCTTTGCTGTGTTTCAGGTGCATCATTACAATTCCTGGTACTGAATTAAATGTGCTGCAACGACACGGTACCAGAGCAGGGCCTGCCAGAAAAAGATGAACTTTAAAAAAATCCATAATTCCCTGACAAATTGCTTATTGCACACAGCACTCCATGAGTGATGGATATCCCTGGACAAGAGGGAACAAGCAGTTCACTCTGTGCTCTGCTGAAGGGTTGGCTGTTCCCTGAGTTCACTTCACAACATTAGAAAGCAGAAGGGGACAAGCCCAGGGCACCCAGGCAGAATTGCCTTGGGCCAGCACAGAGCTGAAAAGTGCAGCCAGTCTGAAAGCAGCTGCAAAATGCACCCTGGAAAAGTTGGGGCTCACTTAAATCAACCGTGGATGTGAATGCTGCTGAACTGCCCAACAGACTCCAGACAAAAGGGAATTAAAAAAAAAAGAAGAAAAAGGAAGAAGAAAAAGAAAAGAAGAAAAAGAAAAATAAGAGAAAAGAAATGAGAAAAGAAAAGAAAAGAAAAAAAGAGAAAAAGTAAAAAGGAAAATAGGAGAAAAAGAAACAGGAAAAAGGAAAATAGAGAAAAAGAAAAAAAAGAAAAAAGAAAAAGAAAAAGAAAAAAGAAAAAAGAGAAAAAAAGAGAAAAAGAAAAAGAAAGGAAATAAGAAAATCCAGGTTTTCTCTGGGGTTTTCTGGACACAGCCCTCCTCAGGGACAGCTGAGGGTCACTCCTGCAAGGGGACAGGGCTGGGAAGTGCCTGAAGCAGCCCCTGCCTCCTCAGTAGCGCTGAGGGCTCACAGGAAATTGGTTAAAAAGCCCCATGGCAACGTGACTTAGCTGGCTCCTGACAAGGTGAGGGCAGAACTGCCAGGGGAAGAAGGCAGGAACAGAGCACATCCTGTTATTCCACATGCCTGAAATACAGGAAACAGCCAAGAATCTCCTGCCTGTCACCAACCCTTTATTGTCCACAGTGCACAGAGACCACGCTGCTCCCATCCAAACCCAACCTTTCACTCTCCACTGCTGCTTCCTCCCACATCCCTTCCCTAAAAGCTGCTTTCCCCATGGTTCAGGAGCCAGGGGCTCCAAGATTTGTGTTTCCTTCCCCAGGCACTGCCTTGGAAGGAATTTTCTGCACAATCCCAGTGATTTCTGTGGCTTCCAGCAGAGGAACCTGCTCTGCACGAGGGCTGCGTCCCACAAAAGCCAGCAGGGCCACAGAAGGTTGTCTCCCATGGTCCAACCACCAGTCCATGGTAGTTTTTACTAAAAAAAAAAAGGAAAACCAGCAGGTTTTACTCAGCAGAACCGCTCCAGCACCCAGCAGGTGCCCTCACCTCGCCACAGGAGATGCACTGGCATGAAGGAGCTCCCAGAGGGGAGTCCCCAGGGAAGGTGGGCTTCAAGAGCAGGAAAAGCAGCCTCCCAGCAGAGGCAGGATGAGGTGGTTGCCTTGGAGATCATAATCTCCACAGAAATACAGATGAACCCCTCAGCTGTGGAGCCAAGAGCAGCAGGAACCATCCCTGGGGTGCTGGAGAGCAACAGCTCACACAACACAGGCACTCCCTGAGGCTCAGGGATGGAAATCTTGCACTGGCTTGGAGCTTGAGGATGGACTTGGGTCCTCCTGGAAGGTCTCAGGGCAGACCTTGCAGTGAGGCCCAGCAAAGCTCACAGACTCTGTTCTGAGCTGTCTCTGGTGGCTGCACATTCCTGCCCCTTGTCCCACGCTGCAAACCCCAAAAACCCCAGCTGGGAATTGCAGAGGGGGCTGGCACAGCCCTTCCCAGCACTGAGGGCAACTCAGGCACTTTGGGATCCCAAGGAATCTCTTGTTATCACCAGGACCCTGAGGAACCTCTTGTTATCACCAGGATCCTGAATCTCTTATCATCACCAGGATCCTGAGGAATCTCTTGTTATCACCAGGACCCTGAGGAACCTCTTGTTATCACCAGGATCCTGAATCTCTTATCATCACCAGGATCCTGAGGAATCTCTTGTTATCACCAGGATCCTGAGGAGCCTCTTGTTATCACCAGGATCCTGAGGAATCTCTTGTTATCACCAGGATCCTGAGGAACCTCTTGCTATCACCAGGATCCTGAGGAACCTCTTGTTATCACCAGGATCCTGAGGAATCTCTTGCTATCACCAGGATCCTGAGGAACCTCTTGTTATCACCAGGCTGCCACAGCAAACTCGATGGTCTGACAGCACCGGTGACAATAAAATCACCCTGCAGAGCTCTCCGAGGGCCTGGTGGTGTTTCCTGGAGAGCCCTGCCGCCAGGGACAGGCTCGTGTGACCAAACCCACCTTTTTGCAGTCCTGGCAGAAGACAGAGGAGCTGCCCAGCAGCCCCAGCATCTCCCCACAGAGCAGGCACTGCGAGAGGCCGTTCCCCATGGCGTTCCTCCTCATGTTCTCCAGCCTCTCCACCAGGCGCCTGCGGGCAGGAGGCACAGCACAGTCACAGCACTGCAGGAAAAGCTCCAAGTCCATACCAATTTATTTTCTTTATTGACATTTGGCATGCTAAAAGGACATTTCAGAAAAGTTTGCCATAGTTTAAAGTCGTTATTTCTTGTGAGAAAATCTAAATTTGAATGAATTGAACTAGCTGAAAAAATACAGAAACACTTCTAATCTACAAAATAGCAGTAAAGATATTGCTACCTGAATGAAATTTTTTTGCATACCTTCCCAAGGGGAGTCTAGTATTCTACAGCACCCAAAGCTTGTATGTGGGTCTTGAAATCTCATATTTCAGTGTAGCTGGAGAAGATCTTTACACAATATACTTAAGTGGGGACATCAAAATAGCACATATCTATTTCTGTCTATGACATGTGAAAGTCTAAGTTTTATCCATTGTCTTGCCCTCACACCAGGGCAAGTCAAAAAGCACTGGGAAAGGGGCAAAGGAGCTAAACCTGCCAAGCCCTCTCCATTTCCCATCTCCCTGAAAGCAGCACTGACTTGCCCATGTCCCATTAGAAGCAGGAAGGCCAGGCTGAAGGCCAAAGAGCAAAATGAGCCAGACTGAAGCCATCAGACCAAAATGAGCCTGGCTGTGGCACAGGAATGGCACTGACTGCTCCCTGCTCCCCACCACAGCCCGTCTGGAAGACAAGAAGCACATATGCAGGCTCAATGTCTGCAACAGCAGGGCTGGGAGAGGGCAGGAAGGCGGGACAGGCAATTAGGATGCAGGGTGTGGGGAGCATGCAGAGCAAGGCTGCTCTGCCGTGAGATCACTGCTTGGCAACCTTCAGGCCATCTGCAGAGGGGGACAGCAGTAGCCAGGCCATTCATCAGCACCAGCAGCAGGAGGGAGTGATCCTGCCATCCATGAATCCCACTCTCATTAGTGCTAATGTCCCATCCACCAGGGCTCCTTGGAGAGCAAGGCAAGGGCTGTTTGAAAGAGGTGCTGCCGTGGTGGGGAGGTCAGGCTGCACAGCCAGGGAGAGCCATCATTAGTGGATTTATGATCCTCGACTTGGACTCCGGCACAAAAGAGCTCCTGGGAGTGAACAAAAGGCATTTCAGAGAATGCCTGAGCACAGGAGCTGCAAGGGGAGCACTTGCTGCAGCTCCAGCAGCAAGCACACAGGAGCAGGCAGGCCCTCAGGGTCGCTGGCTGCTGCTGGGGTCTCCCATTTATCACAAAAACATCACTGCCACTGCTCGTTAGCCCTCACTAACGAGCTCAGCACAGGGAAGCAGAGAAGCAAGGCCTGCTGGACAGGGGCTGGGAGTCCCTGGGATTTCTGGCTCATGAACACAAACACTGCTGGGAAATGCTGCAGGGCTGCCCAGCTCCCTGCCTCTGAAGGCAGCATGATCACAACACAGAGCTCAGGCCAGACCTCCAGCAGGACTGAGAGCAAATGGGAACCTGCAGGAGCAAAAGGATGCCTGTAAATTAAATAATTCAAGCTAGCAAACCCCATCCAGAGGGCTCAGCCAGCTAGAACATAAACTCATTCTCTGCTCCAGGCAAAATCCCAGGGGCCTGTTGCGGACAAGGGAAAACCTGATTGCACTGCCAGCAGTGATCCTGAGCCACCCATGCCCTGGGCACAGCCCAGCCTCTCCCAGAGCCCCTGCCTCACCCAGCACCACCTGCATGTCCCAGGGGCTACGTCAGGGCTGCAGCCTCAGCAACCCCCAAGGCTCAAAGCAGGAAAAGACTTCAGCGAGAAGGAAAACACAGCGGTCATCGCCTCCAAACAAGCAGCATGGGAGGGGAAAATCACTGAGCTAAGGGATGCTGTGAGGGATGGAGGCTGAGCTCAGGCAGCTGGGAGAGGCACTCCTGCCTGGGCCGGCCTTTTCTGGGGAGGGAGGGAAGGGAAGGGACAGGAACGTGGCCGTACCCGACGCGCTGCTGCTCCGCCACGTCCAGCTGCTCTGCCTTGCGGATGACTCCCAGGATGAGCTCAAGCTCCTGGGGGCTCAGAGCCTGCATCTTCCTCTGCTTCTCAGTCTGGAATGTGTGCACTGACCAGCCCGTCTGGAGCCTGTGGGAGGGCGTGGAGGGCAGGACTCAGCTGGGGAGGGAAGCACAGAGCCCCGGCCCTGCCCTGGAGGATGGCTGGGATGGATGGAGGGCAGAGATCTCTGGAGCCAGGTTGTGGAACTTGGGGTTTATTGCAAAGGGTGTGGGTGCAGGGGCTCTGCTGGGAGCTGCCAGCTCAGAGCAGGCCCCAAAGAGGAAGAGAGAGGTAAAGAGAGAGAAGGCAAGAGGGTGGTAAAGAGAAAAGGAGAGAGCAAGGTTCCCGTTACAATCCAATAAATCTTCTTCTGTGCTGAATATTCTATTTTTCACTAGCCAATCTAATATAAGATACAAATCCTATAGCATTTACATACAGCCTATAGGAATCATTACATTACCATACTGTGTTACATTTTAAACCCTAAAAACTCCTCTTTGGACCCCTTCTGCCAAGCCTAAAAACTACTCTTTGGAAGCCCTAAAAACTACTCTTTAGAAACCCTAAAAACTACTCTTTGCAGTAGTTTTAAACCCTAAAAACTACTCTTTAGACTCTTTCTGCCAAGCTAGTAGGGTCTGCTCTGCCCCTTGGAGCTGTCTGAAGGCAGAGGGTATTGTTTGATCAAAAGGGGGATTACCTTCAGCTGGCCACATCATTGTTTTCCAGTTGTTCAGTAACTGAGGTATCTCAAAGCCTGCTATCATTTCCATCTTGTTTCTCTATTCTCAAAATCTTGTTCCTATATTTCCATCAGTTTCTATATTCTCAAAACCTCTTGCCAGGCAATCATATTTCTAAGGCTTTCCTGTTTCATCTTTCCTGCCCCACAGCCCAGGCACACAGACCCACGGCAGCCTCCCAGCAGGGATGTCTGCTCCATGCCTAAAGCCCAAAGCAGAGGCTCCTCTCACTGGCCACATTTCCACAGCAGCACTGAGTGCTGTGCTGCCTCTCCCTGCCCTCTGCCCTCCCTTTCTGCTCCTGTTTGTGTTTTTCTAAGCCCCTGTTCTGTTCCTGCCTGTCCACAAAGCAGCAGCAGCAGCATCACCCTGGGGCTGCCTGTCCTGGGGATCCCCTCCCAGGGATGGATGCTGGTGCCAGGCACCACAAATGCCAAGAGCAAACTCCCAAACACAGGGATCACCTCCTCCCTGCAGGATCCCACATCCCTCATGCCCTCAGTTCAAACACACAAACCCCTGGGCATGCCTAGAAATACAAATTTGGCACCATCCTCCCTTGGTCTGGCCCAGGTTCACACGAGGACTCCAGCAAACCCCCTGTGCCTCACATGCAGCAGCTGATGCTTCTCCTTGGCTCACTTGGCAACAGGCAGGAGCTTTCACAGCTCAGTTAATTAATTACCATCCAAGAGAGCTTTGGAGGTCACTGGACACACTTATGGCTGCAAGGAGGATGCACTCCTGGGCACCACTGCCTTGCTGAGGCTTTCTGCAGGCTGGGGAGGTGGCAGTGGGGTGCTGAGCCAGGCAGCCCCCTCAAACCATGGGGTGTTCCCCTATTTTCTAACACTCTGCAGCAGCAGCTGAGCCCAGGGGGTCAGGCAAGAGCAGAGGTGGCACAGTCCCAGCTGCCAGGGAGTGAAAACACCCAAGAAAAATGCACTTCTAGAGCTTGACTCATCCCCGTCCTTTTAGTCCTTAGGTTGTGCAGTAATTTTAACCTTCGGGGGAAAACGAGAACTAATGACAAGTTCCTAAAACAAAAAGGTGCTGGCAGCTGGGGGATGCCATCAATTGTGCTCCAACCCTTCCTTTCACCCAGGGGAGGGCTGTGGGATGGACTCCAGGGGTGCAGGAAGAGGCCAAGAGCCCAGAGACACCAGGAAAGCTGTGAGGGCAGAGCCAAGGGTGGAAAGGGTGGAAAGGGAGGAGGAGGAGGAGGATGAGGAGGGTGGGGAGGACTCACTTGGCTCTCAGGGCCAGCTGCCGGTCGTTGGGGCAAACCCAGGGGCCCGAACCACTGCCAAAAATCATGTCAGCCATGGCCCCAGCCTGGGGAGGGGGTGGCAGGAGTCACACCT
Source organism: Molothrus ater (assembly GCF_012460135.2). Classification (NCBI taxonomy): domain Eukaryota; kingdom Metazoa; phylum Chordata; class Aves; order Passeriformes; family Icteridae; genus Molothrus; species Molothrus ater. Next base: position 8,427,687 of record NC_050498.2, on the reverse strand, counting down.
GGAAGAAGCAAACAGAGCTGATCTGCCAGCACCACACACAGTGGGAACAGCCAGCCTCTCACCCACAGACAGTGATAAAAACATCCCATCACCCTCATAAAATAGAAGCTAATAAATACTTTCAGATACCTTGAAGGCAAGGCTGGAAGTTTAGATTTTATGGTATACACTGAAAAAAAAAAAAAAAGCCAGACACTCTTTGTCAGTCCTGATTTTTCATTTCAAACTAGAGAAAAGCATTGTCTGTAAAAATAATCCCTGCCTCCCCACCTCCAGAGCCCCAGCACTGCAGTTCTGACAGAGAAAGCCACTCCAAAGGACACAAAGAAGCTACAGTTGCCTTTTTTTTAACCTCTTAATGGGGTAACAAACAAAAACCCACGCAACAATCAGCATGAATAGTGGCAAGTCATTTCCTTCATTAAAACTGCCTCCATAATAGCCTGATATTTATAACTCCAGCCTACAACAGCAGCTTGTTTGCATCCCCTGATCCTTGAGACAGCACCTCTTGCAGCAGATCTCCTGCTGTGGCTCCTGTCCCTGGCATGGTCACACCAGAGCTCAGTGAAAATTCCTCTGAACTGATCAGGAAAGGCAGCAAGAACCAACTTCCAGATGCTCGTGGGAGAAACATCCCCCAAGGAGACTCTGCAGCTGAGCAGTTCTGAGTCCTACCAGCAGCTCAGATGAATGGAAAGCACCAAGGGACAGGCACAGCCAAAGGATTTCAATGGATGCTGAACTAGGCTTGATGTACTGAGCTTTCAACCAGCTGGATGTGCTCTCCAGCAGAGCGTCTCACAAGCCCTAATGCATTAATTCCCAGGTATTAATGCTTGTCCCCAGCACAGACACTTGCCAGCTTTGGAGCCACACCTGCTGGGCAGAGATAAGGTGTTTAATGCTGGTTGGCAAGCAGAAATCAGATCCAATGGCAGGCCAGGTGTATCACCTGCCAGCTGAGCTGGAGTTCCCAAGCAAACTCTGTTTTTCCAGCCTCCCTCCCCAGCAGTGCTGCAGCCACCCCTGCTATCTGCTGCCGCCACACTGAGCTCTGTGTGCTCTGCCAGGCACAGCCTGGTGGCCTTGGCCCCCTCACACAGAGCTTGTGCACATCAAACCCTCCCTGCTGTGCTGAGCTCACGCGTCCCCCAGCACAGAAACACCAGAGAACTGCCAGCTCCCCCCTGCCAAACCCCACCTCAGCCCCCAGAGCCAAAATGAAGCAGTTCCCTCCTCTCTCCGGCCATCCCAGTTTCTGGAGAGAGACTGAAAATGCAGCGCTTGCAACAGGCAGGAGGGAAGAGGGGAAATTCCACACAGATTTCTTTCAGTGCAAGGGGAAATGTGTGCAAAGAAAGGTGGAGGCTCAGAAGGGTCTGACTTCTGCAAAGGGAGGCATGGGGGAGATGGGAAAGCTGCAGGAAGCAGGGCTGAGGCAGGAAGGACAGACAGAAATGTCACACGGGATTTTTTAAATTAGTCAAAGTGATGGCTCTTGAAAGAGAAGAAAACCTTGAACCCTGGCACTGCTCCCCTCACTCTGCTCAGTGCCACACGCTGGGATTGCATTTCCATCCAGCCCCAGAACTCCTCCTGCTCTTTTAATCTTCCTGACAATCTCCAGCCAGAGATTGTCTGTTCTCCAGGAGAGAACACCAAGAACACCTTCCCCACTCCCATCCCACAGTGCTCACACCCAGGGGAGCAATCAGGCATGAACAGCACAAGAACACAGAGGCTCCCACCCTCAGGCCTGAGTTAGAAGCAGAGAAAAGCTACAATTGCACACAGAATGGCTGACCTGGGATTTTGCAGCGATTTCCCAAGCCTGTGATGTGTGGTTACAGGATTATATGCATATGTAGCCCCCCACACAAATGCATATATTAAATTACTCCTCAGCTGCACCATGAATTCCTCCCTCCCACTCGTGAGCACCTGAAGAACAGCACGGCCCACAGTCTGTGTCCATGCAGGGCTCCAGGCAAGCAGCCTGTGGTGCCTGGGGGGTCTTTGGGATAAAACCTGGAGCTGGAGATGAGCCCCAGAGCAGAGCCAGGGCAGAGGAGCTGGCTTTGCCAGCAGCTCTCAGGGTGGGAAGCTGTGCTGGAAGCATCTGCCCCTGCTCAGCAGAGCTTTATCTGCTCCACCAGAGCTGGAGGCGAGTCAGAACAGAGCACACGAGCTGAGCATATTTTCTCAGGAGAGGCTTAAAGGCATTCTCCAGCCTCAGAGCACAGTGAGCTTTGCTCAGCCTGACTGAACAAAAACAAGCAATGTCATGGTCCTCTGCCTCTTGTTACTCAGCATAAGCTCCCTGTCCTCCCCCTTCCCTGAGCAGCATCTGCAAAGAGAGAAGGCAAACAAAACACAGCCTAAAGAGCCACCAGGTCCCAAAAGAGTCTTCAGAGAGATTATTCCCTGAAACATTCACAGGATGTGCCATCTCCTCTGATGGGAGTTGCTGGCTTTCCACTTCTGCCCGTAGAAAAAGCCTGGTGGGGACACAGCTCGGGGAAGGAAACAGGAATGGGGCTACAGGGCATGGTCTGCTGGGGGAAAAGCAGGGCTGGAGGGAAAGGATTGTCCCTCATGGGTGTGGGAATGATGCCAGAGGAGTGGAAGGCGTGGAGCATCTTCTCTCTTATCTCAGTACAGGACAAGAAGTGCAGGGAAATCAGAAACACCCAGATAGCAAAACCACGCCAGCCTGGGGAGTCGTTTCCATGGGCTGTGGTGAAATATGCCCCTCCTGCAGTCTTGCATTTTCTCTCAAAAAAAAAAATACTCCAGTGAGCACCAAGCCATCCCTTCCCTGCCCTCCTCTTCTCTACTGGTGAGAGAGCAAGAGAAACCCACAGCTCCTGGCCCTGCACACAGGGTGACAGCAAAGCACGAGCACTTTGTGGTACAGAAAAACCTCCCACTCCAGGCTTCTGCTTTTTACCTAAATTCAGAATTAAAAGGGGGAGCTCTTATCAATATTTTGTGACCTGCTTCAAAACCACTCCACCTGTTCATTCCTTTCCTGTGATGGAGGAAGTCATGTGAGACAAAACCTCATTAAATCTGAGTCCACCTGGCTGCCCTTGGCACAGCAGTGCCCTGCAGGGCTGCCCCTGCCCGTGGGGCCAGGGGCATCCGGGAGGATGCAGAGCTGAGCACATCCCTGCCCGCAGCTCTGTCTCTGCTGTCTCCGTGACAAGAGTTGTACTCTGGCAACCAGGACTCAGAATGTGATTTCAGTCTGGGAGGGAGAAACCTTCCAGTGAGGGAAGCAGTGGCAGGCAGACACAGCCCTTGGACATGATGCTCTTCAAAGAATTCCTGAGAAAGAATCCAGGTTTCCTCAGCAGAACGTCAACATGAGCATGATGAATTTTACCTCAATAACAGCACAGACACAGCAGGTTGTACCTGCCACCTCACCAGCTGAAAGAGCAGGTGCTTAAGGAAGAATATAACAGGAATATAACAGAATATAAGAGCACAACACAGCAATCCTTCCCCAGAACACCCTCCCAGCCTCCAGGGATCCCTGGCTCATGCCTGACCCAGCCTGCAGCTCTGTTTAACACCCTCAACATTTCCCTGTCCCAAATTTACCAGCTTGCTCTTCCAGCACCAAGTCCCTTCCCCACTCCTCCACCTCAGACATTTGGACTTCAGCAAAGTTAAAACTGAAGGGTTTTACTGACACTGAGGCACTCATGGCACGAAAACCTCCTCATGCAGTGACAGAAAAAAATTGCTACACAGGTCCATGATGAGGCCTCCAGTCAGCTTCCATTTGCCTGCCTATTTCAGCTGAGGAGCTCGTAATTTGTTCTCATAGCAAATTAATTAGACTACTTTTTTTTTTTTTTTAATATTTCATTTTACAAAAATCAAAATGAAGCAGTTGGCTGGAGCCAAGCTCCCAATTCCCAAGCTGTGTAATTACCTCACCTGCTCCCAGGGCATCACCTCCCTCAGGATTCCCAGGTTTTCCCTCCAAGAAATCAGTGTTGTGAAAAATGCTAATTACTTGTGTTAAAATTTTAAAAGCTTATATAGTATGTACATATAGGACATGTTTATACTATATGTATATACTATACTATATTATACTGTATTTTTATGGATTTTTGTAGTATATTATAGTATATTATACTATAATATACTATAAAAATAGTATATTTTTATATATTACTTTATTTTATAGTATATGTATATACTATATGTATATACTATACTATAGTTTACTATATTTTTATGCATTTATTTTTATAGTATATTATAGTATATTTATGGTATATTTTTATATATTACTATATTTCTATAGTATATGTATATACTATATACTTTTATACTATAGTATAAAAATAGTAATAAAAATTAGAGCAATAAGTATTTGGACAATCAGAGTTAGGACAATAAAGGACAATAAAAAAGTAAGGAATTATGAACGTTTGGATGTTTTCTTCAAAAAAGCATGTCTGCTAACAAAGGATTAACTTTTTAAAGTAATAGTTTGTTGTATATTCATATATTTCATACATGATGTAAACATTCTTTTTAAACTAGGGATTTTTTTGTTTATTGTCAACTTCCCCCCCTTCATCTTGTAAATTATGATTTGACTCTGTGGAGTCTGAAAGGAGGTAGGAGTTTGGTTATTCTCAATAAGAAGGTAATAATTTTTCCTCTTTGGGATTTTAGTGTCTTGTTTTTATCTCTGTATGAAGAATTTCTTGATTATCTTATCCATTCCTTGAGCTGGTTAGAAAAGTATCTTGCACAGTTTGTATTTTAACATCATGTTATAGCCTAAAATTATATTTAACACACTACTTAAAAGGATTAACACAGCATAACTTTCTAACACAACCCATATAATATTCATGTTAATATTTGCAAAAAAGCCAATCACATAATACACATTTTTCACAGTGAAATCACCTCCTGCTCTGCAGCCAGACCCCATTATCCCAGGGAAACCCTGGCAACCCAGGAGTGTTTGCTGGTGTTGCCATGACACAAATGAGGGGCAGGGATTGATAAGGTTAACCCAGCTCACCAGCAGGAAGGTTCTTGCTGCAGCCACCCCTCTTGCCCTGTGCTTTAAAGGCCCCCAGCTGTATTTCAGAGCTGGTTTGAAGTGCCAGGAGAACCCTCGGGGCTGGAGGAAATGCAAAGTTGGCTTGGGAGCCAGAGCAAGGCTGAATCAGGGCTTGGAGAAGTTTTTCTCACACCTGAAGCACACTGAGCTGCTCATTCACACCCACATCCAGCAGTTCCACAGCCCCTGCAGCAGGAGCCTGCTGTGGGCACCAATAAAATGCTGGAAAATGATTTTATAAGGGCTAAGCAGGGCCAGGAGATCCCCAGCAGCTCCCTCAGGCAGAGACACACCTGGGCATGGCTGAGGAGCAGCATTTTGGCATTTCTTACACATCCTCAGCAGGAGATGGAGAGCCAGGAGACACAGGGAATCCAACAGGATCAGAGATGCTGACACAGGGATTTAATGGGATCAGAGCTGGCACAGGGAATCCAATGGGATCAGAGCTGACACAGGGATCTAATGGGATCAGAGCAGACACAGGGAATCCAATGGGATCAGAGCTGACACAGGGATCTAATGGGATCAGAGCAGACACAGGGAATCCAATGGGATCAGAGCTGGCACAGGGAATCTAGGGATCAGAGCTGACACAGGGAATCCAATGGGATCAGAGATGCTGACACAGGGATTTAATGGGATCAGAGCTGGCACAGGGAATCCAATGGGATCAGAGCTGACACAGGGATCTAATGGGATCAGAGCAGACACAGGGAATCCAATGGGATCAGAGCTGGCACAGGGATCTAATGGGATCAGAGCAGACATAGGGAATCCAATGGGATCAGAGCAGACACAGGGAATCCAATGGGATCAGAGCTGGCACAGGGATCTAATGGGATCAGAGCAGACACAGGGAATCCAATGGGATCAGAGCTGACACAGGGAATCTAGGGATCAGAGCTGACTTGCAGCTTGGGCCAAAAGACTGCCCAAATAAACACCACAAAGCTTTGCCAAGCTTGGAGAAAACAACTTAAGGACCCAATCAGGGAGACTTTCCCCATGAAAGCTCCATCCAAGCAGCATCAGTGCCAGCAAAATGGGGACAACCTCATTCAGATCCTCATTCTGGCTGGGCCAGCCCAAACCAAACACCAGCTGGGAGGAGATGTCCTCATGGTGAAAGGCCAAGCTGGTAAAGAAGTGGGTGAGGATGAGGTTTGGGGGGGGAAACCAAGAAGTTTCCTCTCCACCACAGCTGCTTCCCAATCCCAGCAGCAGCAACAAGAAGCCAAACTGCTTTTAAGATGCAGCTTATAAAGAGTTTTTAAAATACAATGCCCTGGAGGCCCATGCCAGTCCCGTGAGTGGGAAGATAAAATCAGCTCGACAGGAAAGCCAACATCCAGCACCAACAATTCTGCATGAACGAGAGGCACTTGGTAGTGTGGCTACCTGAGAGATGGTGAGCTGCAAAAAAAAAACCAAAAACAACAAAAAACCCCAAACCAAAACAAAAAAAAAAAAAAAAAACCACCAAAAAAACCCAAACGGGTTTTGCCAAAGCAAAGCAGCCCCCAGGTGCCCCAGCACCCCTTGATGCCGGGGAGGAAAGCCAGCACTGCTCCACCTGCCAAGGTGTATCTTTATTTATCAGACTTTGGACCCATTTCCTCCTGATCCCCAGCCAGGCAGGTGCCTTATGCAAAGTGAATAATTCATGAAGACAGCAGGCTCAGGTTGATCTGGCATGGGAGAAGGAAATTAGCATCTAAATGGCCAATTAGAGAAACTCATTTCACTATTCTGATATGCTAAAAAGCTCAGGCTGCAGGCTGGCACTGTGGCACCTCCCAGCCTCCAGAGAAGAATCAGGTTTCTTAGAAAGAATGGGACAGAGGGAAGCACTGAGCACGGGCCAGCTTTGTCCAGGAATCCCGTGCAGAAGAGGAGCCTCATGCCAGCCTGTCCCACGGGTAAACTCCAGTGAACCAGGAAAAGAACAGCTCCTGGCCGTGGAGAAACTCTGCTGAGCAGCCAGGCCTCCCCAAAAACTCCCTGTCCTCCGAGCCACAGGCCTGCTAGCACATCTGGGAGATGGAAGAGCTTTTCTCGGCATCCTTAAGGTGTAAAACTGGTTTTAGGCACCCTTGAACAGCACCACAAACGCAGCCGCTGCGAGGCTTTTATCACCCTGGACATCGTTGCTACGAGCAGAAGGAAAGCCGTGGACTTTGACCAGGAGAGCACCTGAGCCAACCTGCAGCACCCCAAAAACCCCGAGGGTGGGCACAGCATGTCGCTGTCACCTGCACGTCCAACCTTAATAACCCTCTCCACCCCTATCCTAGTCCCACTTTGATCTAACAGTTGCAAGAATACCCTCAAGACCATCACAAGTACAGTCAAAACCTCCTTCCTAATCAGCTTAATCCCCATAACAACCTACATTTACTCGGGAACAGAAAGCCTAACTTCCTTCTGAGGATGAAAATTCATTACAAACTTCAAAATTCCCATCAGCTTAAAATCAGACTTCTACTCGCCTTCTTCCCTGTCACACTGTTGGTGTGGTATCACCTAAAACCCAGGACAATCCACCCTCCCACGGGTGGCTTCTCCCACCTGCCAGGCTCCCAAAAGCAGGACGTGCTGGTAACTTTTCCACACATCGCTTTCACCTCCACCTGTGGCTCGTTTCCCTGCACACCTTTCCCACTCGCAGTCAATTCCCTTCAGAGCCCGAATCCCACCCAAATTCCCAGAAGGGCTGGGGGTGGGAAGGCACCTGCGGAGCTCCTGCAGCCCAGCCCTAGGGCAGGCTCGCAGGTCACATCCCGGCCATCTCCCAGCTGCTCCCGGAGCCTTTCAGGGACCTCTCCCCCGGCTCTGGGTGCCCTGAGCCCCTCCAAGCTGCTCCCCCTTCCCAGAACCCACAAACCCCGGGCACGCCGCTTTTCCTCCCGCTGCCGGCCGCTGGATCCCGGCTCAAACTCCGCCCAAACCGAGCCGAGTTAGGCTGAGCTGAGCCGAGCCGAGCCGAGCCGAGCCGGGCTGAGCCGCTCCCTCCCGCACCCACCTGCGCTCCGGCCTCACTCGCGGCCGCTCCCGGAGCCGCTGCCCCGGCGGGACGAGGCGGAAACGGAGCCGCACCTGCGCCCGCCCCCGCCCGCCCTCCGCGCGTCCCCTGCTGGTGTCCGGAGCGGCTACCGAGCGGCCCCGAGCGGCCTGGGCACCGCCACATGCGCTGGGAAAGGCTGGAGGGGATGTGGGCACTGCCAGATGTGGATAGGGAGGGCCTGGAGGGGATGTGGGTACAGCCAGATGTGCATTGGGAAAGGCTGGAGGGGATGTGGGTACAGCCAGATGTGCATTGGGAAAGGCTGGAGGGGTGTTGGGTACAGCCAGATGTGGATAGGGAGGGTCTGAAGGGATGTGGGCACAACCAGATGTGCATTGGGAAAGGCTGGAAGGATGTGGGCACCGCCAGATGTGGATAGGGAGGACCTGGAGGGATGTGGGCACAGCCAGATGTGACCTGGGAGAGGCTGGGGGAGATGTGGGTACAGCCAGATGTGGATAGGGAGGACCTGGAGGGGATGTGGGTACAGCCAGATGTGCCCCAGGTCCTGTGTGAGGTTCTAGACACTGCCAGCTGTTCACCAGGAGCAGAACAGGGCTGTGGGCATAGCCAGATGTGATCCAGGTGAAGCTAAGGGGGATGTGGGCACTGCCAGATGTGCCCCAGAACCTTTTCTGGGCTCTGGGCACTGCCAGATGTGCGTCCCAAAACAGAGCAAGAGCCCACGGGAAAAATACACCCAACCATAAACAAGGAAAGGTGGTACCAAAACAAACCCTGAAAAAGACCAAACAATAAGTTTCCCCAAACAATAACAACAAAAAAAACCCCACCCAAAGCAGAAACAAAACAAACAAAACTACCCAACCAAACAAACCACAAACGCACACAAACAGAACAAACCGTCCAACAATCAGAAAAAGAAGGAAAAAAATCCCCAAAAACCAAACCAACCCAAAATCCACACAAGAAACAAACAAAAACCCAACCCCAACAAAAAAGGATCTTTAGAACTGAACAAGGGCACCTGCCAGGCCTGGGACAAGCACAGGGGACTCAGACCTTTTAAAACTGAAGGACCCAAACCTTCTGAGCAATCCCAATTACAGACATTTGCTGGTAATAGCAGCAAAATTTGGGTTTGTGGAGGGACAGCCTGAGATCCTGTGGTGAGTCAGCAGCAAATCACAGGAACACAATTATTCCTTTGCACCAGAACACAGGAATTTGGTCTCCTTACTCTCTAAATGTCCAGTTGATGCTGTGAGTAAATTTGCCGTGTGACAGGAAGGGATGGGGGGGGAAATTAAGGAGGGAAAAGAGAAAGGAGAGAAAATAAATTGTGTTTCTATTGCCCATTCAGAGCTGGCTCTTGAGAGATCTGGAGCTTCTGCAAACCCTTTCACCTCCACACATCCACCAGGGTCAGCTCAGGGACCCTCAGCCACCTTGCACCTGAATCAACTCAAGTCTAAGCAGATAATTTTCTTTTTGATTCAGGCAACTGTTGAAAAATACATCAGAGGGAGCATTTTGCATGAACACAGAGCCTGCAGCTCCGTGGAAGAAAACACTTGACGATGACATTTCGCACCAGGGTAGTTCTTCCACATAGTCAATAATATAAATAAATTAAACACACAGTTCAGTCAACTTCAGGAAGAAGATAAATTACCTTATTTAACCAGCTGTGCTGGCAGGGAAATAACACACATCTCAGAGCCTGCATCCATCCTGCTGTTGAATTTTTCTTGTCAGGATCCCCACAGTTGCTCCAGAGTCTGCAAGGCTGGGCCTTGGCAGCTGGATGCCACAGAGAATAAATATGATGTTACATTAAAAAAAATTTAAAGGCTAAATACAAGGTTTTATCTTTGATAGCACCAAGTCAATTTTTAATAGACTCGTTTCTCAGAAGCCAGGCACTTCCAGTTCCACCCAAAGAACCCTTCAAAGTCTCTCTTTTATCAATGATGGGTTTTGCTGAATTATTCACCAGATCACAGCTGCCAGAGATTTTAAATATCCCCGTGACAAGGACAATGAGGGATAACAACCTCCTCCTGCAGGCTCACCAGTGCTGCTGACAGTGGCACCATGCCTGCCCTCAGCTGATCCCTTCTCCTCTCCTGTGTCACATCAGGCTGGGATGTTCCCCAAGGAATGGCAAAGAAGGAGCAGCTTTTTGGAGAGGTTAAACTTGGTCCCGCAGAGGAACCACAGGTGCTTAAAAGCAGCTTTATTGTACAGCAGAATGGTCCAAGCTGGGAGAATCCTGGAGTGCTCCAGGATTCCCAGTTTGAACACTGGGCTGGTGAACACCAGGAGGTCAGACTGGCTGGATCCTTATCTCTGAGCAGCAATTTCCCAGGAAAACTGGAGCAAGGAGCTGTCTGGCACTGCTTCCCCTTCTGCCTGACTGCCCCAGCTCAGTTCAGCTGCTTCACAATTCACAGCAAGAAGTCCAGGGCTTTTCTCCAAGCTGTTGCTCTGATTGCAATACTCTGATTCAATTTGTGTTTGTCCCTCTAATTACCTCTCCTTAATAAAATGTCAATGATTCTGTCCCTAATCTGAACCAAAAAGGTCTTGTTTACAGAGCACACCTGCTCAAGGGTGTGCAAGACAAAGCAAATGCTGGAAGAATACTGATGCTTCACAGCAAAATCTGCTTATTTTTTAACCTGTTTTAAAGAAAAATTCCCAATTCTGATCCACATTTTGCTTGCATGGGCAAGGCTCAGGTCTAATTCTCCTTTCCCTGTTCACATTGAGCCTGCAGCTCCCACAAGATCATTTCACAAGGCTTCCTTGGTAGCCCATGTGTAGATTCATACACAACTTCTGTGCCTCTGTGGCACAGGAAAACGATGCACATTTGGGAATAAACTGAGAAATTTAGAGAAATTTCTCAGTGTAGTTGTATCCAAAGTCAAAAAGGGCACCAGGGTTTGCCTGGGGATTTTGCCCTTTCAGGATAACCCAATCTGCCGCCAGGGGCACCCCAGCTCCCAGCCCCTGCAGCAGCAGGAGGGGCAGATCAGCCAGGAGAAAGCTGCTCCTACCTGTCCTGGCATCCAGGGAAAAGCTGTCAGAAGATGATTTTCTTTACAGGCAGCTCAGGCCAGCAGCTCCCACTGGGCTCTAATTTTGGCTGGCGAGTCAGGTTTTATCATAATAAAACTAACAACATCCACCACTTGTCATCAGCAACAAGTAATCCCCTTCCAAAAATACCACACTGGTATGGATGAATTATTTACACTCCATCACTGCTGCTGCTGCTTTCCTTCTCTTCTGCCCTGTGTCACTGTCCCTTTTATCCACAGGCAGCTCTGGGGACCTTCTGGCTGCTGTCCAGCATCAGCACTGGGCATGAGAGCATGGGTGGGAGCAGGAGCCTGATGCCACCTCCTGTCCCAGTGCCACCAGCAGTGCCACATCTGAACACATCAGGACAAAAGAGGAAGGGAGGAGGAGGAAAAAGCACCCAAAAAGGATTAAACCACTTGTTCCTCCCAGGGTGAGGACCTGTAAGAGGAGCATGGATTCAGCAGCTGCTCCTGGAGTTGTGAGGAAGGATTTTCACCTCTGCAGTCTGCCAGGGTCTCACAGCTCTTCCCACCAAACCCCAGCAGCAAGGACAGAGCTGCACCAGCCCCAAAAACCTCAGAGATGCTGCTGCCTCAGAAAATGTGCTTCCACTATTCTGGTGGGAGTAAAGGTGGAGAGGGAAGGAAAGGAAAAGGCAAACTGGGCTAGAGAAAGGGAAATGGGGAGAGGAAGGAAGGGAAAGATGAGTTTCCCTCAGCCCCTTGATTTACAGGGCTGAGGTGTGTGAAGGGATGGGATTATTTGGGGTTTGGTGCTTCCCCTGCCACTCCTGCAGCACCTCAGGGCTGGGACAGGGGACAAGGGACAAAGGACAGGCACAGCCCTGCACCTGCTCACGCAGGGACAAGGGTAGGGAACGGCTCCCAGTGACAAAGGGGCGAGTCCAGGCTTGTCCCTGTGTCACCCTGCCCTGGAGAGCTGCCGGGAGCGAGGGAAGGCGCTGGCATGGAGGGAGGAGAGGGGAAGGGAGAAAGTGAGGAGGAGGAGGAGGCAGGGAAGGGCTGAGGGGAGATAGGGGGAAGGCTCACAGGGGAGGAAGGTGCAGAGGGGTCACAGACAGGAGGGAGGCCACGCTGGGGCTGCTGAATTTCCTCCCTCTGCTCCCTGCCAGGCCATTCCAGGGCTGTTGGGCAGCAGAGGGATGCGGGCAGGAGGAGGAGGAGGAGGGACCCAGGACCCCCTCCAGCAGCTGGCACGAAGCCACCAGGGAGGAAGAAGCCACCACGCAGGAGTGCCACCAGTGCCATCACCGTCAGCACCAGGGCAGGTGAGAAAAACCAGCTTTTCCCAGGAAACCACCGATGGTGATTTAAAACCTTGCCCTGCCTCGTTTATACGCAGATTTTCCTCTCTAGCTACAAATTGATCCCAGAGATGGAGCACATGTAACTGCAGTAGGAGGCAGAAGGCACCTGCTGGGGAATAGAGAATTCCATAAAGTGCCCAGGATTTGGGAATATTTAAATATTCACCCTTGCACTGGGTTACAGCACTGATCTATCAATTAGGGTGAGTGGTTGGTAAAACTACGTGACTGTCGTAAAATTGCCATGAAGCGAAACTGTTGTAAAAGGTGCCGTAAAACGCGACTGTTGTAAAAATTGCCGTAAAGCGAGGCTGTCGCAAAAGGTGCCATAAAGCAAAGCCGTCGTAAAAGGTACCGTAAAGCGCGACTGTCGTAAAAGCTGCCGTAAAGCGCGACTGTCGTAAAAGCTGCCGTAAAGCAAAACTGTCGCAAAATGTGCCGTAAAGCACGACTGTCGCAAAAGCTGCCGTAAAGCGCGACTGTCGCAAAAGCTGCCGTAAAGCGCGACTGTCGTAAAAGCTGCCGTAAAGCAAAACTGTCGCAAAATGTGCCGTAAAGCACGACTGTCGCAAAAGCTGCCGTAAAGCAAAACTGTCGCAAAAGGTGCCGTAAAGCGCGACTGTCGTAAAAGCTGCCGTAAAGCGCGACTGTCGTAAAAGCTGCCGTAAAGCAAAACTGTCGCAAAAGGTGCCGTAAAGCACGACTGTCGCAAAAGCTGCCGTAAAGCGCGACTGCCGCAAAAGCTGCCGTAAAGCGCGACTGTCGCAAAAGCTGCCGTAAAGCAAAACTGTCGCAAAAGCTGCCGTAAAGCGCGACTGTCGTAAAAGCTGCCGTAAAGCAACACTGTCGCAAAATGTGCCGTAAAGCGCGACTGTCGCAAAAGGTGCCGTAAAGCGCGACTGTCGCAAAAGCTGCAGTAAAGCGCGACTGTCGCAAAAGCTGCCGTAAAGCAAAACTGTCGCAAAAGCTGCCGTAAAGCGCGACTGTCGTAAAAGCTGCCCTAAAGCAACACTGTCGTAAAAGCTGCCGTAAAGCAAAACTGTCGCAAAAGGTGCCGTAAAGCGCGACTGTCGCAAAAGGTGCCGTAAAGCGCGACTGTCGCAAAAGCTGCCGTAAAGCGCGACTGTCGTAAAAGCTGCCGTAAAGCGCGACTGTCGCAAAAGCTGCCGTAAAGCAAAACTGTCGCAAAAGGAGCCGTAAAGCGCGACTGTCGCAAAAGCTGCCGTAAAGCGCGACTGTCGCAAAAGCTGCCGTAAAGCAACACTGTCGCAAAAGGTGCCGTAAAGCGCGACTGTCGCAAAAGCTGCCGTAAAGCAAAACTGTCGCAAAAGGTGCCGTAAAGCAAAACTGTCGCAAAAGGTGCCGTAAAGCGCGACTGTCGCAAAAGGTGCCGTAAAGCGCGACTGTCGTAAAAGCTGCCGTAAAGCAACACTGTCGCAAAAGGTGCCGTAAAGCAAAACTGTCGCAAAAGCTGCCGTAAAGCGCGACTGTCGCAAAAGCTGCCGTAAAGCAAAACTGTCGCAAAAGCTGCAGTAAAGCGCGACTGTCGCAAAAGCTGCCGTAAAGCAAAACTGTCGCAAAAGGTGCCGTAAAGCAAAACTGTCGCAAAAGCTGCAGTAAAGCGCGACTGTCGCAAAAGCTGCCGTAAAGCAAAACTGTCGCAAAAGGTGCCGTAAAGCGCGACTGTCGCAAAAGGTGCCGTAAAGCGCGACTGTCGCAAAAGCTGCCGTAAAGCAACACTGTCGCAAAAGGTGCCGTAAAGCGCGACTGTCGCAAAAGCTGCCGTAAAGCGCGACTGTCGCAAAAGCTGCCGTAAAGCGCGACTGTCGTAAAAGCTGCCGTAAAGCAACACTGTCGCAAAAGGTGCCGTAAAGCGCGACTGTCGTAAAAGGTGCCGTAAAGCGCGACTGTCGTAAAAGCTGCCGTAAAGCAAAACTGTCGCAAAATGTGCCGTAAAGCAAAACTGTCGCAAAATGTGCCGTAAAGCAAAACTGTCGCAAAAGGTGCCGTAAAGCGCGACTGTCGTAAAAGGTGCCGTAAAGCGCGACTGTCGTAAAAGCTGCCGTAAAGCAAAACTGTCGCAAAATGTGCCGTAAAGCAAAACTGTCGCAAAAGGTGCCGTAAAGCGCGACTGTCGCAAAAGCTGCCGTAAAGCGCGACTGTCGTAAAAGCTGCCGTAAAGCGCGACTGTCGCAAAAGGTGCCGTAAAGCGCGACTGTCGCAAAAGCTGCCGTAAAGCGCGACTGTCGCAAAATGTGCCGTAAAGCGCGACTGTCGCAAAAGCTGCCGTAAAGCGCGACTGTCGTAAAAGCTGCCGTAAAGCAACACTGTCGCAAAAGGTGCCGTAAAGCGCGACTGTCGCAAAAGGTGCCGTAAAGCGCGACTGTCGCAAAAGCTGCAGTAAAGCGCGACTGTCGCAAAAGCTGCCGTAAAGCAAAACTGTCGCAAAAGGTGCCGTAAAGCAAAACTGTCGCAAAAGCTGCAGTAAAGCGCGACTGTCGCAAAAGCTGCCGTAAAGCAAAACTGTCGCAAAAGGTACCGTAAAGCGCGACTGTCGCAAAAGCTGCCGTAAAGCGCGACTGTCGTAAAAGCTGCCGTAAAGCAACACTGTCGCAAAAGCTGCCGTAAAGCGCGACTGTCGTAAAAGGTGCCGTAACGCAAAACTGTCGTAAAAGGTGCCGTAAAGCGCGACTGTCGTAAAAGGTGCCGTAAAGCGCGACTGTCGTAGAAGGGCGTGCCGTTCAGGCGTCCTCCCCACAGACTTGTAGGACACAGGTTTTTAAAGCACTTTATTAGTATCTCCCGCCAGGATCTGGCTGCCGAGGAGGTGGTCCCAGCTCGCTGGGCGCTGCTTGAGCTGTGTTTGCTGCACGGGGGATGCCTGCAGCAGCCACTCCGCCGAGCTCCGCCCCTCCTGCGACTCCGCCCCTCTCCGCCGCGAGTCTCCAGCGGGACACGCCCCCCCCTCCCCGTGGGACCGCTCAGCTCCGGTACCCGCGGTCCTGGTCGCCCCTGCCGGCCCGCCCCCGTCCTCTTGGCCCCTCCCACCGCTCCCACCATCCCCGCCTTTGCCACCCCGTTGGCTCCTGCTCTCCCGGCTACCGCGGGCCCCGCCCCTCAATCCCGCCTCTACGAGCTCCCCCCCCACCGGCGTCACCGCGGCGCCGCCCCCTCCTGCCCCCGCCGCTCCCCCCCCCCCCCCCCCCCCCCCCGCTACCCGCGAGTGCGGCCGCTTCTGCCGCCCCCCACGTCCCCCTCATCCCCTTTGCCGATACAGCGGGGTCGGCTGTGGCCCCAGTCCCGCCGCTGCTGCTCCGCCTCTGCAGTTCCCTGCGGCTCCCGGATCTGCGGCGCCGAGCACGCCTGGCGCGGCCGCGCCACGCCCCCAGTGCCCCCTGCGCGCGGTGCCGCGGGAAGCTCTGCCCGCCCCCCCCCGCCTCCCCCCCCCCGCCGGCGTTCCAAGCGCACGCAGCGCACCCCGAGCTGCCCACGGGCCCGCCCCTGCCGGCGTTTGGGCGCAATCCCCCGGTCCCGGCACGGCACCGCTTGCGCTGGGACCGGAGCGCCCCAGCCCGCCCACCACCCCGTGCCGGCGCCGCGGCGTCTGCACCAGTGGCTGCAGCCTCTGCCGTGCCTGCTGCCGCTCAAGCCCAGCCTCCCGTCAGCGCCGCCCCTGCCCGCCGGACCAGCAGCCCCCCCAGCCCCCAGCGGCCGCACGCCGCGGCCAAGCCGCCGACCAGCCCATCGCTCGCCATGGCCGCCCCGCAGCACCTCCCGCCGCCCCCACGCCGCCCCTCCCGCCACCCCGGGATCATGTCCCGCTGACGAGGCCGCCCCGCCGCCGCCCGTGGCCGCTTTCTGGCTCCTGCCGCCGCCGCTCCATGGCGGGCCGAGCCGTGCCTTCCCCAGCACAGCCTCCCGCTTAAGAGCTGCTGGATGCCGCGGCTCCGCCGCCTCCTGCAGCCACGGCCGTCCCGGCGTTTACTCATCCAACCACCGCGCCGCTCGCGGGATCAGCCGCACGCATGCGCAATTCTATCCCCACCGCCCCGCCGCCCCCCCCCCCCCCCCCCCCCCCCCCCCACTGGCAAAGCGGGCAAGAGAAACAGGAAGGGAAAGATGAGTTTCCCTCAGCCCCTTGATTTACAGGGCTGAGGTGTGTGAAGGGATGGGATGATTTGGGGTTTGGTGCTTCCCCTGCCAATCCTGCAGCACCTCAGGGCTGGGACAGGGGACAAGGGACAGGCACAGCCCTGCACCTGCTCACGCAGGGACAAGGGTAGGGAACGGCTCCCAGTGACAAAGGGGCGAGTCCAGGCTTGTCCCTGTGTCACCCTGCCCTGGAGAGCTGCCGGGAGCGAGGGAAGGCGCTGGCATGGAGGGAGGAGAGGGGAAGGGAGAAAGTGAGGAGGAGGAGGAGGCAGGGAAGGGCTGAGGGGAGATGGGGGGGAAGGCTCACAGGGGAGGAAGGTGCAGAGGGGTCACAGACAGGAGGGAGGCCACGCTGGGGCTGCTGAATTTCCTCCCTCTGCTCCCTGCCAGGCCATTCCAGGGCTGTTGGGCAGCAGAGGGATGCGGGCAGGAGGAGGAGGAGGAGGGACCCAGGACCCCCTCCAGCAGCTGGCACGAAGCCACCAGGGAGGAAGAAGCCACCACGCAGGAGTGCCACCAGTGCCATCACCGTCAGCACCAGGGCAGGTGAGAAAAACCAGCTTTTCCCAGGAAACCACCGATGGTGATTTAAAACCTTGCCCTGCCCCCTGTTTATACACAGATTTTCCTCTCTAGCTACAAATTGATCCCAGAGATGGAGCACATGTAACTGCAGTAGGAGGCAGAAGGCACCTGCTGGGGAATAGAGAATTCCATAAACTGCCCGGGATTTGGGATGCTGTTAATATTTAGGGGATATTTAAATATTCACCCTTGCACTGGGTTACAGCACTGATCTATCAGTCAGGGTGAGTGGTTGGTAAAACTACAGAAAAGGAAGGGTAAATTCAAAAAATTTTCTGTGCAAAGGAATAATTCCATTCATTTGCTCTATCTTAGTACAAAAAGTGCCTGAAATTTTCCAGAAATTGTACTATTAAAAAAATAAAATCATATGGCTCACTTTATTAATGGATGGCAGCTTAAAAAAATCCCCAACAACTCAGAATCAATTTCCTGCTAAAACTGAGTCAGGCAAATGCAGTGAACTTGATGCCAGTGCAGAAGTGCTATTAATGCATTAACAGCTTCAATAAATACATTTTACAGATGTGACAATCCCTATGCTGGCCAATCGGAAAAATATCTATTTCCTACTTAAAAATAAGATTTTTGGGCCATTACTATTTTTCCCGTAGATTTGGGGTTGTATTAAGGCACAGCAAGCCGTTGGCTCGTTTTATTTTTGTTTTATGAAATAATCAGGAAAGCCTGAGAGGCAACACTTACCTTTTTTCTAACAGCATTTATCATTTCAACAGCAGAACAAGACCACAAAAGCAGAAAGCAGCGGGCCCACTCCCCTCCAGCACTTCACATCCCAGCTCCTGGGAGGAACCCTGACTCAGCCCAAAGCTCTGCAGAGGGGAATCAGGAAGATGCAAAAATAAACAAGGCTGTAGCATCAGCTGGCAGCATTTTGGGTTCTGCTGGGGCAGGGGAAGGTCTCTGTGCTCAGCTGAGCCAAAGCCTCCGCTGGGATGGGATTCTGGAGGATCCCCAGGCAGAGAGGGAAAGGCTGCAGGTTTATAGGGTGAACAGGAGGAAAAGGTATGAACTGTACATCCAGGAGCACTTCCCAGCTGCCAGGAATTCCCCACCCCTCCATGGCAGCAGCAGGTAAAGGGGATTCCTGCAGTAATTACTTGGAAGAGCAAAAATTGCTGTGCCTGAATGCTGATTGAGGAATTGCTGTGAAATGAACGCTGAAGGAGCCTCCGAGCTGCACCAGGGGTGTCACCCAAAATCCCAACAATTTCTGTATCCTAACAGTGGTTCCTCAATGTCTGTGTGGAGAAAAGGACATTTATATTTTAATAAACAAACCAATCTGTTAAAATATGGCTGCAACTCAGACTGCATCAATAATTAGAAGTGCTCCTTTCCACACTGTGTTTGTGCTAATTATTGCTGTTGGTTTATTTACAAATAACACTGCTAAACTTTCCAAGTATTCACGTTGTACGCTGATCTCTGAGCACTTGAAGGACCAGACACCTTGTTTAGAGGCTGAAATTATTTCCAGGCACATGAACTTACCTTCCTTGAAACTGAGCGAGCTGCAAAGTCAGGATGGGAATGCAGCCCTCACCTCCTGGCTTTTGATCCAATTGTTAGGTTGAGTGGTTTATTTTGTAACAAAAATTCATTATCCCAGAACCTCAGATGTGACATTCTGGAGAAGCACATGTGAAAGGGAAACAGCACATCCAGAACAACAGGGCTTCCTTGGAATGGTGGCTGCTAATTAGAAGCTCATTGGGCCAATATGAATTAAAAATCACATGAGCAGCCTTGTACTCCCCAACTTCAAATTTTTATAGTAAAATAATGTTTTTCATACAGGGTGTCATGACAATATTTAAGGAGAACAGCCCAGCCCTCACTGCAGGAAGATTTGAAAGTTAGGTGACATCTGAAAGTCTCCCTGAAGTTCCCTGAAAAACACTGTGCTGACTTCTCAGGTTTTTTCTTGATGGCTTTTTAAATCGACCCTTTTATACAGCATTGATGTTTATAAGTGGCTTTTCTCCTGTTTAATACTTCAAAACTCCAGGATACCCAAAAGCTCTCAGAGCCTTTTGCTGGAAGCAGCAGCTTTGCAGCAGCTCCACGGCTCCCCAGACCCCAATAATGTCATTACATGCAACTCTAGAGCTTCCACAAGCACATAACCAGATGAACAATAAAAAAGTAAGCAAAAAATCCCATTAGGAATTAATTAACTGATGTTCAATTACATCCATTCTTGCTCTGCCAGAGTCACTAACAAAATCAGCACGCCTGCAAAATGTGGAAAGGTTAAAAGAACAGATTAAGCATCCAGAAAACCACCACAGCATTTCTCTCAACACAATAGCTTATAATCATCTCTTCTGGTTTTATAAAATTTAATGCATAACACACTCTAATCTTATATTTATGCTATGTTTACTAATGCAGCATTTGAGCATCTACATTTTTAAAATAAATTCCTGCCTGGATAAATACATGTTATATTTGAAAGGGATTAGTTCTTCACTTGTAGGATATGCTGAAATTCATACCAGAAACTCTCTTTAAAAACAAAACTGTACCAGATGAACGACTCAAACACATTAAGGAGAGGATTTTCAGCTGTCTTTAAAGAACTTTTTCAACGTCTTACTAAACTGAGAAATCCACATTTGGTGTTGGTTTGGTTTTTAATATAGACAGTTTTATATAGGAAACACCCTCCTAGAATATGTAAACAAAAATAGAAGAGGAAGGAGGGGAGATGGGATTGGCAGGAAATATTATGTATTTTTTTCTAAGTAACTACCACAATAAACACTGAAAAGCTTTGAATGAGAAATAAAGAGACTTCCCTGCAGGATGGTTTTCAGATCATTTATTACCAATAAAGTAAAAGACAAATTGAAAATCAGAAGGAGGGGGTGGGAAACATCACAGACACCAGAACACTTGCACAGAGCTAATCAGAGCTTTGCAAATGTTGGAACATAAATAATTTAAAAGGTATCTCTACCAATTAAAATATCCTTAAGAGGTACACATTAAGTTTGCTTGCTTTATAAAAATCAGGTGCTTTATCCTAAAACCGGAGCGTGAGGGGCATTTTGTGGGTTATTTTGCTTCTAACTAGGAACAGCTAATGGCTACAACTTAAAACAACCTCCTCTTAGATGTGTTCCAAGTGGATTCCTTGGGAGAGCATTTGTGGGAGCAATCCAGGGTCCGTGCTCTCCCAGAATCCTGTGCCCAGCAGCAGCAGCTGCAGGAGCGAGCTGCGGGGAGCGAGGGAGGGATGGAGCAACCCACCGAGCAGAGTGTGAAACCCCACGGGCTGTGGGGTGAGCTGGGCCCTCTGTTACACCACCAGGACATCCTGGGGCACACTTAGGGCACAATTGCATCATCTCTTTAAGACACATCTCCCCATCTTGCAGCCTGAGACCAAAGTGTTTAAGGGTGACGCCGCGCTGCTCTGAGCTCCGGAGCGCTGCCTGCCCAGCCGTGTCCTCTCTCATCCTGGGATTGTTTTGGGAGCTGCCTCTCTGAGGCAAGTACCAAAGGTGAAGGATGTTCTTTGCTGAGCTAATAAATAAGTAAAAAACCCCAACAAAAACAATAAAAAAAACCCCAAACCATACAAACTCAAGGTTTCCTTCCTGCTGCACTCTTCATCTCCCGACTCCTTTCAGTTCCCTGGGATTCACTTCCACACCATCCATCACACTTGCACAAACACACGTTAAGCACAGCTCAAGAACAGCCTCCCGAGGCTGCCACTGACAAAACTCACCCTTGGGGCTGTGCACTGCCAAGTCCTCTTTAAAAGCTGCTCCAGGACCGGTGTTGCACGCCCACACCTTGGGGGAGTTTTGGAACACGTGGGTGTCCAGCTCAGACAGGTCTATCAGGTGTTTCTGAGAGACTACACCACACAAAAAACCAGCACAACCCACGCTCCCCAAAGCAGATGCTCTCAACACTACACTCTGTCAACACAGGAAAAAAAATTCTGGGGAAACAAGGAAACCTCTCTGTCTTATTTTCATCAAGGCACACGATAAACGAACGCACGTAACATCCAGACAGACTTTCATAGTATCTGAAGCTATTCCCTTTGGTCCCCAAACTCATCACACACTCAGGAGAGGATTTTCAGCAGCCAGCAGACAGGCAGAGGCTGCCCCATCCCAGTGACATCCCCAATCCCCAGGACACAGATTTGTGCTATGACAAGCTCAGCTGGGAAGCAGAGCTACAGCTGTGGATTTTGTTATGCCCTACAAACCTGCCTGTCCCTTGCTACTTTTACCTCCTCCCAACCCCACCACAACAGTGTCTCACACCCAATCCAGCACCTCCTTGGCCATTCTGGGTCTCTCTGTCCAGCACTTTATCTGAATCTTGCTTTGGTTTACAGCTCCTTTAGAGCACGCAGCCTGTGTGGGCAAAAATAAGGCACTTGTGGTTTTCTACCTCCACATCACCAAGATCCAACAACACAGGGATAATTTCTGGCCTGATATTCTCTGTTACAAGCCCTGCTGCAGGCACAGAAACACTTGTGTGTCACACAGAACAAGGGCTCCTCATCACCCTAAGAACTGGAATCACACAGTCCTGTCTCTGCTGCCTGGAGCTGCAGAAGCAGTTCATCCCCCACTCTGCTCAGAACTCCTTTTCTTCCCAATTTACACCTTCACACAAAATGTGAATGCCACTTGTTAACATTTTTGTATGTGTTAAATGCAGAATTCTGGGGTTTTCTCTGTTAGCCTTTTCCAGCAATTTCCAGGGGATGGTTCTTCTGGAGAAAACACGATCTAAACTGAAATGGCTGACAGCAATATGTGTAACCAAACAACCTGCTGGATCCTCTGCAAGAGAGTGAACTGCCCTTGCTTTTTGCACATCACCAAAGCACCCAATGGATCTCCACCTACCAACCACTACCCCACACTCCTCCTTACCTGTCACCTTTTCCTCTGGGGGAAATCACTTCCCGTTGTTATTTTCACCTGATTACAGCGGGGAAGGGGAGGGAACTCGCGGCTTTCGGGAGGCGAAGAGCCAAGCCCCTCGCCAAGTTATTTTCCCACAGAAAACCACGCTCGGGCTGCCGTGAGGCTTAAAAGCAGGAATTAAGAGCTGAGAGAGGGGGTCTGTGCCTGCTTTTAGCAAGTGGAGTCAGCACAGTACGTGAGGGGCGGATCGGAGCGAGAGGGGCGGCCGCCCTCAGCAGCCATGCAGGCCGCGGTCAGCAGCCGTCCAGGCCGCACTCGGCGCTGGGGCACTCCGAGGTCTCCAGCTCCACGCTGGAGAGGAACCTGCGCGTGGCCTTGCGGCAGTTGTAGTCCAGCGTGGTGGTGTAGACAGTCTTGGCGTGCTTGGGGTAGATGATGGTGGTGCTGGTGAAGCGGCGGGGCCTGTGGCGCGGCTCGAAGCGCACCTCGGCCTTGTAGCTGCGCCACGAGCAGTTGGGCACGCAGACGATGGTCTGGCTGCACGAGGCCACGCTCAGCCCCACGGGGAGGTACACGTCGGCGATGAAGTGCTTCTCCGAGTCGTACCTCACCGAGGAGGTGTACCTGAAACAGAAGAGCCTGTGTTTATTCTGGAATAATCAGGCAAAATCACTGGGTTGGAAGAGATCTTTACGATCATCGAGTTCAACCCAGCCCCAACAACCCAGCTAAACCAAGCGCCACATCCAGTCTTGTTTTAAACACATCTACCTCCCTGGGCAGAAAGGTGCTCCCTGGGCACCTCATTCCAGTATTTTATAACCCTTTCTGTAAAAAATTTTTTTTCTAATATCCAACTTTTATTTCCCTCGGCGCAGCTTGAGACTATATCCGCTGGTTCTGTCAGTGCTGCCTGGAGAAAGAGACCAACCCCACCTGACTGCAACCACTTTTCAGGGAGTTGTAAAGAGTGATAAGGTCACCCCTGAGTCTCCTTTTCTCCAGGCTGAACACCCCCTGCTCCCTCAGTTGTTCCTCAAAGGGTTGGGTTCCAACCCCCTCACCAGCCTCGTTGCCCTCCTCTGGACAATCAAGCTTCTCAATGTCCTTCCCAAACTGAGGGGCGCAAAGAGTGATTACAGTGAGGAAGAAGTAATTCTAATATAAACTACAGAGTTTTAACTACAGCAGTGCAATTGTAGCTTGTAGCTAGGAGAGCATTTCTGTCGGAGACAAGCTCCAGTCACAGAAATACAACCTTTAAACATTGTTGACCTCGTCCATAGAAATAACTCTGTGTAGTCTCAGGCCAGTGATTCTTTAAAGGACAATTTCACATTTGCATGAGTGTTTTCTGGCATCAGCACGACTGATGGGACATCTGAGGTGGAAGAAGCAGGGCTGAGGATGGGTTGCTGCAGGGGATTTGTGAGCTCTGCTCATGGGTTTGTGGGGAAGAGGAACTGTCAGGTACTGGAGTGGCTCCTCACCCCACCTCACACAGAACCATCTGCTGGTGTCTTACACATTTACAGGATGAGAAAAGAGCCTCATGTTAGCAGCATTCCCAGGATTATCACCGCCTAGCCCAGCTGCCAGCACTACCAAAACGTCCTCTCAGCCCTGAGCTCTGTGAATGTACAAACCTCCTGCAAACTCCCAAACCCAGAGGCCTTGATCCACATTTAGGCTTGGCACACAAACATCCCAACTCCTCTGGGCTGGGAAGCACACGTTATCTCCTCAGCTTTTCTCTGCCAGGAATCACCCAGGAGTGCTCTGCTATCACCCCTGGCACGGGGCACTCTCTGAAGACAAACTCCTGAAGATTCAGCTGGCAGGAAAACACTCCAGTTTGCACACCCAAATCCTCCGTGCCTGGGTTGTAAAAGAAAGTTTTAATCTCCTTCACACTGCGACAACTCTGTTGGCTTTTCCACTAACTAAGGAGTTAACTGTCTCCAATTCCAGCCACAGCACAGCTCCTTCCCCACACCAGGACATAATTCTCCCTACCCTCCCCTGCATTAGGCTTCCATTTGATTTTATCAGCCTCTCTCTAATTGCACAGTCATCAACTGGGAGCCTTCTTTTCTCATTACTGCAAATCATGGTGTTCAAAGGAATAATTCACAGGCTGTGAAGTGATGCAGTGCATTAAAAAAAAAAGAATTGTGCACTCCTCTGAATGTTAACATTTCTTTTAGTTCACACAACCAGCCACAGCTGTTAAGATAGAAAGTGCTTATTATAAAACCAGGAGGTTGAAAGAACAAAATTTCTTTCCCTTAATGAAACAGTCCTCGGAAGATCTTTGAAGGTCTTCCCTCATGATTGCCTCCTGGTTAATCAGCTGAAGGGAACGTTTTGGAGCAATGCAAGGAAGGAAAAGCAGGAGAGTAAAATGTAAGAAAGTCTTCCTGGAAAAATAACCAACAAAACAACCATATGGGTGGGATTAAAAGAGGCTGAACACTCCTTTAGCCTGTACAAATGTCCAGGTCCAGGAATGTACAGCTGCAGTGAACAATGGCTCTGCAAATAAATTAACTTGACTCACAGGCACTGATAAGGCCTAACTGCTCGTTTACAGGCTAACTCCTCTAACTCCTTGCAAAGGAGATGACTGTAACACAATATTTACCTTATTTCCTTGGCTGGTAAAGGGTCAAACTCAACTCCTTCACCAAAGGATAAAGGACACAGTCTTGGAGGGCAGCTGGAGAGAACGGGGCTGGGGGAGAACACGGAACTCTGCAAAAGAAATGCAAAATGGTTTATGTTACCATACTGTTGTGCCTTTCATGTTACAATGCAGCACATTCTCAGGGAAACAGATTTATTTATCCCTTGGAAAAGAGCTGTTGAGGTTCACATTTACATGCAGGAGGATCTGCTATACCAAGATGTGCTACAGGTGCATCCTTTGGGCCTGACTCCACACTGGTCTAAAGCATCCTAGAGGTGGCCAGGAGCATTTTTTGAAGACAAGGTCCTAACTTGAGCAGCTTAATGCAGAGGAGCCACTCTGGGAAATGAGAGAGGAATGCAGCCCCTCTGTGCAGTGTAGTCTGTTCCCTGCATGAACCCACACTCAAATTAGAAGCAACATTTTTTGGTGCCTGAGAACTCCCTCCTTGCTGAATTCACCCCATACCCCCACGGACAGACCACAGAGGAAATTACCACAGGGCACCTCGCCGTGAGCCACCTCCCTGCTCCACAGCTACGCCCTGGCTCCCGTTTGAAGGCATTAAATCCAACCTAATTCACACACCAAGGGTCGGGAAGGATTAACTCATTCCTGCCGAGCGGCGGGTGATTCACTGCCTGTCCCTGTGCTCCTCTCCTGACACCCAGCACCACGAGCCGACACCGAACCCCACAGCCCGAGGAAACCAAAGCAGCCCTGAAGGATGGAACCCAACCCGTGTGTGTTTCTGAAGCCACCTCTGCACGTGTCTTTGCTATCGAGGGGCTGGGGGGCTGTGAGCATCTTTCCCTCCTATGGCCTTTTCCAATTTCACAGCAGCAACGCTGCAGAAAGAAGATTTTCCCTCTAAATCTGCAGTTTCCAAAGTATTTGCACCAGCAGCTCAACATCCAAAAACTATTTGGTGAAAAACCAAATTAACTGAAACCGCAGTTTATGCACGAGAAAGTTACTGCTCCGGGTCACTCCGGAATAACGGGAGTTCACTTTCCACAGGGATTTCCAAAGACATGCTGCGATGCCAGGAGGGACAGGAGCTTCCCTTGCAGACAGAGCTTTGTGAAAAGCCCCGGCCACCCCGGTTCCCGGCGGGACCCTTCCCTCCCGGCGCAAACCCATTCCGGGACACCACAGCGGCCGGAGGGCTCGGTGAAAACCGAGAAAAACCAGCGGGCGGTTCTTCCAACCCATCCCAGGGCGGCCAGACCCGGGTTCCTCCCTCCTTTCCCCGCGGGATGCGCGGAGCAGCGCGGCGGCTCCGCAGGGCAGCGGCTCCGCCGGGACCCCGCACCTGCCGCGGCGGCACCGGGGGCACCGGGGGATCGCGGCTGCCGGTCCCGGGGGCTCCGGAGGGTGCGGGCAGAGCGGGGAGGGGCCGGTACTCACCGCAGCGGAGGGCGCGGGCGGCTCGGGCTCCGGGAGCCCGTTGGCGGCGGCGCGGTCGGGGCTGCCCGAGGAGAGCAGCCAGGGCGGCGGGGCCGGGCCGGGGCTGGGCGGCAGCCCGGAGTCAGGGCTGTCGAGGCCGGAGTCGCCCCGCTTCCTCATGTCCGGGAGGTCGGGCACCTCCCGCAGGCTGAGCCGCCCCACCATGGCCGAGCCGCCGCCGCCGCCTGCCCCGGCCCGGCCCCTGCCCGCGCTGCGCTCCCTGCGCCGGCTGCGCCCGGGCGGCGGCGGCGGGCGGGGCGGACCGGGCCGGGGAGGGGCCACACAGGGGCGGGGCGTGCCCGGCCCGGTCCCACCGGGGTCCCGGGGTCCCACCCGTGTCTCTGTACCCTACCCGTGTCCCACCCGTGTCTCTGTACCCTACCCGTGTCCCGGTGTCCCACCCGTCTCCCTGTGTCCCACCCGTGTCTCTGTACCCTACCCGTGTCCCTCTATCCCACCCGTGTCCCACCGGTGTCCCTGTGTCTCACCCGTGTCTCTGTATCCCACCCTTGTCCCCGTATCCCCGCGTCCCACCGGTGTCCCCGTCCCCCGGGCTGTCCCCGTCCTCCCGGTACTCGCCGTTTTCCCGCAGTCCCTGCCCTCCTGGTGACCCCATTCCCGCACCCCCGTCCTGCCCCCTCGCTCGGAATTTGCCATTGGAAGGTGGCAGTGGCGGAGTCACCGTGCCTGGGTAAGGACAGACCGGCCTCAGTGCTCTGGTGGGGTTGACAAGGTGGGGATGGGTCCCGGGTTGGACTCGATGATCTCGGAGCTCTTTTCCAACCCAAACCATTCTGGGATTCTCTGGAACCGTGCCCGATGAGCTGCCCTCCACACATCCCGGTCCAACCCACAGTGCACCATCCCAAAGTGCTGCCAGCACGGATTTTGGGAAGCTCTGAAAGAGCTGCCAGATCCTGCTGGGCTGCCCCCACCTCCATTGGTGCTTTCCCCAACAGCAGGGATTTTGGCAGCCGGGTTAAGCCCCCCAAGTTCTCCCTCCAGGCTGCTCTTTCTCCCTCCCCATTCCCAAGCATTCAGGCCCAGGCAGCAGCACTGCTGCCTCTAATTGCATTTTTCAGGCAAAGCTGCCGAAGCTGAAACAAGAGAGCAGAAGGAAACGGTCTTTCTAGCACTACAGGAGAGCGAGGGAACCTTTTTTGGAAAATCCTAATGAAATAATTGCGCCATGTCATCAGATTTGGTGGGGGAATACTCTTGTGGAGGGAAAGCAACCCTGCAGCCGGCCAAAGTCAACACTCCCCTGCACAGAAAGCAGCAGTCTGGGCTGATGGGCCCAGCACAAGTGAGCCCAAACCTCTGAAAAAAATTCCTTCCCTGCCCCAAAATTAAAAGCAGAGCAGAACTTTCAGCCGTAGGCGTCTGTGGTTTGCAGCTATGCGGTGCTGGGAACTCCGGAGACTTCCTCAAGGAATTTACATTCCTTTGAAGAAATACTATGAGGCTGTTTGTCTTTGCTGAAAAATGCAGATGGAAAGAAAAGGAACATTAAGAATTTTGACTGAAATCTTTGGGGTCTGAGCAAATGTGCTGGACAGGTGTTTTCTTCCAATTTAAGTGTATCCCCCCCAAAAAAAGAGATGCTGGTCTCTGCAAGCAATAGGAAAACTGATCAGTCCTCGCTCCAAAATCTCCCATAAAAGCCCTTTATGAAATCAGATGCCTTGGAAGGCACTGGAGCAGTTTCCAGATGAACACAATCATCATTTCAGAGCTGCTGTGCAGCTCCTGGGTGAAAACCCATGCTGCCAACAACCCACTAAGTGCAGTTTAGGAGGGGAGAACTTGTGGCACATCCCAGCAGTCACCTCTGAGAGCTGTGGGTGCTCCCACAGCCACTCCCATGGGGATCAGGGTCCAAGACAGAGAGATCTCAGTGCCTGGGATAAGCAGAACTCATGGAAACCTTTCTGCTCCTTATTTACCAGCAAAAAACCTCCCATTCTGGCGTGGCTTGACACAAAAGTTAATTTTTTGTGCCTTTCCAGGTTCTCATTTCTGGGCTTTGCAGCCCACCCGAGGGTCTCCTGCAGCACCAACATCCAGACCTGCCGTTCTGCCTGCTAGGATGGAAAGGAAGTGTTTAAGCAGAATTTTAACTGCTCAATAACTCAAATACTGTTGAGTCACTGTGTACAGGGGCTCAGCTTTTTCAGGCCGTGTACTCTGCCCCCTCGGAAAGTCTGACTGGTTTCAAGTCTCAAACTGTACCAACCTGTGCCATTCCCTGATGCCATTGGAAATCTTGTCCCTTGCCTGTTTGTCCACATTATTTACTCTTTAACTGCCCACACACAGGCAGGATGGGGCAGATAAAAGTCTCTTATCAAGATCCTCCTTCCATAAAGGACTTTCCACCAGGCCGGGCGTGCTCAGCTTAATCAGCAATGAAACCACAGCCGATGCCACATGACAGCCCCATAGCTGGCAGAGGCAAACCAAAAGGATCCTGTGGTACCTGAAAAAGATAAAACTTTGGAAATAATAACTTTGGGAAAGGATGGGAAATGCCAGGCTGTGTCACAGAGGAGCTGTGCTCACCCAGCCCTGGGACTGATGGCAGGGACGAGCGCTGACAGCACGTGGCTGAAGCTGCCGAGGTTTCATCAGCTTTTACAGCCCTGCTGCCACCGCCCTCGTGGAGCCAAGCAGAGGCTCGTGGAGGCTTGGCCATCGTCACTGGGATGCTCAGAGTCTTGGCTGTAAATCTGGGGGAAGAAAGGAACACCCAGCGCCCGGCGCTGCTCCTGCCCAAGGGCGGAGGGGGCAGGACCGCCAGGAGAAAAGCAAATGAGTCATTAATTCTCTGAGTGAAAGGAGCTGCTCCAGCGTCATGCAGAGTGTGGAAAAAGGCACTACCCCTTAATTAATTCCAAAGGAAAAATTAGGATCTCCCAGAAATCACTCCCGCAGTGGCAGACAGCAGAACTGATGTGATTATTTAGAGGCACAAGGTCGGGAGCGTGGAGCCACCCACGCGGTGCAGGGAGCTGCTGTGAGTGTGGATGGTGCCAGAGAAGGTGGAAAAGGCAGAGAGGAGCTGCAGGAGCAGATGGACAGCAGGGAGTGCTGGGTCCAGCACAGTTTGGGTGAGGTCCATCCCAGCCACTGGGATTTGCAGCCATACAGAAACACCCAGCAATGAGCATCAGTTACCATTTAATTCACGTTAGTGTCACACCCCACGTACAGCCAGGATTACACCCCAGTCTGAAACCATAAAAAGTGGCATTTTGTACAGAAAACACATAATCATCCTTTATTCCCCAAAGCTGTAAACTCCAAAGAGCTAATGCACAAATAGAGACCTGCCAAATCTAATAAACACCCAAGAGCCAGGGGCACAAAACTCTTACACCAGAAGTAGGAAACTGTGGATTTGCTCTCTGAAAATGGAACTCCAAATACTCAGCCCTGTAGCGTTCTTCAAAGGCTGAAACTAAAAATTCATTTCTCATTTTATTTCCTCTTATCTACAGAATGAAATGCAGAGAATGAAATGGGGGAAGCCTTTGGGTAAGACACACGATGATAACTTCAACATCGTCTTCAGCTATTCATAATTTAGTAAGAGACTTAGCCTTAGACAAAGCAAAGAAAAATTCATCTAAAATAAATTATTCATCCCCTCATGGGAATAATGAATCTCTGCAAACCCATGTTCCCTCCTCTCCAGCTCTGCAGTGTGGTGCCTCGTGAGCCATCCTGCACATGCACCTTGAGATAATCTGTCCTTGGGGAATGGCTGCTCAGAATCCCAATGTGCTTTCAACCATTCCTCCTTCTGTCACCTAACGGGGAATCAGGAGGCAACAGCAGCTTTGTAAAACTGGAGTGATGAGAAACTGCTGTCCCTCCCCACAGGTGTTGTTATTGCTACTCTTCATTCCCCATCCCAGTGAAGCTCTGGCTGGATGGAACTCATGTTCCTGGAGTCTGATCTGCCCTCCCTGATGTGAAGCAGTGATTTTTACAATCCCTGTGAGTACAGCCCCTAAATAAATACAGTCCTAAGGCCCAAACTTGCCCTGGTGGGGAGCACAACCCTCCCAGGAAGGAAGGCATGGTTGTTCCTCACCTGCCACACTGGTACAGGACTTCCCTTTCCTGCACATGCAAGTGAAGTTTGAGTTAAATAACACAGGCACGACTGGCTGATCTGCCCTACACCCGTGTGGGATGCACTCATGGTTGGGCATAGGCCTTCAAAGTCTCCCAGAAAGGGCACGGAGGAGTTTGGGAAGAAATCCAGCAGTGCTAATAAAAAGGTGAGGCCTCAGTGCATGGAGACTCCTTGGAGAAGCATCCACTGATCCCAGCCCTGCTCCACGCTGGCTCAGTGCCTGGGAGCCAGGAGCTGGGCCATGGCAAGAGGGAGCTGGGTTATCCAAAATATTTCACTGCTGGTTCTCCTCCCCTCTGCACTGCTGCAAGATGAGGCTCAGAGGAGCAGGAGGAGGAGGAGGGCCTTGAAGCCTGAGGCTGCTGAAAGCCTCCTGTGCCACTAAGTGACCCTGGCGCCCTGACAGAGCCAACATTTCCAGCACCTCTCCCTTGCAGGGCAGCAGAGGTGCCAAGGTGGCACATCCCTGCTCAGGACACTCCAGCTGGAGTGAGAATGAGGGGCTGGAGCAGTCTGACACTCGCTCCATGAAGGGCTCTTTGTGGAGAGAGGGACAGATGCTGGCCAGGAAGGATGGGAACTCCCACTGGGGACAGCAGGTGAGCCCAGCACACACCAGGGAAGTACCAAGCAGCTGGAGAGGGCTCCACACGGGTCCTGCTTTAAGCTCTAACAGCAACAGAGGCTGCCAGCTGGTTGGCAGGAGCTTTGCCAGGGTGCAGAAGGCATTAATTCAGCCCTTTCCTCCTGTTCTGAAAAGGATTTGCCTTGCTGTTTCATGGTGCTGTGTGCATGCCTGTCCTGGGAGCAGGGGAGAAATCTGCCTTGGGGTTCCCTCCTGGGCATCTCATTGATCCAGTGGAGCTGCAGGTGCCTGGATCCCAGCTGTTAAAGGGTTGGGGTTTTGGTGGTGGTGATGGGGTTGGTTCCCCCCACTCCACAATAAATAATGAATCAGAGGAACAGCTCTGCAGCAGGGAGTGAGAACTGAGGGAGTGAGAACTGAAGCAAAACCCTCAGTGCTGCAGCAGGAGCTCAGCCAGGATAAAAGCTGCGACACCAAGTGTATCACAGCCAGACAGTCTCTGAATCCACCTGAATGCTTTCTGTAGCTGCTGGCTTCCAGGTACTTCTGTTTTCTCCATCACATGGGCCTGGCAATGCCCTGGGTATCACTCCTGCTAAGCTGAGGGCAACACCTTGGTCAGATTCCTCCTCCTCGGTCTGAAAGCGTCGCGGCACAGCAGGGACTGGGAGGGACAGCACAGGGGTGTAAATCACAACCTGACCAGCTCTGCTCCCCCTCCCTGCCAGCAGCCCCGAGGCAGGGAGCTCCCCTGTGCTCGCTCAGAGCCTCTTCTTGATGAGTTTCTCCAGTTTGCGGATGCGGGAGGATTCCTGCTCGGGCGTGGGAGCGCTCAGCGAGAGCGAGCCGGAGCCGTCGCCGCCGGGGGGAGGAGCGGGGAGGCGCAGGCGGAAAAGGTCCAACATGCTGCTCTGCTCACTCCTCTTCAGGCCCTGAGGGAGCAAGGGACAGCACTCACTGACCTGGGAGCACCTGCAGCAGAGCCCATTCAAACCTCCACCTCCCGCTCAGCCAGCACAAAGAGCTCTGGGTGATCCCGAGCAGAGCAGGTATCAAAATGTGAAATGAACTCGAAACTTTTTCTTCAGCAGCAACTCTACTTTCAAAGTAAAGATACACTTGTCTTAAAGCGCTTCTCTCATCCCCAAGCCCCTCAAAATTCACAGTGAAGTCCCCAGCAATCCCAAAGCAGCACAGAAGCCCTGCACTGGTTCTCACCTTCATGTCGAGGATCTTCTGGAATGTGTCAGTGCTGCAGTCAGCGAGGAGCTTGATGTAATTGTCCACAAACACAACTGGGGGCTCGTGTGGAGCCATCACCACCTGCCAAGACAAGGAAAAGGAGATCAGACAAACAACAGGAATTAAAGGCAGTGCTCAGTCAACTCTGGCACAGGAGTGACAGCAAGGCTGGCTCCTAAAATAAAATGCCAAAGGAAAAAGAAAGAGGCTGGATATGAGAGGGGTGAAGGTGAGTGAAGAGAAGCAGAGTAAGGACAGGGAGGAAGTTGGGTCTCTTTCAGCACAGCAGCGCTGCTCGTGGGCTCTGCATCGTGTTTCAAAGGGCAGCAGGACTTTGTCTGTGGCCTGTGGGCTGGCAGGCACTGGGGTATTGTTAAAGCTCAAGATTTTATCATGTTGCAGGGGGAAGACAAGCTGGGGAGCTGCTCAGGGGACAGCGCTGGCAGTGGT